>NW_027555736.1:128359507-128869507 GCF_003287225.1 Phascolarctos cinereus | reverse complement strand
GTTGTGATGATCTCAAAAGAAGAATGGAAAGGTGAGAAAGAGGGCTGCACTAGTGTACTGGGAGAAGAGGGTGGGATCTAATCTGTCTATTGATATCTATGTATCTAAATATAAATATCTATCTATGTAGGTAGATATTAACATCTATGTCTAAATAATTGCACACAGAAAGAGTTGGGTATAGAAATTCATCTTACCCAACAGGAAACTAGGAGAGGAAGCATCTAAGTGAAAAAGAATGGAGGGGTTTGATAAGAGGAAATGTGGATTAATGGTGAGAGTGATTAGTAGAAAACAGACATTTGAGGAGGGGACAGGGTTAAAAAAAGGACCAAGATAAACATAAGATAATAGAGTCAAGGAAGTACACAGGTAGCAATGATAAATAAATGTGAATGGGACAATCTCACCTATAAAACAGAAGAGGAGAGGAAAATGGATTAGAAATTAGAATGTAAAAATATGTTGTTTATAAGAGACAACAGAAAAACATGCACAGAGTTAAAATAAGTGGCTGAAACATAGTCTATTATGCTTCAATTGAAGCAAGAAAGGCAAGGGATAACAATCATAAACTCAGACAAAACAAAAGCAAAAATAGACCTAATAGAAAGAGGTAATCAGAGAAACTAATTTTACTGAAAAAAAAAAGGAGCAAAGACAATGAATGATATAAATATTGAACATACATGTATCAACTAGCATAGTATCCAAATTTTTGAAGACAAATTTAAATCAGTTACAGGAATTGTAAATGAGTTACAGTAAAATTATATTAGTGGGAAACTTCAACTTAACACTCTCAGACCTACATAAGTCTAAATATAATAAACCAGAAAGAAGTTACAGAGATGAATAGAATAATAGAAAAGTTAGATATGATAGGCCTCCGGAGACTATTGCATAGGAATATAAAGAAATATGCCTTTTCCTCAGCTGTACACGGCACATGTATATGGCACTTTCAAAAACTCAACATTTTTAGGGCATAAAAACCTCACAAAAATTGCAGAAAAACATAAGTATCAAATATACTCTTTACAGACCATAATACAGTAAAATTATTTTCAATAAAGACATTTTGAGTCACAGATTAAAAATTAATTGGAAATTAAATAATCTAATCCTAAAGAATACTTGGGTCAAAAACAAGTCATATAAACAATTAATAATTTCATTAAAGATAATGAAAATAAATGAGAAAACATGCCAAAAATTTTTGGGATTCAGCCAAAGCACTACTTAAGGGAAAATTTACATAACTAAATGCTCATATCAATAAAAGAGAAAAGGAACACATCAACAAATTAGATATTCAAAATAAAGCAGACAGAAAAAAGAACAAATTAAAAATCTCCAGTTAAACATCAAAATAGAAATCCAAGAAATTAAAGCAGAAATTAATAAAATTGAAAGTTAAAAAAACTGCCAAATTAAAAAGAAAACTGGGAGCCTGGTTTTATGGGGAAAATAATAAAATAAAACATTAGCTAATTTGATTTTTAAAAAGCAAAAAAGCAAATTATCAGTATCAAAAAATTAAAATGGTGAATGCACAAGCAATAAAGATGCAATTAAAACCCTTATTAGGAACCATATTTTCCAAATTTAGAATAAGAAAACTGTCAATCTAATTAAAATGGATGAATGTCCACAAAAATATAAATTGCCCATATGAACAAAACAGTAAATATAATATGTAAATAACCCTATCTTAGAAAAAGAAATCGAATAAGCCATAAATGTGCTCCTCAAGGACTTAAAAAAAACTGGAAAAATGGATTTACAAGTGAATTCTACAAAACATTTAAACAATGTTAATTCCAGTTGTATGTAAAGTGTTTGAAAAAAATAGATGAAGAAGGAGTTCTGCCAAATTCCTTCTAGGACATAAATATGGTTTTTATACCTAAACCAAAGAGAGCCAAAACAGAGAAAGGAAACCAGAGACCCATTTCCTTAATGAATGAATATTGGTGCAAAAATTATAAATAAAATATAATGAGGATATTATAGCAGTATATCCTTAAGATACATACTATGAGCAAGAGGAAATTATACCTGGAAGTCAGAGCAGGTTCAATATTAGGAAAATTATAAGCATAATTGATCATGTCAATAACAAAAAAAAACCCACAAAAAATTCTATCAATACATGCAGAAAAAGCTTTTGACAAAAAAGAACACCATTTCCTATTAAAGAAAAAATTTAGAAAGCATAGGAATAAGTGGAGCTTTTCTTAAAATGATAAGTAGCATCTTTATAACACCAGGAGGAAGCATTATGTATAATATGGATAAACTAGAAGCCTTTCCAATTAGATCAGGGACAAAGCAGGAATGTTAGTTATCTCTATTATTATAGAAACTGAAGGAATAAAAATAAGCAATGAGGAAAGAAAAGTATCACTTTTGCAGATGATAGTATGGTACATTTGGAGAACTCTACAAAGTAAACTAAAAAAATAGTTAAAACAGTTAACAATTTTAGAGAAGTTGTAGGATATAAAATTAGCCCAGATAAATCAGCATTTCTATATATTACCAAAAAAAAGAAAAAAAGAAAATCCCAGAGGGAAGAAATAGAAATAGAAATACCATTTAAAATAGCTGCAGTCAGTATAAAAAATACTTGGGAGTCTACTTGCCAAGATACACATATGAATTATATGAACAAAATTACAAAACATGCTTTTATACAAATAAAGACAGATGTAAATAGCTGGAGAAATATTAATTGATCATTGGCTAAATCAATTCAATAAAAATGACAATGTTACCTAAATTAATTTAATAATTCAATGATATACCAATCAAACTACCAAATAATTACTTATATGGCTAGATTTAAGAAAAATAGCAAAATTATCTGGAAGAACTAAAATGTTACGAATATCAAGGGAATCAATGAAAAAAACAAGTAAAGTAAGGGGGCCTGGCAGTATCAAACCTCAAAACTATATTACAAAGTAGTAATCATCCAAACAATTTGATATTGGATAAGAAATGGAGTGATTAATTCAGTGGAATAGATTAGAGACACAATCCATGAAGCAAGTGAGCACAGTAACATAGTGTTTGACAAATCTAAAATGCTAGCTGTTGGGTCAAGAATTCACTATTTGCGGAAAAAAAAACTGCCAGGAAAACTGGAAAGTATTCTTGAAGATACTAGAAATAGACTAACATCTGACAGAGCATACCAAGATAAGCTGAAAATAGGTACAGATTTAGACATAAATTATGACATCACAAGCAAATTAGTGAAGTATGGGAAAAAAAAATACTTGTTAGACCTATAGACAGGGGGAGAGTTCATGACCAAGAAGAAAATAGAGAGGTTCACAGGAGATAAAATGATAAACTTGATTACAATAAATTAAAAAAAGGTTTTGCACAAACAAAACTAATAGTCAAAATTAGAAGAAAATGCAGAAATGGGAAAATTTACAGTAAGTTCTTCTGATAGAGGCTCATTTCTCAAATATATCAAGAATTTAGCTACATTAATAAAAAACAGGAGCCATTACCCAATAGATAAATGATTAAAGGACATGAATATGCAGTTTTCAGAAGGAAGAAATCAAAGCTATTTATAGTCATAATGGAGTTGAAAAGCCCCATCGTGTTGGCTAAGATAACAGAAAATGAAAATGACAAATACTGGATGACATATCAGAAAATCAGAACATTAATGCACTGCTGGTAGAGGTTTGAACTAGTCCAATCATTCTGGAAAACAATTTGGAATTATGCCCAAAGGACTTTACAACTAAGCACACTCTTTGACCCAACAGTACTGCTACTAGTCAAAGATAAAGGAAAAATACCTATATGTACAGAATATTTGTAGTAGCTCTTTTTCTGCTGGCAAAGATTTGGAAACTGAGGGATGCTCATCAGTTGGGGAATAGTTGAACAGTTATGGTATATGGATATGATGGAATACCATTGTGATATAAGAAATGATAAAAGAAGTGATTTCAGGGAAAAAAAAATTAGGAAGACATATGAACTGATGGAAAGTGAAGTGAGCAGAAACAAGAAAACAATCTACACAGTAACATCATGTTATAAGTATAATCAACTGGTCAGGAACTCTGACCAGTACAGTGATCTACCACAACTCCAAAGGAATCATGATATAAAATACTTCCCATAAGGAACTGATGGATTTAGAATGCAAAAGGAAGCATACATTTTTCCTTTCTTTATTTTTCTTGCTTTTTTTTTCATGTGTGATATAACTAATGCAGAAATATGGTTTTCATGATTGTATATCTACAATAGGTATCCTGTTTCTTGCCTTCTTAATGAATGGGGATGAGGGTGGAGGGAAGGAGATCATTTGGAACTGAAAATAAAAAAAAAATTTAAATAAATAGCATTCTGTTAATTCAATTTATAATAATTTGTTCTGCTATTCCCTAAATGATGGATACCCCCTTAGTTCCTAGTTGCCACTCAGAAATAGTTGCTATAAACATTTTTTGTACATATGGTTCTTTTTCTTTAATCTTTTTGTGGTGTAAGTCTAGTAGTTAGACTATGCACTTAAGAAGCCCACACATAGCCAATAATTTCCCCTTCCTCAGTATGCTAAGGTGAAAGGTCTTAGGCCTCCCCCTTGAAGGGAGGAAGGAAACATAGCTGCCAAGTCATGAGGAGAGCCTCATTCCCCTTCTTGACGAATGCTTATGCTCCTCTAAGCTTGGATGTCCCTGATTCTCTCTCTCTCTGTCTCTCTCTCTCTCTCTCTCTCTCTCTCTCTCTCTCTCTCTGTCTCTCTCTCTCTCTCTCTTTGCCTCTCTGTCTCTCTCTGTCTCTCTGTCTCTGTCTCTGTCTCTGTCTCTGTCTCTCTGTCTCTCTCTCTCTCTCTCTCTCTCTCTCTCTCTGTGTTTTAACTTACAGAATTTAAATAATATGTGGCTTAGATGATCCCAAGGAATCCTATTTCATCTAATCTTTCTCCTCTCTTTGGTTCTTATTATTGTGGCAAGTATACTCTGACTTCACTCTCCCAGAGCCAGGACAGAATCATTTACTTGAGGAAGTCTCTGCTGGTATTGGCTTGAGCCCCTAACTGGCTGTATTCATACCTTAATCCCCCACTATTGGTTGGTAGTGAGTAGTATTCCTGTTAAATTTAACCACTTAGTCAATGAATTTTTATGAAAGGATCCTTACTTCAAAGATATAATACAAACAAAACTCAAAATTTCCATCAACAACTACAAGGGATACTCTCCTTTAACCCATCTTGGTCTCAAACTTGGCTCAGTTTCTATAAGCATTGATCCCAAGAAGTTCAAATCCAAATATGATTTTACTGCCTAATGAAGCCTTGCCTCAACTACCACAGAGCTGGGTCATGAAAGTCACTCCTTGCTCATGAAAGCATCAATACTGAGCTGGTTGCAAAACCCAGACTTGCAAATTTCTGGATGTTGCTCATCCTTTGCCTTGGGAAGATGGCAATTTTCCTTCCTTCCCTCCTGTTAGGCAGAACTCATTAAAAAGGAATAATACAGGTGTGAGGGAGAATCCCACTATCCTGAGGTAGTATTCTGATTGCAATTAATTATTTCTTAAATTTATTTACCCAGTACTCTTTCCCCTTAAAATACATGTATGGATCCAGAAATCCTTAATAATTGCTTCATTCTATATTAAGTAAGCATTCATATATTTTAAATTCCATACAACTTTCTGAACTAAAGCCCTTATAAAATCTACCAGACTAATTACAGCTGAAAATTATTTTAGTGGCCAACCTACTACCAATCTCCTTAAATAATGTACTGATTGAATATTGTTTCTTTGTTTTTTTTTTTAAATCCTATTTGATTGACACATCACAATGGGGTAATATAAGGTTCAATTCTGTTTAGCAGCATCCTATTGTAGTCTTTTAGTAAGCTAGATAATGGAGTTATTCCTCTATAATTGTTAGTATTAATTTTTATATCCTTTCTGGATACCAGAATTATTGTTCTTTCTTTTAGGGAGTCAGCTATTGTCAATCTAATTCTATATTCCACACAGGCTCATCTCAATCTTGAATTTGACTGTTTGGATTCTAACAATATGCAATTGTGGAACTTCTTTTTCTTAGCTAATTGAATTCCTGGGTTAGTTTAGTAATTACAAAATTAATTGGAAGATACTTATGAAGGGTAGATACTCACTGTTATTTTTGCTTTGCATCATTTCATTAAAATAATTTTCTATTTTTTCTCAAGCTTGTTCTGACAGCACTTTCTATTCTTCATCTCTTCACTTCATGCAGACAATTTCCCAACCCTTTCAACCTTTGATTGCCCCACAAGCCACATCAGACTTTATGATTTCCTGGTATAGGAAAACTCCCATTGTTGAACCTCTCCCTAACAAATCAAATCAGCAACTGTTCTGCAAGGTGGCACCTCAGTGAGTTGCCTGTGGTGCTGGGAAATGTGCTTTGTCCAGAATCACTCAGCTAGTATGTATCACTTCAGACTTGAGAACCCAGATCTTCCTGAGTCCAAGGATGGTTCTCTTTGATTATATTATGAGGTTGAAGGTTGCTTAAGCAAGAAAAAGTTACAATAAAACAAAGATAATCCTGCATAAACTGACCACTCATAAAAGTAATCCCACTCAAGTATCACTCCATCTTATCACTATCCCTGTTCATCCCCACCCATACATCAAGGTTTTAGGTTTTTCTCTCTTTGACTGACCATGGGGCTTCAAAAGAGAATAGTTGAATATCAAAGTTTAAAGAGAAGCCTTGAGAAAACTGATGAAGACCATGGGATATTTTTGCAACAATGATCCTTTTTATGATTATGCTGAGAAAGTCAAATTGCAAAGAAGAATGTGGTATTGTGCCGCCATGCAATTTTGACGTTATGTGAAAAAAAAAATCAACAGTTGATTCATTCTTTTTCATACTAAGAATTAGTATGCAGTTCTAATCATAGTTTGTTCTTTATTAAACATTAGATAAAATAAACTTATGTTTGTAAATTTTTCTTTTGTTTTTCAAGATAAATGACCGGTCAAACTTCCTTTATTATGGAACATTGGCCCCCATTTTAAGTGGAGTCTTTTTTTTTTTAAAGTACAAATTATCCTGAATTTATACTCGTGCATAGAGAAGACATGAGCTTAAGAAATCCTTCAAGCTACCTGGACAGTAGCTGGAGGAGCCCACCCAAAAGTGGCATGGAAACCTTTTTAGGAGATGAGAGATAAAGAGGAAAATTGCATTATATGAAAAGAGAAGAAGGCAGGGAAATGACTCCGAGGGAAGTGCTGTGGTTCTTTGGATCGTGAAGGGAAGGAGAATGCACAATTGGCTTTTGTGAGACTCTCCCTCCCACTGCCCCACCCCAAAACAGATATACCTAGTTGTTGTAGTCTTCATTCACCTTGTGAGCCATTGGCTTAAAATATCTCTTTCTGTTCTTCACATTAAACTCTTACAAAATCATCAAGTGTTTGGCATAAATCAATCATCACTTTTTTTCCCCCCCTTTTGCACTTTCCTTTCAAAGCTGTCATAAACTTTCCTTTTTAAATTGTCAGGCTTTATTTTACTTTTATTTGAAGAAAGGTTCCTCTAAGTTAATTTTGTCTTATTTCTTTGTTTAATTAGACAATCTCTATTTGGTGTAACCCATCCCTGATTTAAATTTCTTTTTTTCATTATCTATTGTCTCTCTGATGGCATTTTTCAGGAATTGTACTAATTTAGTGTATTTTTTTATCTCTTAGGCTCATCAAGCAAAGAAGGTAATTCTCTCTCCTAAATGTTTTTGAAAATTCTTTTGTCTAAGAACTTCCACACGTACGTTGATCTTTTGTACTTACTTGCTGTTATCACTGTCAGTTTAGTGAGGATAAAGTGAGCATCAGGGTTGAACCCAGTTCATTAGTTATAATAAATGTTGATAGAATTAATTCATTCATCCCAATTAATTTCTTTCACAAAATTGAATTTTAGAAGTGCCAGATATGTACTATTCTCTTCCTGTCTCTTTCAAAGGCAGCTAGGGAGCATAATGGCTAGAGCACTGGGCCTAGAGTTGGGAAAACCTGAGTTCAACTCCAACCTTATTTATATCCTAGCTCTTTGACCTTGGGTAAGTCACTTATTCTTTGTTTCAGTTTCTTCAGCTGTAAAATGGGGATAATAATAGCACCTACCTCATATGGCTGTTGTGAGGATCAAGTGAAATAATATTTGTAAAATAGTATATTACTTGGCACATAATAGGCACTTAATAAATGCTTGCTCCTTATCCCCTTTTTGTAAGAATCAGGAATTTGTTTCAGGGATGATGGCTTTATTTTTCTTGGCAATAGTGTTTTATTTTGACCTTTGATCTTCCTCCATTACCTACCATAGTAGGTACACAAAGCAGGGTCTTAAAAAAGTTTGTTGAACTGAATTGATGACCTATTAAATTTACAAAACAGGTTCTGTCACTTTGGGATTTGGCTTTTATCTCCTTCATGATTCTTTAATTCTACTTCTCTTCTCTTGACAATATAATACTTATGGGGGTTTGTGGTTTTTAAAAAAATATTGGACTTTTCATTTTATCAGTGTAGGGAGCCCGTGGCAAGGAACTTCTCCTCTTAACCCAGATCAGTAATTGCTTTGCATCCTAGAGTCTCAGATAGTTACCTGGGACACTGAAAACTTATCTGTCCCAGTATCACAAGCTGGGATGTGTTAGAGGCAGGATTTGAACCTGTGATCCTGAATAAGGCCAGTTCTCTTTCTACTTCACTCCATCACCTCTCTTCAGTAGCATTATTTATTATTGTAAAATTGAAACAAATGTATTAGCTTTTTTTGTTTGTTTTTTCTAACTTTGGTTAATTTAGTTGGCATATAGATAAAAATAATAATTGGTTCTTTGCTGAGAGTTTGGGCTGGGGAGAAAAGATATTTCTTGAACATACTTCTTTTGTATAGTTGAATTCTAGAGATATGAAATGAGGTGTGGTCAAAAGACGATTCAGAAAAACAACTCTATGACATTCTCTGATTTATGATCATTGGATTTCCCATGAATGTTGGCAATGTTTTGACTCCACACTTTTGCACCTTGTGTTAAAGACTAGTCACAGTTGGGGAGCAAGGGTCAAAGAGAAGAAATTGTCAGAAGAGCAATGGAAGGGTTTTTTTCCTGTTTCCTTTCCATGTCAGGAGGAGTAGTTTTTTTGTACTTTTGCTAGCATTAGGATTTCATAAGGAAGATCAAGAAGATCTTGTTTGTTGTTTTCATTACAATAGATAAAGTTCTTCCCAAAATGGTTAAAGATTTGCTCTTCACTCACTGCCCTTCAATTCTGAGCAAATGACTTAATCATCTGTTTTACCTAAAAGATTGGGATTTTCTAATGTCAACTCCTGAATGTTTGCATCTTCCCTTTCCATACTTCAAAGTCTCTCAATCTTCACCCATTCTCTCCTCCTCTTTAGTTTTAGAGAGAGGTGGCTTTTTTCCTTTCTAAGGCTAATCGTTTCACCTACATCTGTATCCAATATCTTTCTTATATCCTTAATCTTTCCCTCTCCACAGGTTTCTTACTCTCTGTTATAAGCATGCTCATGGCATCTCTGGCTTTAACCAAAAAAAGAAAAGAAAGAAAGAACATTGTCTTAACATTTCTAATTGCTTAAGACCCTATGACACTGTTGCCCCCTTCACTGGCAAACTTTTAGAGAAGATAGTTCACATTCATTACTTTAATTTATTTACCACCAATTCAAAACCTTCCAATCTTATTTCTGTTCCAAACTTTCCACTGATAATGTTCCCTCCAATGCCACTAACTAATCAACATTGTCAGTTAATGTCCTCTTTGTAGTCCTCATCCTTTTTGTCTTCTCTGAAGCATTTGAAAATACTAGCCCTCTTCTTACCCCCAGATTTTTTATCTCTTTCTAATTCTTGAATTCATTTACTATGAGTATCAAACAATTATTTATCTTTATGAAATTGGAGCTATAAGCTCCTCTCTTGGCTTCCACAAATTTCCATATGAACAATTTTCCTCCTATCTTTATAATCATTCCTTTTCTGACTTTTTAACTGGCTCTTCTTCTCTATTCCTAAAGGATTTTCCTCATATACTTTCTTCAGTCATCTTCATGTATGTTTTATCCCCCATTGTTTCCTTTGACAATTTCATCTACTCATAGAAATATAGAGTCTCACAATAGAGGGGACCTTAGAGACCATCTGGTTAGATTTAAACTTCAACTAGAATCCCCTTTTTTGCTTGAAGACATCCAGTGAGAAGAATCCATTACCTTGAATTAGATTATTTTAATTATTGAGCAGCTTTTTCTTACTACGTGCCTCACAAAGTATTAACTGTTAATTTTATGTGAATGACTACCATGGCCAGATAGCTGTATCACCATGTTATTATCATCCCCTATCCTAGCCATGTATAGTTGTATACTTGTATAGTTGTATAGTTGAATTCTAGAGCTATGAAACGAGGTGTGGTCAAAAAATGATTCAGGAAGCCAACCCTATGACATTCTCCCTTCTTATCAGAATTCAGATCCTTATTACATTTTTCTAAACTATTGAAATATCCGTCTAAACAGACATTTGTTTGTAACTCTCAATTATGATATGTCTCACTCTGCTTTTGGGGTAGTCTTCCTTGCTATAAAGTGACTACCATGGTCAAGAAATTTGATAGTTTCCCAGTTGTCCACTCAAAGAAAAGTCCCCAAATCTCCCTCTAATAAATGAGTCTTTTTCACTATTTGGCTTCAACCATCTTTCCAGGGTTATCTCACATGACTTCTCTCACCTACTTATATCAAAATTGAACTATTACCATTTGCTGAAATTATCCTACCCTTTCCTGTCCCTGAATATTTGCTTACTTTCTCCTCTGTTTCTGAAATATGCTCTCTATTGGTCAATCAGCAAGTATTTATTTTTTTAAAATATTATTAATTTATTTTGATTTATCAACAATCACTTCCATACGCTTTTGAGTTGAAAATTTTTCTCCCCCTTCCTCCCCCCCCACCCTCCCCAAGACTGCGCACAATCTGATATAGAATCAGTAAGTATTTATTAAACATGCACTATGTGAGGGGCAGCTAGGTGGGTCAGTGGATAGAGCACCGACCCTGAATTCAGGAGGACCTGAGTTCAAATCCAGCCTCAAACCAAACACTTGACACTTACTAGCTGTGTGACCCTGGGCAAGTCACTTAACCCCAATTGCCTAAAAAATAAAAAGTGAAAAAAAACAACAACAACATGTACTATGTGCCTATTAAAGTCCCACCTATACTTGAGACCCACCTATAAAGTTACTTCTTCCATGAAGTTCTTCCTGATTTGCCCAAGTGAAAAAAAATCTCTCATCCCTCAAATCTCTGGGCGTACTTTATTTTAAAAATTACATTGTGTAAATAGCATTTTTCCTAATAAATTATAAACTACTTGAGGACAGAAGCAATGTTGTGTTCAGCTTTGTATTCCCCAGGAGATGTTAGATTATAAGCTTCTCAAGGGCAGGGACTGTCTTTTGCCTTTTTTTCTTGTATCCCCAGCATTTAGCATAGTACTTGGCATAAAAGTAGGTGCTTAATTAATGTTTATTGATTTATTGATTATTGAATATGGTGCTTTCTGTGTATTAAGGACTTTATAAATGTTTGCTAAAGTAAATTCTTTAAAAGAAGGAGAAGTGTCACAAGTCTTAAAAGCTATTAAAGCTTAAAACTGAACTGATTCCTGTAATACACTACATAAAGGAATTACAGTAAGTACTGTCACATAGAAATACATGCCTTTATGTGAAAGGAGAATAAGAATTCTCCAGTCAGTTAATGTATCTCAATAACATTTTCTATATGTCTAGGCTAATTTTATATCTCTATCTATTTTTATCTAGACATTTTATATATCTTGACTAAAGTCTCGAGAGTTCTAGGTTGAACTTTACTCAGACCAGGCACCTGGTAGTTTAGATCCAATAATGAAACAAATGAGATACTCGTAGGTCATTGAACAGTTAACAAAAAAGAGATTTTTAGTTGCAGAAAGAAAAAAAGGTTTTTAATAAAGTTAGATATGAAGGACACTAAAATTGAATCTGATGAGCAGAGCTCTATTGCGCCTGAGTTGTCCATGGCAATCTGACAGGCAAGCATCAGAGTGAGGCTAGGGCCTTGTGACTGGTTGTGTATCGGAGACCACAATGTGATTTCAGCAGCTAAACTAAGCTCCTTTTAGTGCCCTGGGCCAGTTAAGCCTCAAGGATAATGTCAATCTTTTAAGATAGAAGTAATCTAACTTTCTTGGAGATGGGGGAATAGGATATTGCTTCTACTACAGCCAATAATTATGCAAACCTCGATTACAGCATTCTTACACTTATAATTCATATGGGATTAATTGCCTCCATAATGTTGTTTCACCTAAAGTCATGTTTTTATTTAACTAACTGATGACAATACATGGAGGATTTAAGGAAAGAGGGAGGTATGTTAAGAGGTTCTAGTGTTCTATAGTCTATGGTATGTGTGGTTTCCCAGATGGGGCTTTCAAGGGGAAAAACCAATCTCAGATGAAATTAGCTTTTGAATCCTGGGTATAATGGTCTGGATCTTTTATCTCCTATATGGATTTTTCCAAAAGTTATATGTAAATAAAGCTTTTATAAGTTTAATATTATAATTGCACTAGGAGATTTTGCTATCTCAAAGAATTCTATGGTAAAGTCTTTAGTAAAGCATTCATTTGTGAAGCAAACTTATCTTTTGTGTGACAACCTGTTTTCATCTATTCAGTTTTCTTAAAGCATGGTACATCTGAACTGAAAATCATCTGTGCAGTAGGACTTTGTTATGATGTGATGTTTCCTAGTGGTAATTTTGATTTGCATCAGATCCTCTGTAAGTCAAACCTAAGCTTTGAATTAAAACATTCTTTGGTATTTCCCCTACCTTACCAAGCTTACCTTTATGAAATATACCATTGACTCTAGACAAACTGTTTTAGCTCCTGTCCCCTAATCATATCTGCTTCTTCCTTAAAGAAATTGGTACCAACTTGAAAGCATATAGGATTTGGGGTTAAGAGACATGGGTTCAAACCTTGCCTAAGACATATTATTATTAACATTCTTGGATCTCTCCCAAAACAAAGTTGATAATGCTTGTAATAACTATCTCAT
The DNA here is from genome assembly GCF_003287225.1 of Phascolarctos cinereus. Lineage (NCBI taxonomy): Eukaryota > Metazoa > Chordata > Mammalia > Diprotodontia > Phascolarctidae > Phascolarctos > Phascolarctos cinereus. Next base: position 128,856,289 of record NW_027555736.1, on the reverse strand, counting down.
TGAGATGTTCTAATGCTATGTAAGTATAGGGTTATTATTGCTATTCTACTGTTATGCCTTTGCCACTCCATCTTCCTGAAATGGCTTTCCCTCTCCTTTCTACCCATTAAATTCTTATCGATATATCAAGACCCAGTTCAAAACTCATGTCTTCCATGAAGTTTTCTTTGACTACTCTTGTTCAAAGTCACTATTTTGTCCTTCAAGTGCTGAAAGCATTTACTTCCTTTTGTTCTCATTTCCCTCTTCGTATCATTAGTGGTTTTTTTTTTCCTTTCACTTGTCTTTGTTTTCATTTTCCAACAATACTGGAAGGGCCTGAAAGACAAGGACTGTGCCTCAGATATCTCTGAATTTCACAGCAGTGATCACATGGTGAATTGCACACAGTAGGTGCTCAATAAATATTTGCAAGTTAATTGATTGATTGCCCATCTCAATCTCCTAAATTCTCATCCATTCCCCTGAGTTGGTTGGGTGTCTAAGATCAATTTTTCCAATGGAAAATTTATCTATTTAATCATACTGTGTCAGCCAGTTTTCCTTAGCATTTGAATGGCTGTAGTTATCATGAGTCAATTGTCATTCTGGCAACACTAGAGAATTTTAGAAAACACTTTCAGGATGTGGGAGCAGTGAGAAGCAGGCAGTGTATGATTGCTTTGGGACTCAAGAGCAAACTTCATCTCCCAATCAGTGACTGTGAGCCAGGCCCCACATTGAGAAGATAGCACAGTCTTTTGAAGTGCTGTGGATTTAAAACCCTGAATCAGTTAACATTACCCTAAGCAGCTAGTCGTGGGAACAAGGAGCACATTTGACAATGGAGAGATGCTGAAAGAGTGGCAGAGAGTATGTTTCCCTTCCAATAAAGCAGAAATTAAAATGAGAGGATTGGAGAGTGGTGAAGCTGTTTACACTGAAATGTATGATATTGTACTGAAGGTTATGATTTTGTAAAGTGAAATCAGGAGAGAAGTTTGAGAACTTCACAATTCAGAGACAAAAGTTTCTGATTAGTGCACAGTACTCTAAGTCAGAGATCGAGACAGCTAGGCGGTTCAGTAGATAAAGTGCTGGATCTGACTATCAGGAAGACCTGAATTCAAATGAAGCCATAGTCAACTATCTGCGTGAATGTAGGCAAGTCATCTGATTTCACCTAGTCTCAGTTTCTTCATCTGTAAAATGGGGATAATAATAATACCTTACTATTTGGTTGTTGTTAAAATCAAATGAGATAGTAAAAAGAAAGTTGTATGTTTTTCCCATTTGAGGTCATGGATCCCCTGAAATCTACCCATGAAGTCTGTGGACCCCAGCTTAAGGAACACTTTCTTAGAGAGCTGTCTAGGGGGGGCTGAGAGGTTAAGTGATTGTGCATGGTTTCACAGCTAGTATATATCAGAGTTGGAACTTGAATCCAGATCTTTCTGACTCAGAGGCTAGCTTTCTATCCATTTGGCTATGATGACCTATTTCTGACCAATATTTCCGTTAGATTTGAAGATGACTTTGCTCAAGCAATCTTTTAGCAGTAGAGTTGAAGCTAAACAGTTGTTTTTTTTAAGGTTTTTAAAAATTATTTTTTGTCATTCTAAACATGACAAACAAAAATCAACATTAACATTTGTCTAATTTAGGAACAGTAAAGAGGAATATATACAAAACTGCAAATCTCTATTATGTATAGTTTGCACTAAAAAAAACTACATAATAAATTCAACTTATTGGTTTAAGAACTGTCCTGCTTGTTTGTGTCTCCCTCTGAATTTTCTTCTTCCATGTACTTTTTTAATGCTTTGTTGACACTCCTCTTCCTTTATTTGGCATTACTACCATTAGTTCAGCTTGCCCTGATGCTCACCCTCAACTTCTCGTTGTAACAAAAAATGTATAGTCAAGCAAAGCAAATCCACACATTTGCCATGCCTGAAAATATCCATCTTATTGTGCTACTCTTGTCCATCATTTCTCTGTCAGTAGTCTGGTAGCATGCTTCATCATTGATCTTCTGATACTGTGGTTGGTTATTATATTAATCATAGTTCTTGAAGTCTTTCAAAGTGATTTTCATTTACAATTTTGTACAGTTTTCCCTTCTGCATCACAACTTTCCACATCCCGGTTTTGAAATATCATGGGTTGGTAGAAAAAAATTAAATGGGAATTTTGGGGGAGTTTTGGGGAAGCCACAGATGACATGCAAAAGCCAAGAGATGACACAGAGCCTATGACCAAATACTTAACCCGAATTTTGCAATAAGGTACTATAAATACTCCATAAAAGAAAAAGAAAAAAAAAATCAAATTTCTCTGGTACAAAGGGAGGACCAAAAGTTTTATATGGATTTTCCAGAACGCATGGGTGCCACACCCCTAACCCCTGTGATATGGAAGGGATAACTGTAGTTATGTAGAAAACATAAATGTGTGTGTGTGTGTGTGTGATAGAGAGAGAGAGAGAATCTGTATAGTATTACAATTATTTCACTACCTAAGATATATTTAATTATACTGTTATTTTCCCTGTTTATCATTCTTATCTACATCTTTTTTTCTGTACTGTTGCCTCATCTTCTAGTATATTTACTATACCTGTTTTTTAATTTACCTGAAGCATAAAAAATTTTTCTCTAGATCCTTACTTTAATCCCATGTAAATCTGTATGTTTCAGACATATTTCTCGTAAACAATGCATTGTTGCATTTTTTCTAATATAGTCTACTGTCCTCTTCTATTTAACAGTTACATTCATAGTTATGATTATTTTGTACTGCTCTCTATTATGTTTTCTTCTCCTCTTTAATCCCTGCCCTCCACCTTCTTTACAAAGATGTTGGTGGAAAAAAGTGACCACTAGTATCACTATCAGTGATACATTATGTTTAAATATTCCTTAGGCAGTGTAATAATTCTTATGTTATACACATACACATTCACACATGCATAATGGTATACCATACACATACTTAAAGGAAATGTATTGATAGAAAAGGAATGATCACTGTTAGTGATACTAGTAGTCATCTTTAATTGAAGCGATCCTACTTTCCTATCCTTTGTTTATTTTTCTAATCCCTCCAAATTTAGAACCTACACTCTGAAATTGAAGTTTTTTGTTTCTTCTGGCTGTATTCTTTCACAACTTTATCCTTCTTCTTGACTACCCTCTCCTTATCTCCATTTAATTCTTTATTAAGTTTAAATTATTGCTGCACCAAAAGCAATGTGTGTGCATATGTGTATGTGTGTATGCCTCTGTGTTTATTCAATGCTCCTGTGGTTCAGATAAGAGTGATATTCATGTGGTACTCATTTCTCCCATGCCTTCATTAATGTTTATATCTTTTTCCTGTGTACCATAGTTATGAGAAATAGGAAGTTCCGCTCACTTCTTCCTCATTTCTTCCATAGTGTATTCCTTTTCCCTTCCCTTTATTTCCTTTTTTTATGTCCATAAAAACAGAACAAAGCCACCCTCAGGTTCTCTTGTTTGTCTTAATTCCCTCTGTGACCATTCTAGGCATTAGGTTTCTGAAGACACACTAACAAGTGTCTTTTTTCTCCTATTAAAATGTAAGCACTTCATCATTGTTTATATCCATCTACTCACTCAAATGCTTTCACTTTCTAGATCTCTAATGATTCTTGTGTTTTTGCTTCAGAGTTTCTACTCAACTCTGGTCTTTACATCAGGAAAGCTTAAAAGGCATCAGTTCTAATAAAGATGTATTTCTCCCAAGAAGGATTATACTCAGTTTTTGTTGTTGTTGTTGTTGGCCAGGCAATGGGATTAAGTGACTTGCCCAGGGTCACACAGCCAGTAAGTGTCAAGTGTCTGAGGCCTGATTTGAACTCAGGTCCTCCTGACTACAGGTCTGGTGCTTTATCCACTGCGCCACCTAGCTGCCCCTCAGTTTTTAATTGTTGTTGTTTGATGATGTTCAGCTCTTTGTGACCCCACAGACCTTGTCCATGGTGTTTTCTTGTCAAAGCTAGCAGGGTGGTTTTTCATTTCCTTCTCCAGCGTGTCCACATTTTACAAATGAGGAACTGAAGCAAATAGGAGTTAAGTGACTTGTTGATGGCCCCACATTTGAACTCAGGATTATAACTCTTCTTGACTCCAACCCAGAACTCTATCTATTGTGCCACCTAGCTGTCTTTTCTTACGTTATGCTGTTCAGTATGTCAAAATACCGGCAGAGCATCACTTGCTTTCAGTACTAGTACTAGGTGGCCAGAGGCAACAGAATGCTGTGGTTTTCTAGTTTTCCTAGTACTTCGGTGTCCATGCACTCCAGAGTTGAAGCACGAAGCTTGATTAACCTGAACTCAAATTGGCTTTCCTGGTGGAATGGTTCTGCAAGCTTCTGACCATATTTTTTGCATCCTTGTGGTTGATGAAAAGGCTTTTCTTTTGGGATTTCCTGGTTATTTAAGTGTCTGAGGCAGAATTCAAACTTGGGTCTTCTTGACTCTGTGTCCATCACTCTACTCTGCCACCTAGCTTTCTCTGATTCCCATTAATTTTTAACAGTATCAGCTACTAGCAGTTAAATTTCTGTAGTGCTAATATGCAAAGTTTTGGGATCTATAATAATGTTAGTATTCTCTCACAAGAACATAAAAGTAAGACTGTAGAATGGGAGTTTCTGGAGGATAGAGTCTGTTTTTCCTTTAACTTTGTCCTCCAGAGCTTTATACATATCAAGTACTTAATGAATGGTTTTTTTTGTTTTATTAAGTTACAATTTAGATATCACATTTAAATGAATTCAGCAACATATCCATTAATCCATTAACTAATCATACCCATGAATATCCATATCAAGTCTTTAGATATCAAATTGGGAAAATCCAAATAGAACTGAGGTATAATACACGTAATAAACTTATCTTGTAACCTATTAAGCCATTAAAAATTACGGATACTGATGAAATTCTCAATTAATTAACTCTTCAGATTATTTAAAAAGTTATTTAGAAATTATTATATAATTAGAAAATGGTCATTTAAGCATACACATTTTACATTACATGTTTGGAGCCACATATTAATTAGTAACACATTTTGCATTTGCCTATGGTAAGTAATATTGTTAAAAGAGCTGGGCTGCTGCTAACTAGTTTTTTACTAATACCATAGTAATTCCCTCTGGATCCAGGTGTCACTGCCCAAGTTTAAATTGAAGATCAAGAGACTAATTGGAGTGGGTCATAGCAGGTTAGGATCAAAGTCCTAGCATCGTCACACTGCAGTGCCTCAGATTACTTTAAGAGACCAGTCCAAAATTGTCACCAGTAACACACTGAAGCTTGCAGACCCTGGTAAAAATACCCTATTCCAGACTAATTAATTTCCTGTTTCTATAATACAATTGTACTTAGTGTACTGTGTGCTCTTTGTAATCTGATTTTAGTTGAATTACTTTTTGCAATCTGCTCAAAATGTGTTTACAATGGAGAATCATTATGGGAATTATTTCCTTTCCCTTTTCAAAGCTTTTCTCTTCTTCCCTCCATGTTTCTCCCCTCTGAAAAGTGCCTCCCTCTATTGGATAAATCACTCGGTTTGAACAAGCCACCAAAGAGACTGCTCTAAGTCTTAGCCAGATCTCTTAGTTGTAATGTTCTACTTCTCCACCTTTTATATTACACTCTCACACTCCTCAATATTATCAGCTGGGAGGTACAGTGAATGTGGCACAAGGTCTGGAGTCAGAAAGATTCAAGGTCAAATATATCCCCAAGTACTGATTAGCTGTGTGACCCTGGCAAGTCACTTAACCTCTTTCTGTCAGTTTCTTCATCTGTAAAATCAGGATAGTAATAGTTCTTACGTCACATGGTTGTTTTGAGGATCAAATGGGATAATATTTTGAAGTGCTTTCCAAACTTTGAAGTGCTATGGAAATTCTTATCATCATCATCCAGGTTTAAAATATTCATGAATTTAAACTTCATTATCTTTTGAATCTGGAGGAAATTTTTTTTCAAAGTTCATATTCCATTTGGTTTACTCAAGTTTGTAACTGGTGAAGCTCAAAATAATACATATTTCAATAGATACTCCAGGGTTTATATTCCTTATTTTCCTTATATCTTGCAAGGAGAGTGCTGGAGCCAGCTCAAATCTGCTTGTGAGAGCTGGTTGTTAATTTTTTAGTGTAAGGAGTTATATCTTGGAAATCAGCAAATGCTACAAATCAAGCCTTTATTGTTTTATTGATGATCTAGAATTAAGAAAGTGGAGGAGGAAATGTTAATAATGCAGATTAGATTTAAAAGTGTGTCATATGTTTTTGAAGAGGTTGCTGTTAAACAGATGCCAGCACATCCTTTGAAAATGCCCTTTAAGGTCCCTTCCATCTTCAAATCTTTAATCCTATCTATGATCATTTCCAGCTCTGGATCATCATCTTAATCTTATAGTGCTTTCAGATGACATTGAGTATAGTAACACCTAGATTTGAGTTGTTGATGGTGGTGAAATGTACTGGTCTGGGAATCAGAAAAAAAAATGGATTCCGGCTTCAATCCTTACACTTACTTGCTAAATGTCTTTGAGTAAGCCACTTACTCTCACACATCACTATTTTCATAGAGTCCTAGAATTTCCAACACAACAGCAGCAGCATCTAAGGTTTTAGCAAGCACCTCTTAAATGTGCTTCGTTTTATTAGCAGTGTACAAGGCCAAGTTGAACTGATACAATGACTATCTCTGAAAACTTCAAATGTATATTACTGTGAGGTGAGGGGCAGAGGGGTTCACATAAAGGAGTAATGTGAAGTCCATAGAAAGAAATACCCAGGGATTTATGTTGCTGTCTATTGGTTTTCTCTGGGGTTTTCTATTAAAGGGGTGGAGAGAGGGTAATAGATCTCAGTAGATGCCTAGAACAACTGGATCACTTAATTTTATCATTGCATAATTTGGATCTAGGAATCATTGGTTTTCCAAGGAAGTCCCTTAGTAGAGATAAACTGGAATGGAAGCAAAATGAAGGCCATCTGACCTGACAATTAAGTTCATTCATTGAAAGATAGGGTGCCAAATGACCATGATTTGGTAATTTGGTTCCTTCTGATGATACTTGGGTAAGGGTCAGACAGTCACTGACGATGAAGGTGTGAAAAGGTTTCACAGGATCATAGGAAGGACTTCAAAGGTGACCTAGCCTAACTTCCTCATTTTACCATCCGATGAGGAAACCTTGACTGAGGGAGATTAAGCAACTTAGCTACTTCCACATAGATAGGATGTTTCAGAGGTAGAGTTTGCATCCTCTGGAGTTCCTCTGACTCCAGCCTTTTTCCTCTACATATTGCCCATATTTCTTATGCTTCATATTTCTATCCTTAAACAATCAAAAGGATAGCAATGTGCTTTCCACGCAGAGACAATAAGGATGTACTCACCTATATATATATGTGTGTGCGCGTGTGTAATATATATATATATTATATATATATATATATATATGTATATATATATATATATATACACGCGCACACACATATGTATACATATATACATACATATATATTCATATAGCACAGTCAAGTCAACAAGTATTTATTAAGTACCTACTGTATGCTAGGCACTATACTAAGTTTGAGAAATAAGAAACCATACCTATTGTCCCTGAGCTCACAACCTATTGGGAAGGCATGCAAAACATTATGTTCAAATGAGATCCACAGAGGATAAATTTGAAATAATCTCAGAGAGACAGCACAAAGACTCAATATGACTGGCAAAAGTTTCTTTAAGTGAAGTAGAACTTTAAGTGAAACTCAAAGGAAGCCAAGGAAACCAAGAGAAAGAAATGAGGAAGGAAAGAGTTCCAGGCATAGGGGATAGCCAGTGAAAACACATGGAGTTAGGAGATGGAGGTGGCCAGTGTCACTGGATTGCAGAAAAGATGGATGAGAATAATGTACAAAAAGACTGGAAAAGTAGGAAAGGGCTTTAAACACCAAATAAAGGATTTTATATTTTAGCACAGAGGATAATAGGGAGCCATTGCAGCTTATTGAATTTGGGAGGATTGTGTATAACATAGTCAGACCTGCATTTTAAGATCAATTTAACCTAAGTGGAGGGTGTTCTGGAGTTAGCAGACACCTGAAGTAAGAAAATCAACCATGTTATTGCTATAGTCCAGGCCTAAGATGATGAGTTTCTGTATTTTCCTCCCACACCCTTCCTCTACAGAGGGGTCCTTATCATTGTGGAATGTTGCATAGAACATCATACTTATATTATGTGTTAATTGGTTTTACTGTTTTTTCCTCATCATTTGCTTTCTTTATTATAAGCTATGGCTCTCTGAAAGACATAGGAAGCTTATGAGTAGGGAAGTGTAGATGATGTAAAAAAAAATAAAAATCTCTTCAAAATATCATCCTATGGCTGCTTGTTATTTAATATGACTGCTTCTAAAGACTTAAAGTTGAATATCACCCAAAAGCAAAGGAAAGGTGTATGTGAGAGTGACCAGGCTATAATACACTGTAAATGAAGAATTATACGAGAGGAGCTATGTAAAGAATGCCATGCTAGAAATATATGATCAGAAAAATAAGAAATGCATGAATTTTCCTTCTCCTGATTCTATACTGAGCTGACTGAAAGGCAATGATACCTTACAATGTTATCATTATATCTCTAATATCAATATTAATCATATACAGCTTGATACTGTAATTGAATAGTTTTTACAGAGATGATATTAACTGATAAAATATGACATCCTCATGAGAAAACATTACCTTGAAATATTAACGTTATAATATGTTAATTTCTATGGAAGATATGACTACAGATATATGAGGAGATATAAATTTTCTAGCACTTCGGCTGACAAATTCCATGTCAACATAACTCTTAGGAATTTGTACTCACTATTTGGTGATGACTTATATGATGATGTATAACAACTTAAGGGGTTTTAAAATGCAGTATTTTGACTAATGCGGTTTGGTAAATAGCACTGATGCCTGTTTCTTTTTTTTCCCCTCCAGTTACTATAATACTGATGCAAACCTCTAATATCAATAAAAAATAACCTCTTGAAGTAGAACATACACCATCTACTTCACTGCCACCCATTTTTATAATAACTCTGAGTTTGTCAGAGAAATGAATCCTGAGAGTTCCTTGAAGTTAGATCAACATAGAGGAGACACACAGGATTAATCATCAATAGCCCTAGCTTTAATTTTTCTCTATTGAAAAGTTCTGTCTCCTAAAGGTTTTTACAATTCTGATTAACCATAGGCAGCTATTCTCAAAATGTAAGTAGCAGTATTTTGTATTGGATAGAGTGCCGGATTTGGAGTTAGGAAGATCTGGACCCAAATTGTACCTCAGATACTTACTAGTTTAGTAACCCTGAAGCAAGTCATTTAACCTCATTCAGTCTTGGTTTTCTTATCTGTGAAATAAAGATAATAAAAATATGGTTGTTATGAGTATCAAATGAGAATTTTGCAAACAGAAATTATTATTTCTATAAATTATTATTAGTAGTAATTTGGAGTCAGCATCCTGGGTTTTAGTTACTAGCAGTGTGACCTTGAGTAAATTATAAAACCTTTCTAAGCCTCAATTTCCTTATCTACTAGATGAGCAGTTTGTCCTACTCCCAGGTCCCATCTAGATGTAATAGTCTATGATTTTATGACCTCACTGAAACAGCCCTTGGGCTTAAGTGTTGATGCTATGAAAACCCCAAAGTAGAAGGGAATCTTGTAGTTATGTGATTGGGACTAAGAATAGCTATCCTATTGCTCAAGAGTTTGGATTCTATGTGAAACCTTCCCTCTTTGGCATTATTTGAAATCCTTGGCATTCCTTTCCATGTAATATATGTGGCTGCATTCTGTCACATTGAAAGTCAAATGTGCCAAGGACTGCAGAAAGGTCATTTCTGTCCATTTCATTTGTCACTCATGAAAAAAAAAAGTCCTGGTCTGCTTCTCTGCCTAGTAATTGAAAGCAGGCATGGCCTTCTGGACTTGCTCTGGGTACCTACCAAGAGCTTTCAAGGCAAATTTGAACCCATTCCATTTTAATCTGCCCACATTATTCATTTGGAAACTATTAGCACTCTATTTGGGATCTTCTCACAGAAATCTTTTCCCTGTCCCTGTTAATCTGCTGTAGTCTAGCTTGCCGTTTCTTCCCCACTTGGAGCAGATAGCTTGCTCAGGAACATTTCAGCTGAATTCAGGACTGGTGGCTCTTTGTACCCAGTAACCACAGTGCTCTCTGTAGAAAGGAACCACCCATACAGTATTTTGGGGCATTCACATTTTCCTTCTTCTCCTGTCTTTCCAACCAAGCAAGTTGAAAGTGACCAAGTCAAACTTGAGTAGGATGCAGTTCCAAATCATTTGCAAACAGCTTGCTTCCTATTGAGACTTTGTACACTTCACACATGTTTGGCTCTGACACTGCCATTCACATCACTTGGTCTCAAGTGGAATGATGAACTTGATATTAATCTTTTTTTAAGGAGAAGCATCTGGATCCTGGCTAATAAACCTCAATTTGGAAGAAGAAAGAAAAGAGCTCTTAATCAGACCTCTGCATAGGCAAGCCTTTCGAAGCTGTACTGAAAGTTACATATGGCTGTGAAATTTGTCCTGGGATCTGAAAGCTTCACATCTTCCTCTGTGGGTGGTGATCTAACCTCTCCCTAAGTGCTGAAGCTTTGGAATTCAAGCCTTATATTATCAGTAGCATAACTAAAGTCTAAATCTCAGTGGATTTTTTCACCCCTCTTCCTTTCTCCCTCCCCTCCTCTCTTATAACCCTCAATCCCCAATCTCTCCATACCCTCAACACCCCTCCCCCATTTTTTCCTTTCTCTACTCTTCTCCATCCCCCTCACCTCACACTTCCCTTTCCCTAATGGGTCTCTGGCCAGATGTTACAGCCCCTCGCTGTGATGTTAAACTGGCAACACCCTTGATCCAGGCAGCCAGACGCTCCATAGCCAGCTTCTGGAAAACCTCCCCTTCACTGGACTTCTGACACAAACCAGCTGAAGACATCACAGTGCCAGAAAGCATTACAGCTGGCCTTCATGACAGATTGGCAGCACACACACTGATTTGGGGGACCTTAGTTAGGGGCTTACAGTTCACTCACTGTCTAGGCTCCAAGCCATGGATCAAAGTTTGCCATTAGGCAAATGGATATTTTTCCATTATCAAGCTTTCTTTTCAGATTTTTTTCCACCTTAAAAGACTCCATGGAGCTGTGCTATCATAATCCACACTGCATAACTCTCACTTTTTCTACCTTTCAAAATAGATTCATAGTTAATATAAAATATCAATTATTAAAAAGAGAAAAATGAAACAGAACCTTGGAATTGGGATTCTCTGCTTTTCTTGGAAGTCAAACCTGACAACCATCCATCTGTCTCACTTATTCCATACTTCTAGAGCCATCTAAAATATGTAGTCATTATCAGCACCAGAAACTTCTCTCCTCACCCCCCCACTTCCATCATAAATGGGAAAAGTTTCTGGTTGACGTTTCATGCTATTATAAAGGCACTAGCTGGAAAGAGAGTGTATTTCAAGTACAAATATAATATTTCCATGGGAGTGACCTCAATTATACCTTCCCTAAACATATATTATAAATATGGCTTTTTCATTGATCTAACTGTTGATCTAACACCTGACTAACTAGCAGTTTCCCAAAGTGAAAGACTAAGAGACATAGAGATGAGATGCAAGTATTTTAATCCAGTTCAATTCTTTTAAAAGCCAATTAGAAAATTCTTTGAAATCTTCAAATTAGAGATAATATTCTCAATATTACGTTATTGTTGTGTGTGTTATCTTTGGCAAAGACCCAGACAAAAAATGAGTGAAAAGTAATTTATGTTCTTACTATGTTTCAGTCACTGTGCTAAGTGGTAAGGATAAAAAAATTTAAAAAGAACAAGCAAGAAGGACTCTTTCTTCAAGGAGCCTACATTCTAATAGGATAAGATAGCATATAAAAGGAGAGCTAGAGCTGTAAAGGGGGGGGATAGTTTGGAAATAGTTAGAAAGTAATGAGGTGACCTGTTTCTGGCAAAGATAAACTAAAAGCTTGCCTATCAGAGCTTAAGATACTAAGGGCAAGTTCTTGTTCCATTGGGGAGAGGAGAGAGGTCAGAGTGATGATGAAACGGACTGCTTCAGGTCAGTTTGTAGAAGGCAGACAGGTCATATAATACCTGCAAGTGGGTGAACAGAGTTTGATGTGAGTGTGCTGGCACACAACTCTATACATGTCTTTGAATACCTGTCTTCACCTTTGACACACATTCTCTGTGTTTTATTTTATGCATTTAAAATTAATTTTATTACAGGCACATCCACAGTTTCACTAGAACACCAAATGGTTGACACACAAGAAAGTTATTCTAAGGCATCCACAGTTTCACTAGAACACCAAATGGTTGACACACAAGAAAGTTAAGAAGGTCTACTTTATAGTTCTACCTTGAGGGTACAATTTTTCTTTTTTTTTTTCTGTTTTTTAGGCAACTGGGGTTAAGTGACTTGCCCAGAGTCACACAGCTGGTAAGTTTCAAGTGTTTGGTCTGAGGCTGGATTTGAACTTAGGTCCTCCTGACTTCCAGGCCAGTGCTTTATCCACTGTGCCACTTAGCTGCCCTAAGTGTGCAATTTTTCTAAACTTTTTCAATGGTGCATTCTCCTCAACTTAAAGGGGGGAGGAGATTAGTATAATAAGATGTTGACATTACTAATTAAATGTGCACCAACATTGATAGCTTTGTAAATTTCTTGTTTTTCTCTTTAATCTATTAGTGTCAATTGATGTCATTCTTATATTTTGGTGTGGGAACAACAAGCAATGGAATGTGTAAGCTTTGGTAAATCCCATCATTCTCCCGGAAAGACTGATTATGGAAACATTTAATGTCTTTGTCTTTGCACAAACCTGTTTAAAAATGCAGAGACTCATCACTAGAAGGCTAACCAAGAGGTCATTAATGTTTTGGGCCATAGTAACTGATAAAACTATAGGCTAAGGAGAGGAGAAGCTGTACTGTATGCAGTGGAGTGAGTGCCCACAAATGAAATTCCTGATCTTTTGACATATTGAAGTTTTCAGATTTGCCAAAGCTTGAAAATATATTTCCTCTTCTGTAACAATCACTGAAACAACAGCAAACTCTTACTGGATTGTGATCTTTGTGAAACCCACAGCACATTTATTGGATCTGTATTATGCTATTATGAAATAGATAAGTGTTGTGAGAAAGCATGAATGTTTTCCCATACAATCTAGATCTGAATGAGAATAGTATCTACTTGAGAAACGAATTATCTACTTAGGCAATTGGGATGTGCCTCTAATAAAATTAATCATTGGAACGTAAATGTTTTAATTTTAATGCACATGATCCAAGCCATGCTAGTGCTTTTGCCCCACCCCAGTATAATCCATTTAGAAGAAATTTACATTTTATTTCTCCAAATCTATTAGCATCAATATGAAGGTCAGAAATGAAAAAGACAGCTTCAGAAATTAATGTGCCAAGATCATGCAGTCATGTAGCAGTCAAGGGCACCAGGGCTTTTACTTACTGAGTCTGGCAAGAATTCTTCATTTAAGAGCCTTTTTCTCTATGGAAACATGAAGATAATGTTTAGTGAAATACCCAAACAACTTTCTGCACTCTTTTTAATCCACACAAAATAGTTGTTATATGAGGACAGGGGTTTCCCTGCTTTGAAAACCTTAGGAAAAATACCATTTGGTATAGAAACCCTTCAACTTATAAAAAATTAACATGTTTTCTGCTTTCTTTCTCTCATACTTTATTAATCAAGACATTTGGGTGAAAATAGTGCCTTTTGTTTCATGTGTGAGTTTTTGTCAGCTCCTGCTGGGATTTCTCGTCCCAAGGCCAACAACTTCAATGTGGAACATCACAGTTGGTTTCTATGGAAGAGATTATGATGTCACAAGAAACCAATTATTTATGATTTCACATGAGGAATGTATCAAGAATCATATGCTCAGCAAACATCTGTCTCATTGTCATTTATGTCTGAAGATGACACTTTAGAAGGCATCACTAGCCTTGTGCATGAGGCCAGAGTGAGAATCAGCAGCCCTTTTCATACTGAATGCACATACAATCAGCCCTGTGGCTAGCTTCCCTTTTAGGGTACACTGTTATTTGTAGCTTTACTTCTTGGTCCCACCAAAGGTATGAGGCCTTTACTCAAAATTATCCACCCCTTCCTTGATTGTCATTTTTAATTCAATTCAAATCAGCTGTCTGGCACACTATAAGCACTTAATAAATGCTTATTGATTGATGGAGTTGGTAGGAGGGGTCTAGAACACCCTTGACTTGGTCATTTTTCTTGCTATCTACCTTGCAAACCAACGCATACTTCCTACCTGAGCTTCCTACCTTTTTCTTTGAAAATTGTAATTAAAAAATAAACTACCATTGATTTTGAGTAGGTCTTGTCAATCGACTCCCCTATGATTTGAATCATCAACCCTATGACTTCTAGACCAAAACACCTATTCCTCTCTTATGTGTGTTGTCTCATTTTAGTAGATGTGAGCTTTTTGAGAACAGGGATTGTCCAGCTTTTATATTGGTACCTTGAATGCCTAGCATTGTGCTTGGGATATGGTAAATCCTCAGTAACAGTTTTTCATTCATTAATACATATCTAGACAGGGGAAATGAGGTTGTGGTAATTTTGGTGGATAGGCTATGCTAAAATGTTATTGTTAAACTCACCTTCCAGCTCAGTTTTAAGGTTGGCACATGGATGGTTCTGGTAGCTCAAGATATGACATGTGTCTTCTATACTAGGCCTGAATTTTGTAGATTGAATTAGTCAGGACCACCACTACAGGAGTTTTTAGCTTGGACTCTGAATTTTGACATAGAATCGACTTTACATTTTATCAGTCCATCTCCCAAAGGAGACATTATTTAATACACCATTGATTAGTATTGTGTAGGTCCCAGCAGCTGACAGAATTGTTCCTTTAAAAATGCACGGAAGAAAAAAAAATGCAAGGAAGAATGGTTTTAATCCATGAGAAGCCCCACAAAATCAAAATGTTCATCAGAACACTAGCTTGAGCATGGAAAACTATTTAGTTGTTATCTCCAAGGTCTTCACTTACTCTGACTTTCTTGTCATTGCAAATTCTTTGGTTTACTTTGACACTGCATTTCACTTCAATCATCCTATCCTGTCTCAGGTTCCTGGGCATCTGTCCCAGTCTTATACTCCCAGTTCACACATTTCCTGTCTTCCTTGACAATGACATTTTCTTTGATCGTGACTTGATTCTCAGCTTGGGCTCCCATAAAGATGAAACAATCTCCTTTCTCTGTTTTTGGTTCTGATACCTGATACCTTCCTTCCTGTCTTTCTACTCCCCCCACAAAATGTAGCTACCTCTGGTCTGCTGGGGCCTCAAAAGTAAACTGTGGTCTAATGCCAATGCTAGCATATTATATATGACAAGTGTCATCCTGAGATGTCAGAAAGTAATGAACACTTCATAAGTTCAAGGATTTTCTAAAACCTCCATGTAAGGTTTCTTTAGAACTTTTATTTCCATTTAGAGAAAAGAGTTAAAATAGTTTGGACAGTGGAACAATCAAATTTTTATTGGACCATGTTTTTGATCCTTTATTTAAAAACTTTTTTATTGATATCTTTTGTTTTTACATAACTTTCATTTTTGAAACAAAGCCCTTTCCTTCCCCTACCTAGCAAGTCATTCTTTGTATGAAAGAATAAAAAAAGCAGAATAAAAGTAGTTCAGCAAAATAATACATCAACCAAATTGTTCAACATATGGAAAGTTGAATACATTTGTTGTTACTGAGGCAGACAGGGTTAAGTGACTTGCCCAGGGTCACACAGCTAGTAATGTCTGAGGCCAAATTTGAATTCAGGAAGATGGGTCTTAATGAATCTAAGCCCATCACTTTATCCACCCTACTACCTAGCTTCCGGGTTGCATATAGAGTTCCCCACAATTATAAAGAAGAAATTGACCCTCTAATTTGAAAACCTATGCCCAGCCCGCATGCCATGCCTATGAATAATCACTAGTGAAGGCTAATGCTAATATACCATGTGATCTGGTATGTTCTGAGCTTGTTGTTTTTCAGCCATCTTTGTGACCCTATGGACCATGGCACTCCAGGCCTTTTTGTCCTCTACTGTCTCCTGAAGTCTGTCCAAGTTTATGTTCGTTGCTTCCATGGCTCTATCTATCCATCTCATCTTCTGCTATCCCTTTTCCTTTTGCCTTCAGTCTTTTCCAATATCAGGGTCTTTTCCAATGAGTCCTGTCTTCTTATTATGTGGCCAAAGTATTTAAGCTTCAGCTTCAGTATTTGACCTTCCAGTGAATAGTCTGATTTAATTTCTTTAAGTATTGACTTTATTTGATCTCCTCCCTGTCCAGGGGACTTTCAAAAGTCTTCTCTAGCACTATAATTCAAAATTGTAGATTCTGTGGCTCTCAGCTTTCTTATAGTGCAACTCTCACAATCATACACTGCTATTGGAAAAAACATAGTTTTGACCACGTGCATCTTTATTGGTAAGATGATGTCTCCGTTTTTTAGCATGCTGTCCAGACTTGCCATTGCTTTCCTTCCAAGGAGTACTAAGTGTCTTTTAATTTCATGGCTGCAGTTGCCATTTGCAATGATCTTTGAGTCAAAGGATATAAAGTCTGACATTGCTTCCATTTCTTCTCTCTCTATTTGTCAGGAAGTGATGGGACCAGTTGCCAAGATCTTGTTTGTTTTTTTTTTTATGTTAAGCTTCAAGCCACGTTTTTTATTTAAAAAATATTGATTGATTTTGGTTTATCAACAATCACTTCCATAAGCTTCTGAGTTTTAAATTTTTCTCTCACTCCCTCCCCACCTCCCTCCCCAAGACTGCATGCAATCTGATATAGGTTTTACATATACATTCCTATTAAACATATTGTCATATTAGTCATGTTGTAAGGAATAGGAGGAACCACAAGAAAGAAGGAACAAAACAAAACAGAAGAAAAAAATAGCAAATAGTATGCTTCGATCTGCATTCAGACTCCATAGTTCTTCTTTGGATGTGGATAGCATTTTCCAGCATGAGACTTTTGGAGATGTCTTAGATCCTTGCATTGCTGAGAAGAGCCAAGTCTACAAAGTTAGTCATCATACAGTGTGGCTGTTACTGCATACAACATTCTCCTGGTTCTGCTCATTTCACTCAGCATCAGACCATACAAGTCTTTCCAGGTTTTTCAGAAGCCTGCCTGATCATCATTTCTTATAGCACAATAGTATTCCATTACATTCATATACCACAACTTGTTCAGCCATTTCCCAGTTTATGGGCATCCCCTCAATTTCCAATTCTTTGCCACCTCAAAAAGAGCTGCTATAAATATTTTTGTACATGTGGGTCCTTTTACCATTTTTATGATCTCTTTGGGATATAGACCTAGAAATGCCAAGCCACATTTGACATTCTCCTCTTTCACCCTCATCAAGAAGCTTCTTAATTCATCTTCACTTTCCACCATTAGCGTGGTATCATCTGCACATCTGAGATTACTTCTATTTCTCCCAGCAACCTGAATTCTGGCTTTTAATGGCATGTTGCACGATGTGTTCTGCCTATAAGTTAAATAAATATGGTAACAGCATATAGTCTTGTCACACTCCTTTTCCAATCTTAAACCAATCAGTTGTTACATGTTTATTTCTAACTATTGTTTCTTTGTCCACATACACTTTCCTCAGGAGAAAAGTAAGATGATCTGGTATTCCCATCTCTTTGAGGCCTTGTAACATTTTATTGTGACACATACAGTCAAAGGCTTTAGTGTGGTCAATGAAGCAGAAATAGATTTTTTTTGGAACTCCCTTGTTTTTCTTCCAAAATCCAGTGAATATTGGAAATTTGGTCTCTAGTTCCTCTGCCTCTTTGAATTTTTTTGGAGGTAATTAGAGTTAAGTGACTTGCCCAGGTTCACACAGCTAGTGTCTTTGCCTTTTTCAAAATTAGCCTGTTCTTTTGGTAATTCTTGGTTCACATATTGCTGAAGCCTAGCTTGCAGAATCGTTTTTATTTTTTTTTTATTTTTGGTTTTCAATATTTATTTCCACAAGATTTTGAGTTCCAAATTTTCACCCCATCTCACCCCTCCCCCCACCCCAAGATGGCATGCACTCTGAATATCCCTTTCCCTAGTCTGTCCTCACTTCTATCTCCTCCCCCCTCATCTTATCCCCCTCACCCTCTATTTTCCTGTAGGGCAGGACAGACTTCTGTACCCCATTTCCTGTATTTCCCATTTCCCAGTAGCATATGAAAACATTTTTTTAAACATATGTTTTTAAAACATTAGGTTTCAAATCTTCTCCCTTCCTTCCTTCTCACCCATCCCCGTTGAAAAGGCAAGCAACTCAATATAGGCTATACATGTGCAGTTATGCAAAACACCTCCATGGTAGACATGTTGTGAAAAACTAACTCTATTTCCCTTAATCCTATCCTGCCCTCCCATTTATTCTATGCTTTCTTTTCACCCTTTCCCTCCTCAGAAGTATTCGCTTCTGATTACTCCATTTCCCAATCTGCCCTCCTCTCCATCATCCCCCTGCCCCCTTTTCCCCCTATTTTCCTGTAGGGTAAGACAGATTTCTTTACCCAGTTGAATGTGTATGTTATTCCCTCTGTAAGCCAAATTCTATGAGAATAAGATTCACTCATTCCCTCTCACCTTCCCCCATTTCCCCTCCACTGTAAAAGCCTTTTCTTTTCTGTTTTTTGTGAAATAATTTACCCCATTCTACTTCTCCCTTTCTTCTTCTCCGAGTATAATCCTTTCTCATCCCTTAATTTTATTGTCCAGATATGACCCCTTCATCTGTGCCCTCTCTCTCTCTCTCTCTCTCTCTCTCTCTCTCTCCACATATAATTTTTCCCCTTCCAACTACCCTAATACTGACAAAGGTCTCATGAGTTATAAATATCATCCTTCCATGCAGGAATGTAAACAGTTCAACCTTAATAAGTCTCTTAAGATTTCTCTTTCCTTGGAGCAGCTAGGTGGCACAGTGGATAGAGATCTGGCCTTGGAGTCAGGAGAACCTGAGTTCAAATCTGGCCTCAGACAGTTGACATTAGCTGTGTGACCCTAGGCAAGTCACTTAACTCCAATTGCCTCACCAGAAAAAAAAAAGCTTACATTTGGGGCAGCTAGGTGGCACAGTGGATAGAGCACCAGCCTTAAGTCAGGAGGACCTGAGTTCAAATCTGGCCTCAGACCAAACACTTGACACTTATTAGCTGTGTGACCCTGGGCAAGTCACTTAACCCCAATTGCCTAAAAAGGAAAAAAGAAAAAAAATACAAGATTTCTCTTTCCTGTTTACCTCTTCATGTTCCACTTGAGTCTTGTATTTGAAAGTCAAATTTTCTATTCAGCTCTGGTCTTTTCGTCAGGAATGCTTGAAAGTCCTCTATTTCACTGAATTACCATTTTTTCCCCTGAAGCATTATACTCAGTTTTTCTGGGTAGGGTTTCTTGGTTGTAATCCTATCTCCTTTGCCCTCTGGAATATTGTATTCCACGTCCTACAGTCCTTTAATGTAGAAGCTGCTAAATCTAGTGTTATCTTGATTGTGTTTCTGCAATACTTGAATTGTTTCTTTCTGGCATCTTGTAATATTTTCTCCTTGACCTGGGAACTCTGGAATTTGGCTACAATATTCCTGGGAGTTTTCCTTTGGGGATATCTTTCAGGAGGAGATTGGTGGATTCTTTCAATTTCTGTTTTGCTCTTTGGTTCTAAAATATCAGGGCAGTTTTCGTGGATAATTTCTTGAAAGAGGATGTCTAGGCTCTTTTTTTGATCATGGCTTTCAGATAGTCCAATAATTTTCTTTCCTGTTGTTTTTTGAGAGATAATTTACCCCATTCTACCTCTCCCTTTCTTCTTCTCCAAATATAATCCTCTCTCATACCTTAATTTTATTCTCCAGATGTGACCCTTTCATCTTCAACTCACCCTGTGCCCCCTTTCTATCTATCTATCTATCTATCTATCTATCTATCTATCTATCTATTCATAAAAATAATTTTTTCCTCCAACTACCCTAATACTGACAAAGGTCTCATGAGTTATAAATATCATCTTTCCATGCAGGAATGTAAATAGTTCAACCTTAATAAGTCTCTTATGATTTCTCTTTCCTGTTTACCTCTTCATATTCCACTTGAGTCTTGTATTTGAAAGTCAAATTTTCTATTCAGCTCTGGTCTTTTCATCAAGAATGCTTGAAAGTCCTCTATTTCACTAAATGCCCATTTTTCCCCCTGAAGCATTATACTCAGTTTTGCTGGGTAGGTGATTCTTGGTTGCAATCCTATTTCCTTTGCCCTCCAGAATATTATATTCCATGCCCTGTGGTCCTTTAATGTAGAAGCTGCTAAATCTTGTGTTATCCTGATTGTGTTTCCACAGTACTTGAATTGTTTCTTTCTGGCAGCTTGTAATATTTTCTCCTTGACCTGGGAACACTGGAATTTGGCTACAGTATTCCTAGGAGTTTTCTCTTTCAGGAGGAGATTGGTGGATTCTTTCTATTTTGCCCTCTGGTTATACTATATCAAGGCAGTTTTCCTTGATAATTTCTTGAAAGATGATATCAAGGCTCTTTTCTTGATCATGGCTTTCAGATAGTCCAATAATTTTTAAATTCTCTCTCCTGGATCTATTTTCCAGGTCAGTTGTTTTTCCAATGAGATATTTCACATTCTCTTCTATTTTTTCATTCTTTTGGATTTGTTTTACAGTGTCTTGATTTCTCATAAAGTCACTAGCTTCCAATTGCTCTACTCTAATTTTTAAGGAAATGTTTTCTTCAGTAATCTTTTGGACTTCCTTTTCCATTTGGCCAATTGTTCTTGTTAGGGCATTCTTCTCCTCATTGGCTTTTTGAACCTCTTTTGCCATTTGGGTTAGGCTATTTTTTAAGGTGTTATTTTCTTCAGTATTTTTTTGGGTCTCCTTTAGCAAGCTGTTGACTTGTTTTTCATGATTTTCTTGCATCACTCTCATTTGTCTTCCCAGTTTTTCCTCTACTTCTCCTACTTGCTTCTCAAAATCCCTTTTGAGCTCTTCCAAGGCCTGGGACTGATTCATATTTTTCTTGGAGGCTTTGGATGTAGGAGCTTTGACTTTGTTGTCTTCTTCTGGTTGTATGTTTTGATCTTCTTTGTTACCAAAGTAAGATAATATAGTCTACTCTTTTTGTGCTGCTTGCTCATGATCCTGGCCAATTACTTGAGTATTAAACTCTTTGTTTAAGGTAACAGTCTGCTTCCAATGTGGAGAATGTACTGTCCCAAGCTTCGGGAATTTATATAGCTGCTTTCAGAGATACTTGTAGGGACCTGTAAATTTTCAGCTCTTGCAAGGTGTTTACTCCTTTCCTGGCCTGTGCTGTGGTCTGTTAGTGACCGCAAGCACTCTTTTCTGTTCTGGAACTGTGAGGAAGGTTTCCTCCACAGCCACTACAAGCTCCACTGTGCCAGCGCTCCTTCTCACCCCAGCAACCCTGTCCAGAACTATGACCCAGATCCAAGCACGGGCAAGGCAAGAGATTCCTGCCTCAGCACCAGCAGAGAGATCCCTGCAATCCCCCTCTGATCAGCCACTTGATTCCCCCTCAGTCTGTGGGCTGGAAGCTAGGGAAGCAGCTGCCTGCCCTCGGGCCATGTTCTCAGGGAATGGAGCTGAGACCCTGCCTTCCTCTTTCAGCACCGCAGAAACAGACTTTTCCCACTGAGGTTCCGAGTTGTCTTTGGCATTCGTGGATTGAGGAGTCTGGAAACCACAACAGCTGCCCATGATTCAGTCCTCTGAGGCCTGCTCCAGGTTTGCTGTGGCCTGCTCACCCACACCGAACTGCGCTGCACTCTCAGCCCAGCGTGATATACTTTTCTGATCAATCACCCAGGTTGTCTTGGGCTGGAAATTTGTTTCACTCTGTCTTTTTGTGGGTTCTGCTGGCTTAGAATTTATTTAGAGTCATTTCTATAGGTATTTGTAGGGCTTTGGGGGAGAGCTCAAGCAAGTTGCTGCTTTCACTCTGCCATCTTGGCTCCTTGATGGCATGTGGAATAAGCACAATTGTTAGATAATTTGAACATTCTCCAATCTGTTCTAATTTAGTGGCCACTGTTGAGTTTTCCAAATTTGCTGGCATATTGAGTACATCCATATAACAGCATCATTTTTTTAGGATTTTAAAAATAGGTCAGCTAGAATTCCATCACCTCCATTCGCCTTATTGTTAGTGATTCTTCCTAAGACCAACTTAACTTTATTCTCTAAGATGTCTACCTCTAGATCAATAACCGGACCATCACGGTGAGAGGTGACGTTAAGATCTTTCTTGCATAGTTCTTCTGTATATTCTTGCCACCTCTTCTTAATCTCTTCCACTTCTGTTAAGTCTTTACCATTTTTGTATTTTTTCATGCCCACTTTTGCATGAAACATTCCCTTGATATCTCTGATTTCCTTGAAAAGATCTTGTCCTTCGCATTCTTTTGTTTTCTTTTATTTCTTTGCACTATTCATTTAAGAAAACCTTATCTCTCCTTGTTATTATCTGGCATTCTGCAATCAGTTGAGTATATCTTTCCCTTTTTCCTTTACATTTCCTTTTCCCTACTTCCTCAGCTATTTGCAAAGCTTCATCAGACAAACCATTTTGCTTTTATTGCTCTTTTATTCCTTTGAAATGTTTTTTTGTTGCTGTGTCCTGTACAATATTGGGAACCTCTATATATAGTTCTTCAGGCACTATTTCTACCAGATCTAATCTTTTAAAGCTATTAATCACTTCCACTTCATATTCATTAGCAAAATTACTCACGTCATACTTACACAGTCTGACTACTATAATGCTAAAGCTGATTGTGTGTCCAAACCAAGTCTGGTAACAATATGGTGAGCCCTTGAAAATGGGAAAGGGAAGCCATGAGGCTCCCTAAGGAGGGGCAAAACGTATCATGTTAGAAAATGAGCAGGTCAAAGATTCTGTGCTGATCAGCAATGGAATTGGAACCATGAGTGACTGAAGGACTTCCAGCCTGGGCCAGAATGGAAGGCTCAGTCTCAAAATAAGCATATAAAACCCCATAATTATAAAAAAATATGCTTAATTTTAAGGAAATTTAGTCTCTGTATTTTGTGTTTCTTTCCACTTTACTTATCAAAAACTTATCTGGCAAAGGCTATTTTATATTTAAGGTGGCCTCTGAGCTTTTCTAAACCAAGTTTACTTAATAGAAATATTCACAAGAGTAACAAATATGAAACTCAAAATGCATTTAGTTCAAACTCAGAATTAACCATTCTTCAATGGCTCTAATTTGGTAATGTGTTCTTTGTACATTCAAGGCAGACAAAACTTACAGCCATGTCTCTGAGTCCTCTGAATTGAGTAGTGTTTGTGACTCTCTTAAATGACAGATTGACTGTGCTGTGATCTCAGTCAATGGTGAAGATGACTGAAAACAATGAATAGACTGTATTTTGATCCATTATCACTAGATAACTTCTATTATAGCAGGCTTCGCATTTAAAAGAATTTTACATTTTTGTTAAGTCTGAAATAGATTCTTGTTCTCTACTTTCTTTTTACTTACTAAAACAATTACTAATGGCCAAGTCAATATTCCTTCCTCTACAATGTTAATAATAATATCTTTTCTTTTTTTAAAATTATTCATTACAATTCAGCAGAAACTGTCAGACTTTATAGTACTGCTTGTTATACCTCTCAAAAAATGATTAAGTAACAAAATCACTTAATATAATTCAGCTAAGCAATGCTAGTAACTGGCTGTGACATCAGAGTAGGATCATCCTACTCTGTGTTGATACAGGGTGTGTTTGTGTGGCATTGGTAGCAACAGAACACATAATCTTGACCATAATGCTAATAGATTTGGAGAAATAAAATTCATTTCTCTTTTTTGCTCATGGTACAGCATCCTACGTTGTGAGGAATTTTTTCATGCTGAATTTGTGTTTCAGTTAAAAACGCTATGAAAGAGTTGTGAGACTGGCAGATATATTGATTCCCTTAAATAAGAGGATCTTATTTTTTCTTGTTTGATTTTTATTGTTGTTGTTGTTGCAGTTGTTGTTGTTTTGTTATTGTTGTTGAGCTCTTCATTATCTGTTTTGATATTAGGACCTACAGACAAGTTTTATTTATTTTATGACTACCATACAAACCCTACCATGTTTAGTCGGTAAACAAATATTTTCTTTTTATGTACAATATCATTATATCAAAAATTGCACAGACCTTTGGCAACATTTTATAGACATCTAGATATAGCACACCCTTTGAGAATCACTGATTGAGATCAATACTATCATTTGGCACCCCTCTGTACCTCTTGATCTCTCTTCTTACTCTACCAATAATATTTTTTTCATGAACTTCTCAGCTTAGGTCCACTAACTCTCATTCAATACTTGAAGATCATTTCACTCTCTTTACATCAGTACCAGTCTCATTTATCCACCAGCATTCATCACACACAAATATCCTGTCCAGTTCCTGAAACACCAGACACTTCCAAGGATCTGCAATCAACTTTTCCCCTATGAAGCTGCTTCTACGGCAGTGAGAGCAACAGAGGGAACTTTATCTGGACCATCTCCCAGCTCCAGAGCTACCAACCATTTAGCCCATATTTTCATAAACATTTTACATTTTGCTCTCAGATTTTCTTTTTTATTTGCTTGATTTTTCTAGAGATGAATGGCAATCATTACACTAAGACTTATTGCCTACTGTGTATGTCTACTATGTATGCCTACTATAAGCCAGACACTATTATGCTAAGAAGCACTGAGGATTCAAAGAAATGCAAAAGTATAGTCCCTGCTCTCAAGTTGCTCACAGTCTAATGGGGGAGACAACATGAAAACAAGATACATACTAAGTAAATTAGCAGTAAACCCTGAAGAAAGGAACAAGATTAAGGAAGATAGAATAGGCTTCTTTCATACATTAGAACTTTAGTTGAGACTTGAAGAAAGCTAGGGAAGTTAGGTGGTTAAGATGAGGAGTGAAGGAAGTCAGAAGATGGAGTATTATGTATGAGAAAAAGTAAGAAGGCCAATGCGACTGGATCACAGAGTATGTGGAAGGGAATAAGGTGTAAGAAGACTGGAAAGGAAGGAAAAGGAAGGTAGTTGAAAAGGCAGAAATAATGTCACATTTTATATCATTTAAAATTTTTTTTTTTACTTTAAATGAGGTATGGCTATAAACAGATATGTTTGTAAATGAATGTATGTGTGTGTATTTTGCCCAATGGGGGGAGAGGAACATATTACATATATATGTATATATATATATATATATATATATATATATATATGTATATATATATATATATATGTATGTATGTATATATATATATACACATATATATGTATATATGTATGTGTATATATACATATATATATATCCCATATAATCTGTGTGTATGTGTATGTATATGTATCTCCTATTTTATAGAGGAGATGATCCTTAAAGATATTAAGTGACTTGGTAAGATGACACAGGAAAGCTAGGATTATCCTTTACACTAAGACTTCTTGACTCCCAAATATAATACCTCTCCCACCATGAATATTTCTCAAAAGTAAAGTGGATCTATAATCAGGAGAAAGAAAATATTCAGAGTCCAGGGGAAATAGAGTAGGAAAATGGTAGAAAGACAGTGAGGAGTAACACATACCTAAAGGAAAATAGTCAAGCATGAAGTAAATTATAGCATCGGAGAGGCTTTCAATTCATTGAACATACATGCCTTATGGATGGAAAGCAAACTTACTTCCTGGTTTTGGTTTTCCTGTCTCAAGGCAGTAAGGCCAGTTAAGAAGGAGAAAAGAAGAAAAACTCAGGCTGTGGATGTACTTTCAACTTTGAACTACTGTCTCCATCTCTATAATGGTTTGGATTCATCATCTTTTGCCAATATCCCTAGTTTTCTACTCAGCATTTAGATAAAAGGACAACTGAACAGGAAATATACATACTCTGTTATTCTTGTGAAGCAAAAGGGCATTTGAAATAACGGGGTAGGTAATTTCTTCATTTTATTCATTTGGTTTATGAGGGTATCCATCCCATTTGATTCCCAGAATTAAGATGGAGGTATTGTAAGTGTCAATACTCAAATTAGTCAATCATTAAGCATTTATTAAGTGGTTATTATGTGGCAGGCATTATGCTAGGTACTGGAGATAAAATACAATTAATGAACTATTCTCTGTTTCCAAGAAACTTAGATTCTAATGGAGGAGACAAGAAGTACAGATTTAAGCACATAGAGAATAAGTATAGGGAAAATAAATGCAAATGCATACAAAGCAGTTAAGTATGAGGTATGAGGGCATTAGCAGTTGGAAAGAATTCATAAAGCTCAATTCCTCCCTATACTGCTCCCTCCCCTTCCCCCACCCCCAACGAAATCTACCATTCTGTTTAGAGGAACAGCAGACCTAAATGTTGAGAAGAATAGACAAACCCTTGAATTCAAGATCTGGGTTCAAATTCTGACTCTTCCATTTGCTAGTTGTGAAACCATGGATAAATCACTTATTATTTTAAACTACATTTTCCTCCTTTGCTAAAATGAAGGTAACGCTTTTTTTCCATATGATGCCATACTGCATCCAGGGCCATCTTCGGTCATCCTGATCTATATCTTGCCACTGTACCCAGATGGCTCCAGAGGAAGGAGTGAGACTGGTGACTTTGCACAGCCCTCCCTCACTTAAATCCAATTCGCTTGTATGTCATAGCTTCACCTCCCTGATGTCATTGGTCCTCTTTGAGAACAAAGGACAAACAGTGAGAACAATGCTTACCACACATTCATATACTCTCTCCCAGTGCTCCAGATCCACTCTCATCACTCTTCTCAGAGCTTTGTTTTATAAAGAGCAAAAGAAATGCATGCAAAACTTCGATGAAGGATAAAACACTAAGCAAATAGGTTCTTATTACCAGCCATTAGGAGAAAGCCTGACTGGTAAATTCCAAATTTTAAAACTCAATGTATCTGTCTCTTCCTCCCTTCGAAAAGAGGAACTGCTATGAGTCTGTGACTTTCTGGTAATTGTAACTGTGCTATCCCTTTGGTGATGTTGCATATGATGGGGTTGATACCTGTTGCATTACTCAAGAGCATTCCATCACTTGGCTGGTTAAAAAGGTGGGAGTGGGGGGCTTGCAGGAGAGAGGAAGCTGTACTTGATCCTTATGGAAGCCAGTTAAAATTAATTGGAAAAAGCTTTTAAAGACCCAAGATGTAGACCAAATGTATCTCCAACCTGCGGCCTCATCCCCGTACTGATCGCGAAGGTCACTGCAAAGCTGTAGATTTATGCGGAAGGCTTGGGTGATGGAAAATGAGACAAAAGCATTTGGATTTTATTATTCCATTTACTCTGACCCTGGGCCATAAAGGGTTTGGAGAGCCTGTTTTATGTATTCAGCTGGTTGCCACACTGTCAAGCATTTGGAGCCACTTAAATAAACCACCCCAACCCACAGCTGCAACAATACCATATCAAATATAGGTTAGAGTTGAAATGTGGAACCAGCAACACGGCGTCTCCAGCAGGTGCATGTGGAAGATTTTTTTTTTTTTACCACCCCCTTGTTTGGGAATAGCTTCCTCATTTATCTAGTGACTTTGATTTAAGGCTGATTTAGATACTGAAACTGATTTAGGTCCTGTATTAAAGTGCTTGCACATTAGGGGCTGGCCTCTGCTTTCCCAGGCCACCCTTTGTTGTTGAATTTGAGTTAGGCTTCAGAATATATACTTGCTGGGGGAAGGCTGACGAAATGTTTGCCTGACTTCCCCTGACCCACACACATCTTTCTTCCCCACCCCCCTAATTCATTGGACTCTTTGAAATCTGCCTGGTCATTATTGGGCCTGTTGCAATGAAAAACAGGCAAGGGGCAGGGAAGGACTGGGGACTGGGGGGTGGAAAGAGTTCCACATGGGAAAGAATCAAATAAAAACCACACGTTTGTCCAAGTGATAGCAAAACCATGTGTCCAAGATGACTGAAAAAGTCAACTATCAAGATATTTGATAGGGCATGGACATGCTTTCATTCAAGCAGTACAGGGAAGAAACCTTGAAGAAGGCTGTAGCTTCCACCACATGCATCCTAACCAATGTCTCCACTTTTTATAAAAGAAGTTCAATTAGTACATAATTCATATTCATTCAGTGAGAACTAGGATCGTCCCAAACTGTGGCAAAGTATTAAATAGATTTGGACTAGAAATACCCTTTCACCCTGATAGAAGAGGCCTTCCAAATAGTGGAAAGGAATGTAGGGAGAGTAATGGAGGAAACCTGCCTTGTCCCTACCCAGGATGTGTCTGTTCTTCATATAAAATATCTCAGCATTTGACTATTAATCACTTTGCATTAAATCTGACTCCTTATTCACCCCTTCTCCCTTCCAAAACCCAAACCCTCACCTTGGAAACACCAAACATGTCCTACGAGTGAGTTAAAATTCTTTGCTATCCCTCCCATTCATTGAAAGTTGTATAAATCAAGTACAATCCAAGGAATGTGGGAATCATTTCTTTTCATTCCAGACTCTGTGGGGTCTGAACAGTTAAGTACCTTAAAATTTAAAGGTATACTGACCAGCTGTCAAATGCTTCCAAGCACAGACCAGGATGTGAAAAAGTGTTTAGACTCAAATGTGGGCATCCACGTTAGGAAGTCACTTAAGAATGTCTTTTGTAGTTTATTTTATTACCATCTTTTCAAACTGTTGGAGGAAACAATAATGCTTTACTTCAGCCAGAATTTCTTTGCTTCCTTAAATTGAGAAGGATTATTGGGAAAGTCAATAACAAATCTAAATTCAACAAATATTTACCACGTGCCCACCATGTATGTACAAAGAACTGTAGTGGGCATTGGAGAGGCGAGAAAATGAATGGCAGAGAATTTAGCCTTGAAGGGGCTAACGGTTTATTGTAGGGAATACGACATCTACACAAAATAAACCTAATGCAAAAGAGGTATTTTCATTCCATCCTGGCCATTCAAAAGTGGAGGAGGTAAGGGAATGGAGCAGGAATAGGGGGCCAATGTCCCAGCTGAGGGTGAAGCAGAGGAGTTGGAGGAAGAAGACAGTACATAATTATTTGGTAACTGGGCCTTGCCTGAGCCTGGGGCAAAGCAAAAGTCAGGTTGGAGGAACAAAGCAGACTTCTCAGCAAGGTAAGAAACATTCTGGAAATATGGAACCAGGCATGGAATACCAGGGGTTCTTAATTTGTTTTATGTCATGTACCCATTTGGTGGTCTGGTGGAACCCAAAGACACCTTCTCAGAATAATGATTTTAAATTATAAAGTACATAGGAGTACAAAGGTAACCAATTATATTGAAAATTCGTTATCCAATTTTTTTTAAAAAGTTCACAGACTCCATTAGGTTTTAACCCCAGGTTAAGATTCCCTGAAGATTTAAGAGATGATATTGTGAGTTACTTATAACCTTACCTGTAGCATTATGTTCTATATGGAGCAGTATTCCCATACTTGAAGCTTAGACAGGCACCAACATTTTTATAAAACACCAAAAACTGGAGGGATAATTTTTGGACATATAGGTTCATAGACTTATATATAAAGAGCTGAAAGGAACCTTAGGCATCACTTGGTTTAACCCCCA
This sequence comes from Phascolarctos cinereus, assembly GCF_003287225.1. NCBI lineage: Eukaryota > Metazoa > Chordata > Mammalia > Diprotodontia > Phascolarctidae > Phascolarctos > Phascolarctos cinereus. The sequence goes on along the minus strand of NW_027555736.1, from coordinate 128,826,399 downwards.
CATTTTATATATGAGGAAACTATGTCCCTGAGAAGATAAGTAAATTGTCTGAGAGCCAACCAATAGGAAGTGGAAGAGCCAGGATACAAACCCATGTCCAAATCTAGACCTCTTTATGCTACACTTGTGTGGGCAGAGAACAAGGCATAGAAATTGTGGTATTTGAACTGAGAAAACAATATTATCACACTTATGATGCAGTCAAAAGCCAAGATTCTTTTTTTTTAATTTCAAATCAATAATCCTTCATTTTTATCCTTTTTAATATAATTAGAACTGAATTAATTGTAGACATTCTTGTTCCTTAACAATAAGTGCTATAGTTGAGGATTTTCATTTAAGGTCAACCTGATGTTCTTCCTCTGTTACTCTGTAGACCAAGGATTTGCAGTATATGTTATGTTTGCCCCAGACATCATGGGACTGATTTTTAGAGGCATGTGGGTACCACATCCTTCTCCCTGGGAATTGGAGATCATTGTAGTAATACACTATTTATCCTATCCCACCTCAACATTCCAGAAAACAAAAGTAGACAACTTGGCATGCCACTCTTTAAAAAAATGCTATTGCTGATGTAAGCAATGATTGCAAAAGACCGCCATGCTCCCCCAAACACTTTTCACTTTAATACATCAAGTGATTAATAATTTTTGTCAGCACAGATGCTTTCTTTATCGATGCAGATCCCAAACACACTATCCCTTTAATAGCTAATTTATGATGCTGTATCAAAAATTAATCATTTACAACTTTTTGGTGATTAGCTCCTCTAACCTTAGCTAGGCTGGTCCTTGGAAAATGGAGGGGGGGCCTCTTGGCCCATATTGTTAGTCTTTCCAACTGAGTAGTACTCACTAGTGCTTTCATTTTGCTGATATGGCCAGTGTCATCTTCTCCACTATTTTGAGGAAATCAGTAAAGGAATAACAGTATAAGAAGTTGATAATTTCTAATTTCAGTCAATTATTATTTTTTTAATATATCAATCAATAACCTTCCTGTTACTTGAAGAAACTGCCTTTCTCTTTCCTCCTAATTACAATTTGCCAAACAGGTAGAGTTGTTTCATGCCCAATTTGGCCTCCCTTTCTCTTCTAGCTCCCAAATCTTTAGTAGTCCCTTCTCCCTTTCTCAGGCAGACAAATGTGTAGTTGCTGAATTTTATTTTTAATAGATTTTTTTTGATGCCTTTTATTTTATATTGCCTAGATTTTCTTCTCTTCTTCCCTTCTAAGAGATCCATCTATTATATTTTAAAAATATAGTTATGTCAATTTTTTTAATATTTTAAAAGATTAAGAAAAAATTAGCAAAACTAATAAATATAGCAAAAAAATCTGACAATATTAGAATGTTTCAGTCATTGAACCCAACCTCAGCAAAAGAAGAGAGGAGTTATTCCCATATATCTCTTCTTTGGGGGCCAGTGTTGTTTTTTATATTTTGACAACATTTTGTTTCAATTATTTTGTGGTTGGTCTTTCCATTTACATTATTGTAATTATTGTGTACTCTGCTTTCTTGGTTCTTAACTTCATTTTGCAATGGTTCATGTAAGTATTTCCATACTACTTTGTCTTCAAAATGCATATAACTTTTTTAGAGCAGAGTAATATTACATTAGATTCATTTACCACAATTTGTTTAGCCATCCCCCCTCCAATAAAATGACCTTTGCTTTCTTTCTAGTTTCTTACTACCATGCTGTAGATATTTTTCTTTATTATGGAGCCTTTCTTTCTTTTTTTGTCCATGAAGTTTGTCAAGTATGTGCCTAGCAGTGGAGTTCTGGGTCAAAGAATATAGACATTTTAGTTACTTTCTTCAAGCAATTCTGAATTGTTTTCCAAAATGGTTGTACCAGTTCACCATTCCACCAGCAAGCTGCATTATATTTTAAAATAGCTTGTTAACTCATTAGCTAAAGTAAAACTGCTTGATGGAGGAGGTGCCAGGGAGATATTTTTGGGCATTTGCCCCTGACCTAGTCTGGAAGTCACCAACATCTCCAATGAATCTCATGACAATCAATCTTATTAAGTACCTATTATGTTCTAAGCACTGTGCTAAACCAGGAGAAATTAAGTAAACAACTTAGCACTCTACTCCTGAAAGCATGCTAATACATGATACAAGATACCTGATACAAGATTGGAATTGTATTTCATCTTTACAATTTTAAAAGAATATTTTGCTGATAGCATTTATTTTTTATACTATAGTCATTTCCTAGAGTACTTCTCTGCTGTTATCTTGACATTAAAGCCACTCTTGCACCAAGGAAAAACAGTTAAGGAAATGAAAGCCAATGTTTGACAAAATATACATCATTCTACTCCTTTGGTACTCCTCCCCATTATGATGGGGAGGGTGCTTCATCATTTATTCTCCAACATGAAGATCTGACTCATTTTACTAAATTGCTTACTTTTTTTTTTTACTGAATTTCCCTTAACTGATCAATTATTTTGGTGTTGTAATGGTTATTTTGCCCCAAATCCTCCCATACCTCTCCATAACACAATAACTAAGAACAGCATAATGTACCTGATGCTGAAACAGTAAGACAACATTGTTAGTATAACAGTGCAGACAGTATGATCTTAGCTCCTGGGATGATAGGATTTGGAATTGGAAGCTATCTTAGAGCTCTGATCCGATCCCTTCGTTTGACAGATTTGGGAAAACTGAGACCCAAAAAGTTGTTGTGTCTTGCTGAAGGTCATGAAGATAGTAAGTAGTAAATCTAGAGTGAAGGGGACCAGAAATATGAGGTTAGACATTTAGTAACTGTCATAGATACTCTGAAAGTTTGTTGTTGTTGTTGTTGTTTTAAAATTTTAAACAACGATGTTGCCGGTCATGGTGGCACATTCCTGTAAGCTCTTCAACTTCAGAGGTTGATGTTAGTGGGTGACATGAACTAGGTAGTTCAGAGCTGCAGTGGACTAAGCTGATCGAGTATCTACACTTGGCAATCTGTGCCAAGAGAACTGAGTCCTAGGGTCTGTTGATCCCAGGCCTTCCAAACAAAGAGTCAGGGAAAATATGCACCGCTTAGAAGCAAAGGGTACCACCAGATTGTTCAGGGAGGAGCTAATGTAACCAGGTAGGAAATGGTACAGTAAAAGCTTCTATACTGATCAGTAGTGGGGTCTGTCAATGAGAGACTGATATGCTTCAGCCTAGGGGAGACCTAGTCTCAAAAATAAAAACAAAAAAATCCCCACAAAACTAAAGTTGCTAGCTAGACTCTGACTTGTTTGGTTTCCATATTATGGAAAAACATTTATGTAAATTTTATATACACACATACATACACACACACACACACACACACATATATACACACACACATATATATATATACACACACACATATATATATATACATATATACATATATATACATATATACATACAAACACACATATATATGCATACATACAGTATAATAAAGGGAAATAGCATTTCTTGATGACTTTTGTTGAAGTCAAAGTATCTGAATTTTAATTAAGTCCTCCCTACACCCAACATAGCTTACAGCAACATAGCAGGAGGGTGGAAAATAGTAGAATTCTTGTCTAACTTCTAAAGTCATCAGATGGAATTCATTTGTAGTGGCGCTCTGATGGCTCAACTGCAGACTTGTTTTCTGAAGTTTCCAGGGTAAGTCTTCTGAACTATATAAGGATTTTATACTGTCTAAATTTAGAAATGTATAGAACTTGATACAAAGCTTCCTTTACCCTCTATTGTGACATTTCTAGGAAATATTACATCAAGGGGAGACCAGAAGAAAAAAAGTAGACTTCATAATTTAAACTAGGAAAATATATCTATCATAGAAATAAAACTCTACAGAAAATATGCTCCCTGCCAATCTGTGCCAAGAGAACTGAATCCTAGGGTCTCTTGGCCCCAGGCCTTCTAAACAAAGAGTCAGGGAAAATATGTAAATTTAAAGTAAAAGGAATTCACACTTTTCTGAAAGTAAAAAGCTTTAATGTAATTTGGAGCCACCAGTCTACTAGAGTAATGTTCTTACATATAAGTGGAAATCCTTTTGGATATTTACACTACTGATTTCTTTAATCTCCACTTTCGAATTAATAGACAATAACATAGGATTCCTTCTTTGGCTCACTCAGCACTTGTGCATATTTACCCAAGTGTCTAGAGTGGAGATTGTACACATATCTCTAATCCACCTGCCTGTGTTAGTTAAAAGCCCAGATAAAATCAGCAGTGCTTAGATCTTAACCTTTTAAGTCTGAAATGTTTTTAACGTCTGGCTCATGGCAACTGAAAGCAGGGTGTGCAAAGAGAAGGAGTGGGAGGGGAAGGGGAACAGTAGGAGAAAGTGATTTCTACATATGTATACATGCATGCATGCATGCATACACATACATACATACATACATACATACATACATACATACATACATACATACATGCATGCATACCCACACCCAGACAAGTTTTACATCTTGGACTCATTTCTTTCCAATAAATAATTTTTTCACAATAAATTAAAAATACTCATTCAAAAAACTACAATAGTCCATTACTAAATAGATACTTAAAGCAGAATATGATAGAGTATAGGGCATGGGATCTGGTTATCCAACTGTTTTCAAAAAAACCTTGATTTCTTTTTCAAATTCTGCCACCCCTACCCCTACTCCAAGTGAGTTTAGTGCTAGGAACATGAGGTGACAATACTTGCCAGGATTGTGTGCCCTCATAGTGAACATTTCATCTTCTAAAAAAGTACTGAAAAAATGCATCTACTTTGTTTAGTGGTTCTTATATCCTATACACCAGCTTCAAGTATTACCCAAGATGCTTTCCCTTCCAGAACCTCTAAATAACAATCCAAGTTGGTGGGGTGGGGGGAGGAATTACATACTTTGAATTTCCTTTATACAAAAATTATACATTGTTACACTTGATTGTCAATATTCCTGCCTTATGTAGTTCTTGAGCTACTACACCAAGAAAAAGTCAGTTATTATTGATGTTACTTCTAAATTGGAAAATCACTTTTATTTCTTTTATAAGTTGCACTGTATAGCCATATTAATGTAGCACAAACCGGAAATCAAACATGGGAGCCCAAACTCAGTGCCTTCATGGATTGCTTTATTTTTGTCTTTGTATTCCCAGAACATAACACAGCACCTGGCCCATGATAGGCCGTTATTAGATGCTTATTAATAGATTGAGTGAGTGTGATCTAATGGTATAGCTTGACAATCAACTCCCAGATGCCAAAACAACTACTATAAGAGTAAAATACTAATATCAATACTAATAAATAATAGTAATTTGTTGATATTATCTAGACTAGGAAAAAATGATTTTCTGAATACAATCATTTGTTTTTAAAGTGAGTTCAACCATTTGTATTGTAGACTCAATTTTAGTCTAGGAAATTGTGAATTATTCGATTCCAACAGCCTGTTAATTGTAAATTAAGGTAGTTCCAAGGCTTCATACTTACTTTGCCCTAAGAAAAATGTTCCCTGATGGTCATCAGATATTCTTCCCCTTAAAAATTCCTTTGTGGTAAGATGATGGAATTATTTAGTTAGAATTTAAACACCATCTACTTTCAATACAATGTAAGTGAATAAGTACATTTTATTGGGCAATAAATACTTATTGGCTATGTGTATATCGTACTATGTACTAGCATCTTGCTAGAAACTGTGGAGTGGGGGAAGGAAAGATGATTCAAATATTATCTTTTTACATTCAAGTATATTGAGATATTCTAATATCTCAAGCAATACTGAGGCAGCTATACTGAAATTAGGAAAAGGATTGGTACTGAATTTAAATCCTAGCTCTGCTACATGTTAACTTGTGTGCTCTTGGGCACATCACTTGATTACTCTAGGCCTCAGTTTTCCACTCTTATAAAATGATAGGATTGTACTAGCTGATCTATCCTTCCTAGATCTTATTCTGTAATCCTAGTTTTTCGTTAATCTTTAGAGGAAGAAGGGATAAGAAAACACCACTATCATACACTAACTGTAATACAAGGCAACACAAGGGTTATACATGTTCAGAGGAAGGAGACATCACACCCAATTGAGAGAATCAGGGAAAGATTAGTGCAGAAGATGGCCTTTGAGCTGAATCCAGAAGGATAATGAGAATTTCCATGGGCAGAGATGCAAGAGAAAGACATTATAAGATAAGGGAAAAGCAAGAAGAAAAGGTTTGGAACCAGAAAAGAATGTCGTATATTTAAGAAAAAAATGATTGGTACATTTTATCTAGATTGTAGAGTACCTATAGGACAGTAATGGGAGATAAGGCTAGAAATATAAGTTGGGGCTTTATCATGGAGGGTCTTGAATACCAGCTTTAAGAATTGGGATGTTATTCTGTGACACAGGGGAGGCAATGAAGCTTTTGAGCATGGGAATGATATGATTTTATCTGTGCTATAGAAATATCAACCTTACAGTGACGTGAAGGTTGGATTAGTGGAGAATGATATGGGAGGTAGGGAGGCTAGTAAGGAGGTTGTTCTAATAGCTCAGGTTAAAGGTAGAGAGGATCTAAACTCAGAGGATGCCTTGCTGAATACATAGAGTAAAACTTTTCCTTCTCTCCTGTCTCACCATTGTCTTCCAGTTCAGGATTTCACATGGAAGGAAGGCAGAATTGCCTGGAAGTCACACTGAACAGCTGACAGGAGAGCAGCCTTGCTAATTTCACTAAGTGAACTAAGTAATGCTGTCCCCTGGGGAGAGCAGAAAGGCCAGCCATGTGGGTGGCAAGACTGATGTCTATGCATCTAATCATTCGTCTTTACTCCATTTTGCTCAATGCTCCTTGTTGAGGTGTGTGGCCCAATATAGCCTCGAAGTTCTGATGTTTCATCAGCAAATATGCATAGTGGGAAAGCAATAAAGCTCGTCTCTCCCATATTCTTTGCCCTGACATAAAACATGCAAACACAAAGAAGGTTCTGAGAGAACTGAACTTATGGAATATAGACGAAGCAAAGACAAAAATGGCTTACGAAGGTCTGTTTTTATGAAAACTAGAGCAGAAGAAATGTCCATGATCAAAACTCTGGGATAGGCTTTAAAATCTACATCTGGGTTCACTATTAAAATAATGAATAGATTTCCAAGTCAATAGCCTTTTGTACACATTTTTATGTCTTTTGGGACATGTTGATAAGAGGATCTAATCTTACTGTGAATGTTTATGTCTGGTATATTGTCATTTTTAAGAGCAAAGTAAATCTAACAAATGTAAAAAAATGTCCTTTCAATTTTGTCCCTCTCTCATTCTCTCTTTCTCCCCCTCCCTTTCTTTCTCTCCCTCCCTCTGACTTTCTCTCTCAATCTAGGCCCAACAAGGGTCCCCATAGATATGGTATAATGCTGTATTGTTTGGTTAGGGATTTAATTTCACTCCATCACAAGCTACCATCACAGCCCTGTCATTGCAATTGGTCACACTTTTTTGTGTGCTATATCTTACTGAAGTCTCATCTCCTCCTCAGACCATTGCATAATCTCCTACTTTGAGACAAAGCTCTCCAGTATAATGAAAGAGGTGAAATTGGCAAAGGGAAAGTCAATGGACACAGTTATCATTCTCTAGGTCTCACTCGCATTGACTCCTCAGGTTTAGTCACAGCATCCAAAGAGGCAGAGGAGCATGCTGTGTAAGGGGGGGGAAACCCACAACAGAGTTTATGGAGACCAAAGGAAGCACTGGTGGCTGCTGGGAGATGTAATCCAATGCTGTCCTGAGCAGACTACCATATAGAGGAATGCTAAAGGATGCCCCTTCAGCTCAGCAGGGTGTGGGCAGGGAGGAAGGAGGAGGGGAGCTACCTTCCACAAGGCCCTTGGTTAAGTAACAGAAGGAGGGGCAATTCTAACATAGAGAACTGATCCTAATTCAACTGAGGCCAAATCTTTGGAAAATCCAGAGAAGTACTTCTTTAAGATCCTAATACCTTTGTCCTTTCTGCTTCCAGCAATTATTTTCTCATACTGTTTGTTAGCTCAGGATAAACTAGGATAAATTATAGTAATAATTCTGTTCAAAATAAAAAAAAAACCTGTAGAATCTCAAGACCAATTTTTTGAATCAAACAATTTAGGATAAAATTGGTTTTATCATTAAGAACTTAGCTAAACTTATGTTATTACTCCTGTTACTGAGACCCCCTTTTTTTTTTTAACATTTTACTCCTTCCACTTGTCCATTCATCCCCTCTACTTCCACAATCCTTCTCAATACTTCTCTCTCTCTCTCTCTCTCTCTCTCTCTCTCTCTCTCTCTCTCTCTCTCTCTCTCTCTCCCTCTCCTCTCTCTGAAAGGTTTTTTTTCTCTATTTTCTTTGTTCCAGATGTTGCCCATGTTTTTCCCCTAGAGGATTTCACAGTCAATTTCTTACTTGTGAAAGTAGCCTTTCCCACAGCCAAAGGCTAAAGTAAGTTGTACCAAAAGCTTAACTTTCTGCCAATCTGGTGAAGAAAAGCCATTCCACCAGCATCACAAATGGCAATCTTGTTTTTATAATGCTCATGTGAATAAAGATATTGTTTGGGAAAATGAAAATGACTTGCATTCCCACTTTACATGTGAAACTTTTGGGCATTGAAATGACGAAGCCAGAACTAATTTTCCTTGCTAAAAAATATTGCATCCATAAAATCTAATCACTTTGCATAATAAATATGAATTGAAATGAATATAAAATAATTTTCTAATAATTATTAGAAAAGGGTGGGAAATATGATGAAATGTTCCTTACATGGAAGAATATAATAACATTATTATAACAAGGGGAATGGAGGACCTGTGCCCTCAAGGTCACATGTGGCCCTCTAGGACCTCATGCGTGGCCCTTTGACTGACTCCAAACTTACAGAACAAATCCCCAGTAAAAGAATTTTTTCTGCAAAGTTTGGATTCAGTCAAAGGGCCACACTTGAGGACCTAGAGGGCTACATGTGGCTGTGAGGCCACAGGTACCCCACTCCTGACATATGCATTTTAAGATTTGAAATAAAGGTTAAAAATAAGATACATATGTGCATATATGTAATATATATATAATCTTTCTAATATATAACCTTTCCTATATTATATTGTATCACCCCTTTTCATATATTCTCTATTTCATTCAAACTAGTCCAACTGCACTGCTAGCCGATAGGTAACTTTTTGCACAAAGCATTGGGCCCTGAATCAGGAAGATCTGTGTTCAAATTCAGCCTCTGATACTTACTACCTATATGGCCCTGGGCAATTTATTAACCTCTATCTACTTCAGTTTCCTCAACTGTAAAATGGAGATAATAACAGCACCTACCTCACAGGATGGTTATGAGGATCAAATGAGATAATTTATGTAATATCCTTAACGTAGTGCCTGACACACAGTTGGTGCTTAATAAATGTGTTTCCCCTTCTCATAAGAATACTCTATTTTCTACTTCCATACCATCGGATAGTTACTCCTCCATATCTGGAATGATGACCTTCCTCATCACAGCATCTTGGAATTCCTATTGTCATTAAGACAATATAAAAAAGACCTATAAAAGGCCTTTCTTGATAACTCAAGTTGGAGTTATTTTGCATTATTCTGTGCTTTGTATTTACTTATCTGTGTACATTTTGTGTCACTACCCCTTTCCTCACCCCTGGTAGAATTTAAGTTTAGGGGAACATTTCTTCTTTGTTGTTGTATCCTTAATATCTGTTGAATAATAGGTACCTAATGAATGTTTAGGTTAAATTCAATTCACCAAGGAAAGAGGGTCTCAGTGGATCAAGGACTCTGGGTCATCCCGTCTTATCACTGAGTGAGGACAATTGAGTAAAGACACCAAGTTGGTATATATCCAGTGCTACGGAGCAGATTTTGCAAGGGAAAAACCATGTGATAAAGGGTCTGCCAATTATGGGAATGGGATTGTAGGGCATGGTCAAGTATCCTTTTTCTACAGTAGGACTCTTAGGTCTTTCACAGGATTCTTCATCCAGACCACTAGCCTGGCAAGCTGGATGACTTAGTCCTGCTAATCTCTTTAACTTTTCACAAGAAAGGATCTTAGTTATCTGGATCCAAAGCCATCTATTCTTGGTTTTCACGTCTTACCTTCTTTATCATCCCTTCCTTAGAGATTATGACATTCTAGTAATCTAAAATTTGTTCTCCACATTTTTTCTTTCCTCCTTGATTCTGATGTGGACTCTACTCCTAAGTCTCCAGACTTCTTTATCCATCATTTCCAATAGCTTTTTTACCTGTAAGATGCCTGTACCATCATAGTTCAACAGCCTGGAAAATCCTGCTGCCCCTCTAGTCCCTTCCTCTTATTGATCAATTCATTCTGGAACATCCATTTTAAGGAAGGTCTTGGACCAGCCAAGTTTACTTCTTTCCTCTCTATGCTCAGCTCTTGATTCTCCAGATTTCTTGCTCTGCTATTCAACTACCCTCTCCTACTCTCCCCTTTTTATCTTTCTTTTATGCATTATCTTCTGCCATTAGAGCTTAATATCATTCTTTTTGGTTCTATCTCTATTCCCAGCACTTAGAACAGTGCCTGGCATTTAATGAGTACTTATTGACTTGAATTGACTTCTATTTTGGTTAGAAATATAAGGGGTGGGCCATTGGACCAAAGCAAGTGATACCACACAGGAAACATCTTGTGATTGGCTGAGTCATGATTTGGGGGCCTATATATAAAAGACAAGGCATTCAGCAGTTGAGGAGCTCAGAATTGGACACTTGTTGAAGATACCTCTGGAAAAAGAGGGAAAGAGGGAAGAAGCAAAAGGGAAGAAGAAAAAGAGAGAAAGGAGGAGGAAAGAGGAGGAACAGGAGCAGGAAGATGAACAAAAAAAAAGGTGGTTGAAGATGAAGATGTTGTAATGAGTATGAAACTTTTTTTCTCTCATTATCTATAAATCAAAGGGCTTGGACTAGACTATTTCCCTACAAGCTCTAAATTCTAGAGTCTTAAAATCATCTTCATTTCCTTGCCTAAATTTACATGGCATCTCTTTCCATGAACCCATTACCTTCTTTCTTTTTCACATGGAAATCCTGTCTATCTATTTGTTCAGTCTTCACTTAAATTCCAACCTTTCTTCATGAGGCGCTTCCTGCTTACCCCAGACCACTTTGATCTGGCCCATTTTTCGCCTTCAGTAACTGATATTAAGCGATGTGGCATCACCATTTACATACAAACATATCTTTTAATTGTTACATATCTTATGTTTTAAGGAGTAAAAATATAAATAATTTGTATAGGCTTTAAGGTCTTCAAATCTAGGTTTTCTGATTCCTGGTCTACTGTCCTACTTCCCTGCAGTGACATCCATGAGAACAGAAAGCTGTCTTTTCTTTTTTAGCCTCCTAGAATGCATAGAAGATTACTCGAGCTCTTGATTCATCATGAGATTGCCACTAATATTATAGACTTCAGTACCCCCTCAGAATGCTGAGTATTACCTCCACACATTCCAACTGCAAGATAGACTTCTTCATATCCTTTATATCTTCACAAAGGATCCACCCAGTACTCTGAAGGCCTTCCTCTAGGGTCAATGGTTCCTAGCCTTCTAGAGAAAAGGAATCATAATTTAAGTGTAAAAAAATTTCCCAAATCCCAATGTAATAGTATTTAGATGATTTGTATCTATTGATTGAGAAAATACAGAACCCAAGGACAATGCCTACGGCACATATGAATGTGAGCTTTTTGTGCTTACTGTTCAGGGTAGCAGTGTCTACTACCCATGTTTTGGGAACCACTGTTGTAGGATTTTTACTGTTACAGTTAAATCAGTGTAGTACTCTTGCCATCCATCAGCAAATGGTCCATTATTATGTTTACATGGCAGAGTTAATTATTTTTAATAATCATCATCTTCATAGTATAATAATAATTTTATATAGTCCCATAAGATTTGGATACAAGACTTATGACCTGATTTATGATCTATATTATACAACAAAATTTGTTATATATCTGGGGGTTATTATATCCTAAGACCATCAGGAATCTGGCTCCAAATAATCTTGAGTGTCTTATATTTAAGGTATTCCTGTTCCAAAGGAAGCTTCCTTAGGGCCAAGACTATCTCATTGTTGTTTATTTTTTTAACTCTATTGTTCCTGGCACATAGTAGGCAAGAAAGGAATTATAAATATATAATGATATGTATATATGTGATATTAATATACATGAATATATAAATAAGATCATAATACTTAGAACAAGAAACCTAGTACTTACATAGCACTTTAAAATCTATAAATAACTTTACATATATTTTAAAATTTTATCTGAAGAGTTCAAGTGAAAATATGATCTGATTCTCTCCAAGTTCACTAGGGCTCAACAATATGATCTACATAGCATAGGATGACAGAAAATACAATTTTGGTCCCCTTCCTTGATTCTTTAAACTGGTTTTGATTAGAGGGGGAATTTTCATAGCTGTTGTGTCTTATTTTGTTTTATTTTCTTTTGATTTGCTTTGATTTCTTTTGTTGGTAGTCTTTGCAGCTGCTGAGCTGCGATAAGATTGCATATAGCTCTGGAAGCCACTGTAGAACCAGTCACAATAGTGATATAGATAGATAGATAGATAGATAGATAGATAGATAGATAGATAGATAGATAGATAGATAGATGTAGATACAGATATATGGAGAATGTTGGCACTTAATGTTCTTCTATGAGGCTTCTCACTTGAGTTGGACTGCTACATAGGCCCACACCACTAGCTGACATTAAGAGTTAGGTGCTTCTTCTAATTCATGGAAACTTAGGAAATTCCATTTAAAGATTTATTAGGGTCAGAATTAGGCTCATTCTGTATGTGTCCCTTGCTCTACAATAGTATCCTAGCACAGAACATGATAATATTGTCTTGTGTCTCAAAGATATTATGTAAAGGTGTTCAAAAGTTCATGGCTGTATAAATATTGAGTCTTATTAGAGTTCCTCATAACAGAGAAATGTGTTTATGTATACATTTGATATAAATGTAGTCATTCCATATATATGATCATGATAACCATCAGTTAAACTATATTCTCAAAACATGATATCCATTTTCAGACATTATATAAACTGATTTTTCTATTACATTTCTGAATTTCCAGATGTCACTAAGTTCTGCCTCTTCAGTGACATCACTGTTTCAATAATAAAAAGTGTAGTTGACAGAGAGGAGGAGGAGGAGAAGGAAAAGGGGGAGAGAAAGACAGAGAGAGAGAGAGAGAGAGAGAGAGAGAGAGAGAGAGAGAGAGAGAGACAGACAGAGAGAGAGACAGAGAGAGAGCAAAGAAAATTTAAAAAAGAAGTGATACAAACAGGAAATGTAATTTTATAATTAAATAGGATTCTGTTGTTATGGTCATATATGAAATAAAATGGCCTATATAATAAACTTATGGCTTCTTCTCTTAAGGTGATCTCTTCTAAAGGAAGATCAAGGAAATTTAACTCATTTAATGAGACACAAAGGAAATATCTCAGTTGCCATCAAAAATTGGTGAAGAGAATTCAGAAAAAAATGGTGACTAAAATATTTATTGATTTACTAAGATGTTTAAATTAATAACACTTCAGCAACAAAGTGTTGGGATAAAGGAATGGAAAGGAAAAATTTGGATTGATTTCTAAATCTATTTTTGTCTGGTATCATGCTATCCAAGTTAATCTTTTTTCTATTTTCAATGTTAGGTGAGTTGTCAACTTCACTGTGCTCTCTGGGCCAGTTTGAGGCCTCTTGGCCCAATAGTTAGTGTAGTATTTCTTCAGGCAAATCTCTGGGTGGTCTTGTCTTGTGCAGAGTGAAAGGCAGATAGCAGGAGTCTTTCCAGATTTCTGTTCCAAGCATCAGTCTTCAAAAAGAAAATGACCCACCTGGGAAGACAGTGCTGTTCTGAGGGACTGGGGGAAGGGAGAAGAAAGAGGGTCAGCCAAGCCTAGATGTTATCCTGTAACATCTGCACTGCTGATCAAGTTTTCTAGTGAGCATTAGAGAAGAAATTTCCTTGCATTGTAGTTCTTTTGTATTATTACATTTCTGACATAAGATATATTTAATTTTGAGGAAAAAATTAACTCTGTTCAAAACATAAATCTTTTGGAGGCAAAAAATCTTAAATCTTTCCATTTTAATTTTTAAATATTTTTCCCATTTCATATTTTTCCCATTTCTTCTCATATTCAAATCCTATTCTATACTGTAAAGATATGATGCGAGAAGCTGATCTCATGTATGTTATAGTCAAGAGAAAAATTTAAGCAAAAAAAACCAAACAAACACAAACTTTGTTGGTATTCCCAGTACCTTTGAAAGTGGATCCACAATGCCTCATTTTGTGAAGTCTAAGATGAGTCCATATGGCAAAAAGGCTACTCACTGTTCCCAAATAGAGGTCTCTGCCATTCTCCTAGACTAAACCCTTAGTATTTAAAAATGGCATAAGGAGTGGGAGAGGGATGAGGACAATGGCACTATGCATTTAGATAAAGTCTTCTAATCATTATTTTTCTAATGACTAATTATAGTAGTTCATGAATATTAATTAATTGTGAGTCAATCTATCTGTATGGCAAAAAAAAAAATAAGATAGCATATCTCTCTTGGTAAATATCATAGGCATGGATACAATTCAAATTCAGAATTCAGGGTTCCTAACTTTGCACTTCCATATTCCAATGCTGTGGCATGGTACTTTTAAGATGGAAATGAAACATAAGAAAGTACCCAAAAAGGAGCATAGAAGAATACCTCTCAACTCATTTCCCTTTCAACTTTAAGCCAAAGAAAAATAATATAGGAACTTAGAGAATCCAACATTGGCTCAGAGAAGTTCTTTTGTAATGCTAAGCACTGAGCAAAAATTATTTTTCAATGTAAATAGTCAAAGGTAAAGATACTCTCCCAAATAGCCATTGAAAAAGAGTATATGCCATGAGAACTTCCAGAGGTTTTTGATAATGACCATATTCATCTGAGGAATGTTTTTTCTTGAAATATAAATTAAAGTTCTGTGCAAATGTGACTTATGATATCACTTAACTTGTCAGATAATTTTTACATCTCTAGAAAGCGGAGGAAGGAAAATGAATGCATCTAGTTGAAGAGCCAAGAAATTATGTGTTTTTACACTTCTATGAAGTGTAAAAATGACAGAACCTGTAGGTTAATTTCTCTGATAGGCCAGATGACCTGAATAGAGACAGATTGTACTGAGGAAAGAGAAATGGGGGGGGGCGGAGGGGAGGTGGGAAGCTTTACTGTTAAAGAGATAGTCGGGTACCTTGTAAACAAAAGTATAGATTAATAAGTCTAAAATATCTTTAAAAATAAATATCCAGGTAAATGTAGTTTGTAGAAAGCAATGTGCACTTAAAAGCGACCTTAATTCATGTGAGGTTTATGATTCTAGTAATGATATTTTAAAGTAGTATTTTATTCTATGGCTGGTTGATGAGACTGATATTTGCAACTTTGTGATTCTAGTTAAGACTGCTACTGAATAACAAAGTGTCCTTGAGCGCTTTTTATTACCAATGTCTCTAGTTCTAAACCAAAAAACTGACATAAGGATGCTTATGTAACAGAGATTGCCATAGTAGAGAAAGGATTTTCCCAGGATGCCTGAGCCCAGACCACAAATGCTCATTTGCA
This sequence comes from Phascolarctos cinereus, assembly GCF_003287225.1. Classification (NCBI taxonomy): domain Eukaryota; kingdom Metazoa; phylum Chordata; class Mammalia; order Diprotodontia; family Phascolarctidae; genus Phascolarctos; species Phascolarctos cinereus. The sequence continues at coordinate 128,810,667 of NW_027555736.1, read as the reverse complement.
AATTGTGGTTCTGATTAGTTGCTACAGCATGAAGAAGTAATGGAGGTCTCTGTTGGGATTCATGATCAAGTAGAGAGAGCTGAGTAGGGGTAGCCTGGAAATGACTGCAACTGGGAACTATGAGTAGTGCCTGAAGCAAGCCAACACAGGAGCTTCATGGAAACTGGGAGTGGCTGCAGTGATAAATAGCTGACAGAAGATATTGGCAAGAATAATTTTCAGGCAGGGAAGCCAAAGCTGTCTGCACTGAAAGCTCCAACTCCCTCATTCTGGTTGCAGAAAGAAAACTTGTCCTATTTTACTTGTCAGTCCTTTGGAGGAACTAATATCCTAGGTTATTGGAGGTTGGAAGGAAGAGGAACAAAACTGCTAATGAGACTATTTTCTGTTGCTCAATCATTCATTTCTTTCTCATTGGAATGTTTTACTATTTCACTGCTATTCTTTGGCTGTGTCTTTTAGTCTGGTGAGCAACTGAATCCTTATACCTGAGTCGACTTCAGACGTTTCTGGTTTTCAAAGTAGATAGGCAAATTACTATGGACAAGTCATATAATTTGAACTATTGTTCATGAGGGTCTAAAGGACATTCAGGGATAGTGTGTTAATTAATACTTTTGCTCTTAATTGTTAGAGCACAGGCCCTATGGGTTAAAGGAATTGCAAAGAACTATGATTATATAAGCTTCTCTTGGTTCTATGACTCTTAAGAACTATATTCTGAATTGATGACAATCTGTTAGATGCCTAATAAATAAATAAACTTTTATATGGATTTTGCATATATATGTACATGTATAATACACACACACACACACATATATACATTTGCAGAATTTGCAGAAATACTTACTGATTTCATTGCCTTCCTGGAGTCAGGAAGACCTGTGTTCAGATTCAGCCTCAGACACTTATTAGTTGTGTGACCCTGGGAAAGTCAGTTAATGACTGTCTGCCTCAGTTTCCTGAACTGTAAAATGGGGATAACAACAGCACTCTCAGAGTTGTTGTGAGGATCTAATGAGATATTTGTAAAGTGCTTAGTACAGTGCCCGGAACATAGTAGGTGCTTAATAAATGCTTATTCCTTTCCTTTCCTTTTGTTCCCTTTCCCATTCCTCCTAACCACCATTGGAATACAAATACCACTCTTTACCAACCCAAATACATGCGACTGTGAATACAGTATCCCAGAAGTTCAGTTTTAAGCTGACATAGCCTACAAGTTTAAAAGTTTTAGTGTGATTTTTTAAGCTTTGTTAGCTTTTTTTTTTGAGCTTTGTTAGCTTAAGATCTTAGTGTAGTTTTCAAAACTGCACTAGAATTTTTGGGACACAGCTTATGGAAAAGTTTTTTTGGGGGAGAGTCCTTTTGTCCCTAGTATCTGATGCCTAGTGGGAATTGAATAGATGATCATTAAATTGAAGAGCTTTGGCAAAATGTAAAGCACTATTTAAATGTCAGCAATGATCATGGTGATGTGTGTGTATGTCTCTTTTTCTAGTAAGTTTTTCACTGGCTATAGAATATCTAAACACTTATAGTCACTTACAAATGGTTTTTAATGAATTTTGATTTATATACATGTGCTAGTATTCAGGATTGGGCTTCTACAGTAGATATTTGAGGGGTAGTTTGAACTTTTCCAAGGAGGGCGTTGGGAGAATTAGTGCTGACTTTGACTTCATAACTAAAAGCCTAGAGGCTTCAGTTTTGTGTGTCTCTTTCTTCAAGTGCCTCCGACCAATAGTTTGGCATCATTTTTTGTTCTACCATGAAGAAATGGTAATATTTTAAGATAACATAATGCATAAAATATAAGTTATAATAGTAGAATATTTAATTTTTTATTTAGAATTTGGGCAACATTTGTATGTGGGTAGAATGATGCAATATGGTATGCCATATATAAATTACAAATATACAGGCAGTTAGTCAACTAGGATTTTTGTGAAATACATTGGTAAGAGGCCCTAAATGTGAAGCTACAAGCAAATTCAAGTTTTCTGCTTACTAGCCAAGGGATCAATTATAAAAGATTATTTAAATGTATATCAAGTTTAGAATTATGTTTTCATGAGGGTTCAGAAAATGGCAGATATGAACAGAATATCAAGAAGAAAACTGAAAAGAATCTATCTATGTACAAACTGGGTTGATAATTTCTACAGGTTCTTAGAAGTAAAATGAGTTAGTCCAATTTATTTAGTCTAATATCTGAGAGGAAGTATGGCCTACTAGAAAAAAGGGCTGGTCTTAGAGCCAGGCAAGTTCAGTTCAAGTTCTGATACATTCCAGCTTTATGATCCTGGCCAAGTCATTTAACTTCTCAGTGCCCTGGGCAACTTTTTTTTTTGGGGGGGGGAGGGGTTAGGCAATTGGGGTCAAGTGAGTTGGCCAGAGTCAAACAGGTTGTAAGTGATATGTGTCTGAGGCCAAATTTGAACTCAGGTCCTCCTGACTCCAGGGCCAGTGCTCTATCCACTGTACCACCTAGCTGTCCCCCTGGGCAACTTTTTAAGACTATAAACTATACATATGTATTAATGGAAGGAGTTTTAACAATGGGAATTCTCTATAATGATCACAGGTGCAGACAAAATGATAAAAACCAAACTGATCAACTGACCCATAAGTTGTTATTATTCTTACTTGTTTATTTTTACTGAATTGGACTAGATATTTAGTCAATTAAATTGAAATAGTTCAACTGGTTATGAAATAGACATCACATTCCACATAGATATGGTGAATTTGGGGAATTAAAATGAAAAAAAATTCTATGAGAAATATTTTAGCTCAATGTAATGATAGTGGGTTAAAAAGAATGATGCCATATTTTTGGTAAATAAAAATTTATTCCATTTCTACCTGAAGCTAGTCCAAAGCTATTTTTAGATTTTAATCAATGTTATTTATTCTAAGCAGATAGTCCAAGGAGTCTTGGAGTCAACCAAGACCCTACTTCTATTGAAGCCGCCTGAAGCTAGTATTGAGAAACATGGGTGGAATAATGGATAAGGAATCTTCCTTTTAACATCCACAGGACACTAATTTCTTGGATTTGGTAGAAATATTCTATTGCCAATGCTCTCAACTTAGCCTTTTTCCTTCTTAACTAATATTACTTATTTACTATACCAAAGGGAAGTTTTCAGGTTGGAAACTCAGTATATGGGTACCAAATCACCCCAAACACTACACCATTTCACTTTTGATACTATACAGAAAAGTTGGCATGGGGGGGGCATGTGTGTGTATGTATCTGTGTGTGTGTTAGGAAGGGAGGAAGGAATAGAGAATGGGATTGGGGCAGCCTTCTGTCCTTTAACAAATAGTTCAAGGGAGTGACATTTGACCAGAGAGAAATATATGGATTTTTCCCAAAATCATGATGATTGAACTGAGAATTTTCCCTGGGACACCCAGTGCCTGGGGATATGTGCATCTGCATAAAGTCTACTCCATTAGAGACCAAACAGAACAGTCAGCCTCTCCCACGGTCTGAAGTGAACACTTTTCTTTTGTGTGGCCCACTCTTTTCTAAACTTGAAATCCAATTGGCCAACAATTAAAGCCAATTAGCACGTGAGGAAAATAAACCCAAGACTCCACTCCTATGTATTTCATGGCTATTAGAAAGGCTAGTTAGCTCAAGGCATTAGCATAGCTCTCTATCGGTCTAGGCACACAACAAAGACTAGTTGGCTTAAAGTATTAGAAGACTGGGATGGCGGCTTGGCTGAGCAGCAGTGTTATTCTGAGCTAACAGCTGCCAAACATTCTTGACAGGAGATGAGGCAGATGTCCAAGGACAATCAAAGAAAGAAGAAAGTTTAAGCCAACGTTTGCCTATCTCATATTCTCTACTTGATCCTCTGCCTCAAAGACAACGCACAGCTGTTGTACTTCAAGGTCTGTCTGGCTGATTCTAACTCCCACAACCTCCCTCTCTTGATATTTCTCTTGCCCCATTGGTTTTTGGCATCCTATCAGTCCTCACTGACTCCCTACTGGTCACTCAATTGTAGAGAGTGTGTTTTATTTGGGACTTTTTTTTTTGAAGACACAGAATGTTTTGGTCAAAATTCCACAGCATGATAGTAGTAAGGCATTGTGCTAAGAGATGCTCCAGGTCAAACTGCAGTCCAGTTTATCAGGAGACATTACATTGTTCCTGAACTAGTAAGTTCTTAGAACTAAGAGGTAATCACAACATCAAATAAAAAGCCAAGAGAAAAAAAAATTACCATTGAAATCTAAATGTAGCAGATTTACTATTTAAGCTTCAGACATTGGCCTTTGTCTAAACTGCTGTTTAGAATGTTAGGATGACTTGAATTTCTACTCAAAGTCTTTGCTTGAAATGGGCATTTATTCCATTCCGATCGGTGAGTGTAATTCCCATGAATGGCACTTAATCCAAGCATTCTATGTCATGTAGTAGACAATAGGAGAGTTAAATGAAATCTAGTTATGTTCTCTATTCTGTGAAGCATGCATGCCAAGAATAGGTAACTTCCTATGAGTAATGTTGCTAAACGCATTAAATAGTATAATCAAGTTTTCTAACACAACTGTCCAGTAAAATCAGCAAAACTGATAATAAGCAAAACTGCAGGGATATTTCTTCCACAGACAATTACCAATCCATTAACCATTATTTTTTAAAGGAAATGTTTAGAGGGGAACTTAATTACATGTCAGTATAACATGGGGAGAAGGAAGCAATGAAACTAACAGTCTAGCTGGAAGACAGGAAAAGGCCTCTATATGTAGGCAAATGATGCCCCTATATTTGATCTACATGTGGAAATACTCGAATACTATGCTTTTAGCTGATAAAGAAAGAAAGAAAGAAAGAAAGAAAGAAAGAAAGAAAGAAAGAAAGAAAGAAAGAAAGAGAGAAACCCTCAGTGTGGAATCTTTTTTTAAGAATCAATTAGTAGCTTTTTTACAAAATATCTATTTTTAAATAACTCAATATAGAACTAGGGAGCTTTGTGAAAATTACTTCTATTTCTTCCCCCACAACTAATTACAGGGATAACTTTCACACATACTACTATTGCAGGTGCAAATATTTAATTGTGTGTGCAAGCCAGGTGGTTAGTTGGCTGCTTAACTATGTGTTCAATTGTTGCCTACAGTTGCCCCTGCAATTAGCTGGGGGTGCAAAAAACAGAGGCCTAGCTGAGGCCCTATTAAAAATGTGGCCTACATATTCCACTGCCTTTTATCTATAGTTGGGGGAAGGGTGTTGTTGCACATTTTGCATTTTATTTTAGCTGTTCAGGGCTAGGGCCCCAGGGAGTCACTTTCTGCTGGCTAGTTAGCCAACTGCAGCTGGAATTTAGTTGATAAGAATTGTACAACACCATTACATGGAGAGTAATAAGGCCATACGCTATTCTCTTCCACAGCAGATCCAGGCATTATACCAGATCCTCTACTAACAACTACTTTGCTTCTTTATTTTAAAGGTCCACGCTGATACTTTAGGTTTCTTCTGGGTGACACAGAAGCAATTGACTTTGGCCGAAACTTTTGTGGCAGTTGATACACCTGATGAGTTCCATAATTCGTTTAGCAGCTCTCTTCTTGACCATTTAAGAATCCAAGTTGACAGCAGGTAGCATTGGTTGGTGGTCTAAGGGGTAACAGTGATCTTTGAGATTTTTTTTTCAATGCAAAGGAACCAGAAGAAGCCCATAGGAAATGCAATTATGATAAATAGCCCAGACTGAGTGAGGAGGTACCAAGGTGGCAAACTTGGCTATGGCTGTTAAATGCAGAATAGGCAGTGTTTAGTCTTATGCAACTCTGGAGAAAAATAGACTTGGGGAATTCCTATAGAGCTATACAGGATGGGGGCTTGGTAGAGAGTACTGCTGGACACATTCACCACATATTCCATTTCCACACTTCAAAGGCTGATGACTATGTTCACATCTGCTACAAGGTATTATTGGATTTTTTAGATAGAACAATAAATCACCCTCCTTTAACTCTTAATGTTTACAGTTTTTAGGGGGCTTAAGTAGCTCTATAAAATACAGCCCCTTCTTCCTTCTAGGGTGCCCTCTCCTTAATCCAGTTTGTTAAGCTTCGGTGACTGCAGGTTTAGGAATTTAGGTTTGGTTGTTGATAAGGAATGCAACTATTTTAAAGCTTGGAGTTAGATTATTTAGGGTAGTTGATTTTTGATGGAGCTTGTGTGGTGACCTGAGACTCTGTCTTACAGGTCATGAGATTTGAGATCTAGAGCCCGAAAGGACCCTAGAAGCTGACCTTTATTCCAAACCCCCTTGCTTTACAGATAGGGCCCAATAAGGATAAGTAACTTGCTCACTGTCACACAGGTAGCAATTGACAGGGGTAGGACAGAACTCAGTCTCTTGACTCTAAAGGTAAGTAGCATGCTTTCAACTGTGCTACATTTTACCTGTTCAGACAAAGGACTCTAGATTTTTCCTCAGAAAATGAAAGCTCACCTGGGCTTATAGCATTGAATAGTGTTCTCCTAGAGAAACGAGCTACTGACTGGTGAAAAGGAACTCAGGCTGAGAACTAGTGAGATAATTGTAATATATGATTTACCTGCAATGTTTTGGTTCTACAGCATTTGTGCAGTTAAAGGCCCCTCAAATGGCAGGGACACAGAGGGCTGGGTTGGAAAGAGGAAAGGTAAAAGAACAGATGTGTGGAATTTGCACATTAAATTCATTTGTCTGAGGCAAATAACAGGAGCATAAAGGACCCTAGAGGCCATTGGGTCCAAACTCATTTTGTAGATGAGAAAACTGAGGCAAAGAGGTTAAATTATTTGCTCAGTCTTATAGTTAAGGAAATGTCTGGGGCAGGATTTGTATTCAGTTTTCCTTACTCTGTGCTTAATGCATTTTACAGAACAAATCCTTTTATTAAGGGTTTTTGTTCTGTGAAGTTTGGATTCAGTCAAAGGGCTGCACTTGAGGATCTAGAAAGCCACATGTGGCCTCGAGGCCACAGTTTCCCTTCCCCCCGCCCCCCAAAGCCATCTGCTTGGCATGCAGAGACTGTAATCTGGTCTCCTAGCATGCCTGCTGCAGGGAGTTCACCTTAACCTCTTTGTTTTAACTTTGGATAAATATGACCTGGAATCAGGAAAACCTAAGTTCAAATCCTGCTCCAGACATTTCCTACCTGTATGACCCTGAGTAAGTAATTTAATATTTCTTTGCCTCAGTTTTCTAATCTACAAAATGAGTTTGGACTCAGTGACTTCTCTGGTTCTTCCAATGCCAAATCTAGTCTCCTATGATTTACCCCAGTGTCTATGTTTGTATAAACAAATTCATAGAACAGATTCCATGGGATATCTGACACTGTATTCCTGACATTTGAAGGGCAAATCACCTGACTTCTGCCTTCCTCAGTTTTCTCAATTGTAAAATGGGGATACTAATAACACTTACCTCCCACAGTTATTATAAAGATAAAATGAAGGAGGCAGCTAGGTGGCACAGTGGATAGAGCACTGGCCTTGGAGTCAGGAGGTCTTGAGTTCAAATCTGGCCTTAGACACTTCATACTTACTGGCTGTGTGACCCTGGGCAAGTCACTTAACCCCACTGTCTATTGAAAAACAAACAAGACAGGATAAAATGAACTATTTGCAAAGTGCTTTACAAATCTTAAAGTGCAATATAAATGCTAGCTATTATTATTATTGTTCTTATTGCTATTACAAATGGTGCTAAATATTTACCAGTGTGATTTAGAAGTTGGAGGAGCTTCTCCCTGACTCTGAACTCAAGCTGCCTCTAATTGTGACAAGTTTTATTTTTTTCCCCTTCAAAGAAACAGCAAGTTCTCTTGGGTGGGAGTGTGAAAGGGAGTCTACTTTCTGAATCATGTAGCTATTTAATTCAGTTACCTATAAGCTATAGACTATGTGAAGATAATAATCCAACAAAATTTCTTGGTTTGCAGGTATATAACATGCTCACCAAGCAAGTTTCCTCTTATAACTTGTGAAATAGTCAACTTTCCCCATCATTGCCTCAACTTTTTGATAAGTAATGGACATCATTTGCTTAAAGTTTTATTTTGCTATGGTGCAACATCTCATAAGATGGAAAAGTATCGGAGGAGCATTTGGAACTGCCGGTGTGGCTCAACTTCAGTGGGAAAATTAAATCAGAAACTTAATTTTTTTTAATTTTTTCTCAATCATATGTATAATTTTGTTATTATTTTTTTTTAAATGTAGAAGTCCCAATTTTCTCCCTCCCTCACCTCCCCACATTGAGAAGGCAAGGAATTTGACATAGATTATACATGTCCTAGAAAACACATTACCATATTAACCATATTGCAGAAGAAAACATAAACCAAAAAAAAAAAAAAGAAAAGAAAGGAAAGTAAAAAAAAATGCTTCAATTTACATTTAGTTCTGCATCACTTCTTTCTCTGGAGGTAGATGGCATTTTTTGTCATTAAGTCCTTTGATATTGTCTTGTATCATTTTATTGCTCAGAATAGTTGTTATTCCCAGTTAATCATTGTCCAATATTGCTGTCACTGTGTACAATGTTCTCTTGGTTCTGCTCACTTTACTCTGCATTGGGTCATATAAGTCTTCCCAGTTTGAAATTGAAAACTTTTGAAAGATATTTTTCCCATCTCCTTTAAAGATCCAAAGATCCTAGAATGATTTTCAAATAAGTCTTCAGGGACGTTAGGTATTACCTTATGTTTTTCCACAAAATTATCAAACTATGTTGCTGAAGAGATTTTTTTTTCCTCCTTAGATAGTTTAAATAAAATCAGACCTGAAAGGTAAAGAGCTTTTCCACCTTGGAGTGGGTCCTGCATGCTATTCTCTCATTTACTGACATCATGATCTTTTAAACAATCCTCTATGAAGTTCAGAAGATGAAACAGAATTTTGCCAAGGACAGAACAGTGGCATCTGTAAAATGTTCTGCCCCTCAGGTCTCATGCAACACGTAGTATTTATCATATAGGCTTTTGTGAAATGAAAATTGATTGCTGAGGAAGCAGAGCCAAGATGGTGGAGTGAAAGCAGTGACTTGCTCGAACTCTCCCCCAAACCCCTCCAAATACCTATAAAAATGGCTCTAAACAAATTCTAAAGGAGCAGAACACACAAAAAGACAGAGTGAAGCAAATTTCCAGCCCAAGACAACCTGGATGATTGATTGGAAAGGTAGAATGTGCCCGGCAGGGAGACGAGTGCAGTGTAGCATGGGGGCACAGGCCACAGCAAACCTGGAGCAGGTCTCAGAAGACTGAATTGTAGGCAGCTGTGGTGATTTCCAGACTTTTCAACCCACAAATACCAAAGACAACTTAAAAGGTCAGTGGGAAAAGTCTGTTTCTGTGATGAGAGTGGAGCTAGGTCTCAGAGCCAGTTCCAGAGTGCAGAATCTGGGTGCTGGGGTGGTGGCTGCGTCCTGAGCTTCCCGCCCACAGACTGAGGGGGAATCGAGTGGCTGATCAGAGGGGGATTGCAGGGATCTCTTTGCAAAGTGCTGAGGCAGGAATCTCTTGCTTTGCCCGTGCTTGGATCTGGTTCACAGTTCTGGGGGGAGGTCCTGGGGTGAGGAGGAGCACTGGCCCGGTAGAGTTTGTAGTGGCTGTGGACAGGAAACCTTCCTCGCAGTTCCAGGACAGAAAGGAGTGCTTGTGGTCACCAATAGACCAGAGCACAGGCCAGGAAAGCAGTTAACACCTCTCCCCTTATCATACCACCTTGAAAGAACTGAAAATTTACAGGTCCCTACAAGTATCTCTGAAAACAGCTGTATAACCCCCCTAAGCTTGGGACAGTACATTCTCCACATTGGAAGCAGACTCTTACCTTAACTAAGAGTTTAAAACTCAAGTAGTTGGTTAGGATCATGAGCAAACCTCGCAAAAAGAGTCAGACTATATTATCTTACTTTGGTGATGAAGAAGATCAAAACATACAACCAGAAGACAACAAAGTCAAAGCTCCTACATCCAAAGCCTCCAAGAAAAATATGAATCAGTCCCAGGCCTTGGAAGAGCTCAAAAGGGATTTTGAGAAGCAAGTAGGAGAAGTAGAGGAAAAACTGGGAAGAGAAATGAGAGTGATGCAAGAAAATCATGAAAAACAAGTCAACAGCTTGCTAAAGGAGACCCAAAAAAATACTGAAGAAAATAACACCTTAAAAAATAGCCAAACCCAAATGGCAAAAGAGGTCCAAAAAGCCAATGAGGAGAAGAATGCCCTAAAAAGAAAAATTGGCCAAATGGAAAAGGAAGTCCAAAAGATTACTGAAGAAAATACTTCCTTAAAAATTAGAGTAGAGCAAATGGAGGCTAGTGACTTTATGAGATATCAAGACACTGTAAAACAAATCCAAAAGAATGAAAAAATAGAAGACAATGTGAAATATCTCATTGGAAAAACAACTGACCTGGAAAATAGATCCAGGAGAGAGAATTTAAAAATTATTGGACTATCTGAAAGCCATGATCAAAAAAAGAGCCTAGACATCATCTTTCAAGAAATTATCAAGGAAAACTGCCCTGATATTTTAGAACCAGAGGCAAAATAGAAATTGAAAGAATCCACGATCTCCTCCTGAAAGATATCCCCAAAGGAAAACTCCCAGGAATATTGTAGCCAAATTCCAGAGTTCCCAGGTCAAGGAGAAAATATTACAAGCTGCCAGAAAGAAACAATTCAAGTATTGTGGAAACACAATCAAGATAACACTAGATTTAGCAGCTTCTACATTAAAGGACTGCAGGAGGTGGAATATAATATTCCAGAGGGCAAAGGAGATAGGATTACAACCAAGAAACCCTACCCAGAAAACTGAGTATAATCCTTCAGGGGAAAAAATGGTATTCAGTGAAATAGAGGACTTTCAAGCATTCCTGAGAAAAGACCAGAGCTGAATAGAAAATTTGACTTTCAAATACAAGACTCAAGTGGAACATGAAGAGGTAAACAGGAAAGAGAAATCTTGTATTTTTTTTTCTTTTTTCCTTTTTAGGCAATTGGGGTTAAGTGACTTGCCCAGGGTCACACAGCTAGTAAGTGTCAAGTGTTTGGTCTGAGGCCAGATTTGAACTCAGGTCCTCCTGACTTAAGGCTGGTGCTCTATCCACTGTGTCACCTAGCTGCCCCAAATGTAAGCTTTTTTTTTTTTCTGGTGAGGCAATTGGAGTTAAGTGACTTGCCTAGGGTCACACAGCTAATGTCAACTGTCTGAGTCCAGATTTGAACTCAGGTTCTCCTGACTCCAAGGCCAGATCTCTATCCACTGTGCCACCTAGCTGCTCCGAGGAAAGAGAAATCTTAAGAGACTTATTAAGGTTGAACTGTTTACATTCCTGCATGGAAGGATGATATTTATAACTCATGAGACCTTTGTCAGTATTAGGGTAGTTGGAAGGGGAAAAATTATATGTGGAGAGAGAGAGAGAGAGAGAGAGAGAGAGAGAGAGAGAGAGAGAGAGAGAGAGAGAGAGAGAGAGGGCACAGATGAAGGGGTCATATCTGGACAATAAAATTAAGGGATGAGAAAGGATTATACTCAGAGAAGAAGAAAGGGAGAAGTAGAATGGGGTAAATTATTTCACAAAAAACAGCAAAGAAAAGGCTTTTACAGTGGAGGGGAAATGGGGGAAGGTGAGAGGGAATGAGTGAATCTTATTCTCATAGATTTGGCTTACAGAGGGAATAACATACACATTCAACTGGGTAAAGAAATCTGTCTTACCCTACGGGAAAATAGGGGGAAAAGGGGGCAGGGGGATAATGGAGAGGAGGGCAGATTGGGAAATGGGGTAATCAGAAGTGAATACTTCTGAGAGGGAAAGGGTGAAAAGAAAGAATAGAATACATTGGGGGGGCAGGATAGGATTAAGGGCAATAGAGTTAGTTTTTCACAACATGTCTACTATAGAAGTGTTTTGCATAACTGCACATGTATAACCTTTATTGAGTTGCTTGCCTTTTCAATGAGGGTGGGTGAGGAGGGAGGAAGGAAGAAAATCTGGAACCCAAAGTTTTAAAAACACATGTTTAAAAAAAATGTTTTCACATGCAACTGGGAAATAAGAAATATTGGAAATGGGGTACAGAAGTCTATCCTGCCCTATGGGAAAATATAAGGGGACGGGGATAAGGGAAGGGTTAGAGGATAAGCAGGGACCCTCAGCAGCATTAGGTTAAAAGGTGAGCATCCTGGTTATAACTCTGTTGCCTGAAAGGCAAGATATTTCTGGTATTGGAGCACAAGTGTTATCTTGCTTGCTCTACTTCCTTCAGGAGGAGTTTTGAGGTGAAACTGCTAAGAAGACTCCAGCAAGGCCTGGGCAAGAGTTTATAGTCTAAGTCTTGGGATGGCGATACATGGCCCAAAGGATTTGGCCCTCAGACCATAGTTTGCTGACCCCTGCTTTAAGTCAAAGTTCCCTGATTTTGTCTTAAGGGAGTCTTAGGTTTAGATACCCACGGGGAAAGAGAGAAAGAAAGACACAGAGACGGGGCTCAGGATGCAAGACAGCAGAGTGGTTATTATCAATACTACCAGGTCAGGGAATTGTGGGGAGAGTAGACCTTGGCTTGAGCAGAAACTGGCTTGTGGGCCATTGCTATATACTTTTTCTTACTTAGGTCAAATGGAAAACCAATAATGATGCAGGTGGAGTGTGAATGCTTACCTTAGGGCTTTCTAGCTTATTCTTGGTGACTTGGTATTCAGGGGTAGGTGAATGCCTGAGGGCCCAGGATGACTAGCAGTCTTTAGAGCATCTTATTTCATAGTGGTCTCGTGGAGCTCCCATAGTGTGTCAAGAAGTCAATAAAAATTTAGTAAGAGCCTTCTGTCTGCTAGACCCTGTGCTAAGCCCTGTGGATATGAATACAAAATGAAATTGACCTTGACCTCAAAAAGCTTACAATCTATTCCTGTGGGAGTTTAGTATAGCACTGAATTTAAAAAACAGGTAATAACAATAATAATAGCTAACATTTATATCGTGCTTACTATGTGCTAGGCACTGTGCTTTACAATTATTATTATCTCATTTGATCCTAGTCTTCTAATTTTTTATTATATTGGCCTACCCATGAACAATTAATATTTCTCCACTTATTTGTTTTTGTGTGGTGAAAATATAACATGTTCAGAAAAGTAAATGCAAGATGCATATGCACTAATACACAATGACTTAAATATCTTGCCCTTAGCCTCAATAGCTGAGAGTGTGGGGGCTAGTTATGCAAATGAGCATAAGATCACAAGGAAGACTAGAGACAGAGTTCTTTGGCATCAGAGTATGGAAAAGCAATTTTTAAAAATAGATTTAAATTTGAAGTCTTTCCCATAAATAGTCTGGCTACCCCCACTATTATTTTAAATATGAGGAAATCTGTGTCTACAGAGGTTAAATAATTTAAATAAAGCAATAAAATTGTAACCCATGTTGCCTCTGATTAGCTACTTCTTTTGAAGTCAGTCAAAAATTTCTTTTGGGTCAGGTTGTTTTGAACATAAGGAATCTAAGACAAGAAGCATGATCCTTAAATTGTAACTATTTTCTTCCTCTCTTTGAGAACCCGGTTAATTGACATATGTAAATTGTTTCTGCAAAGCACAAAGCACTATATAAATGCTAGCTATTGTTAAGAATAATTATTAAGCAATTAATAATAATAGCTGATGTTTATATGGTGTTTAAGATTTGCAGAGTGCTGTCACAAATAGTTATCCTCACATCTGCCCTGTAAGTAATTATTTTTATTATACCCATTTCACAGATGAGGAAACTGAAGGCTGCAAAAGTCAGGTGACTTGCCCAAGGTCACAAAGCTAGGTATCTAATGCCAGACTTGAGCTCACGTTTTCCTGACTCCAGGTCCAGTGCTCTATCTACTGAGGCACCTAGCTCTCTGTAACGATGATGATGATAAAAATAAAAATAAATAACTACAATATGTTACTTGAAACATGAATCCTGAATATGAGTCCAGATCTTTATGTAGTTATCTGTAAAATGGGAATAAAAAGGCCTGAAGTATCTGCCTTAAAAGGTTATTATGAGGATCTAATGACACTGTCTAAAGCACTTTGCAAACCTTAAAATGCTATAGAAATATCTCTACTACTACTAGGTCTCATCAATCTTAAAGCTATTCAAAAATAGTTCTGGGTCAGAAAAGAACTATCTTTTCGTTGAAATCTCCTTTTTCTTCCTCATATTTAACCATAGGGAACTGAAGATTGTGGCCAGAATTCTTTAGAATTATGTGTGGGACATCTTGGCCCTAAAAAAACCAAACAGATGAGCAAATCAGAGTATTGTTTTCCTTTATCAAGATTGTTCTGGGTGGTGAAAACAATTGCAATGAATCTTGGAATCCTGGAGCAGCTACTAGTTGGTTTACTTTGGCCTTGTTATAGTTTGTTAACAAAAGAAATGGTGGAAGATGGGGAGATGAAGTGAGTGTTAGCCTTTTGGTACTTCTGAATAAGATCTTATCTGACCTTGGTCATTTGTACTAAAGAAAAGCATGACTGATCTTCAGTGGGGAGGCAGCATAGTATATTAAAAAGATCACAGATCGAGAGACAGGAAAGAGTTGGGTCTGCATTTTGATTCTGGTACTTACTAGTTATATGACCTTGGGGAAATAAATTCACCTCTTTGAGACTTATAGTCTTCATCTAAAAATTGATGACTACTTGTCAGACATGTTATTGTAAGGAATCCTGTCTCATGTACTTTTATTCCAGTGCCTGGTGCATAGTAAATGCCTTAAAAAATGCTTGTTGATTGAGTGTTAAGGATTGGAAGAAAGTGGCTGTTGAGGTCCCTTCCAACTCTCAGATTCTGTGATATCGCGAATTGTAAAATAGAGATAATATTTGCACTCCACCACCTAGAGCTGTTGTGAGGGAAAACAGATAATAACCTTCAAAATGTTGTAAAAATGAGCAATTCTATTCCTCTAATCATTAAAAAAACAAACAAACCACTCTCATACATGATGTATGTGGTTTCACTTTCTAGAACCAACCTTAAGACCTGGATGGTAAGACAGTCCAAGCATTCACATTCCTAGTATCCTTCATCCACTAGATCTCCTTGGTTACTACCTCCAATGATCCTCCTAGTTAGAACAAATGAATGTAGGGTTCTAAGGTTCTGTCTCTTTTCTAGGAAATCCTAGATCTGATTCTTGAGCATTAACATGTTAATCTTCAATAGATCCCACATCCTATTAGACTTTCAAAAATAGTAGAGAAATCTCACTGTAAACTTTTGATTTATTTGATCTCAGAGGCTGTAATCTATATATTATGTTGTATGTTTTGGTACTGATGTGATTGGTAACGAATTTCCTCCATATTCTTTGTTTTTGTCGTTTCCTATATGAGGCCCTTCCTGGTTGCTCCTGTTCCTGTGAACTAATAGATTATTGATTTAGACTTGGAAGGAGCTTTACAAGTCAACTAGTACAACCCCCTCATTTACATATGAGGAAACTGAGGCTTAGAAAAGTCACCTGAATTGTTGTTCAAAGTCACACAAGGAATAAGTAGCAAAGCCCGTTTCTTCTCATAGCCCTGCTGATTATTCTCCACTTGGAGCAGTTTTAAGTTTCAGTGGCTGGTGAGCTCAGAGTTAGTGCCATGGTTTTCATGTCTGTTTATCATGGGTTTGATAGGCAATTTCAAACTCCTCATGAGCCAAAGGAATGAAAGGTAGAAAGTCTGAGAAGAGGTCTTGTTTGTGAGAGTGTATTGCATACTGCATTTTTTTTTCTGCAGTGACAATATAAGTAACAGGAAGAAATATAATCTACACATGTTCCTCTAGTTCTTATTCTCTTGTCTCCTTCTGCTCTCTCTTTCTTGTCTCCCTGCCCCCACCTTATCTTCTCTCTTGCTCTTTCTTTCTCATCTCTTCTTGCTTGCCTTCTCGCCCCCTTTTTTCTCACCCCCCCCCCATGTATGATACACACATACACACATATGTAGATATACAGACAGACAAAATAATTTTTGTGTATGTTTGCACAGCATACCTATCCCATTTAGGCATTAACTGTAATCTAAGTGACTAAATTTCCCCTATGAAAATTATACTAAAGGTATGCATTTTGCACCTATTAGAATAGTTTTGCATATTGCTCAGGGGTGGAAATAAAAGTGGGGAAATGATATGAGATAACACGTTCCTGATAGCCCTCTTGGCCTGGCCACTACATACATAATGGTATGCTAATAATTTACTGGTCATATTCTCAAGATTTCCATTGATGTCAATTGGTTATATTTCATTCACAATTTGCTTGCCAAAAGTTATCTTCATTTGGATAAAATTGATATGACTGCATGCCTATCTATGAAGATATTGATGCCTTGATTTTAATTTTATTCATTATTGAGATTAACTTAACTTTCAAATGACTTAGAAGCTATTCACTGAAGCAACAGTATTTTATGATATTAAATACAGTAATACATATGCACATGGGTACCATAAGTAGCTAAATGTCTACCATACTCACCTTTTGAAACATACAAAATGAAAGAGCCATACTCTAATATTCTTATATTCCATGAAATAATGTTATAGATAAAAGTTAGCTGATACAAGAAATGCATTTCAAAATCATATTTTAGGGGCCTTGTTATTATTTAAATAAATCTGTAGTAACCCCATTAATTAAAATAGAGTGCTTTGGTAAAGCAATAGATAACACTTCTTGATTGTTTGTACTGTAAATAAGGATTTTGCAAATGATAAGATACTGAGGTCTCTTAAAGTGAGGCACATCGGTACAGCTAATGTTTCATTGGTCCTAAATAGGTCACTTGTTTTATTTGTTGCCTTTTACATATAATTTACTTTTTATATTTTTAATTTTAAGCCTTCCTAGAAGATTTCCCTACCTAAGTTTCCCTACTGAGTCAATATGTGGTCAGAGAATACAAACTGAATAATGTAATTTTCTTAAAGTAAATATACAATGCAAAAATGGAAAAAAATATATAACTCATTCCAAAGTTAATTAACCAAAATATCAAATGCTTACTATGTGCCAGATACTGTACTAGGCGCTAGTGAAACAAATAGAAAAGAAACTCAAGAAACAAATAGAAAAGAAATTCAAGAAACTTGGAGTCTCCAAGCCTACAAAAACAAATGACTTCAATTTTTACATTATTCCCTTCTAGTAATGAAATAAAAATTTTTTTTCTATACCTACAATTTCATTGGTATAAGCAACTCCCAATGCAGGAACTCCTTGCACTGATGCAAATTAGCAACTTACAGTTTTAAAGAATTTTAAAATTCTGCAACTTAAAATTTTAAAGAATTTCCTGAGGCATTGAGAGGTGACCATAGTCACACTGTATATTAGAAGTAAGACTAGAACCCAGGTCCTTACTGATTACAAGAACATGCTCTGTCCTTTGTTTCTTTACACACACACACACCACACACACACACACACATACACACTGTTATATGTGTATATGTATACTTATACATCCTCTCAGAGACAGCATGCCATATGTTTATCTATTGATTGATCCATCTCTATCATGTTTATATATTTATTCCTCCAAAATACTTAGAATTTTTTTTATCATTTTTTTCTCCTTGAAATCACTTTTGAATGAGTTTGAATGGTGAAAATGTCATTCAAGGAGACTAATACTAAAATGAAATGATTCTGAAAATAAGAGGTCAGAATGGATATTCTGGGTAATTCTTGACTTAACATAATTTCTTATGCCATTTCTACGTTGACCAGGTCAACTGACTTGGAGTGGTTGAATCTCAAGCTAAAACCAAAATTGCTGCTCAAAGAAAGTGATATTATCAAAAAGAAAATGTGAAAAAGCCTCTTCTATGTTAAAGTCATCTAAAGCCAATGGGATACTGTCCCCACCTCCTCCTTACACAGAAACGTCTTAAGGAGGAGAAAGAAAGACATATGTTTGGCCTCTACAGCAAACCCTTATCTTGGCAGAGGGAAAAACAATCTCTTGATATTCATGGTTCATGTATCTGGCACCCAAAACAAGTCCTTATGTTAAAATGAGTCAGTACTGAAACCTGTTTTAAATATGTAACAGAAAGAATAGTCTAATCGCTTCATTATCCAAAGCACCAGAACATGGGTTGAAAACCAAACTTTCAGAGGAGGAGAACACTCCACAATACGACATCATGAACATTAACTCTGGTATTTATTGCTCATTTTAACTATGGTGCCTAGCAAGCATTTTCTTAGCTCACATTGCAAAATATATAATTCATATGCTTAATATTTAGCTCCAGCTTTCCTTGCATATTTTACAGTGTTTGAGATTGTTTGTGTGTTTGCTATATATCAGTTGACACCTCTGTAAAATCTTTATATTGAATGCCTTTGGCAACTATATGCCAAATAATAGCATTACCATTTGTAATTTTTGTAGCTCCAGTTTTCCAGCAAGCTTTGTGTTATACATTATAAGTAGGATGGATTTAAAGAGCTTTGTTGATACTTAAGTCTTTGTAACGACCTTTCTTCAGTTTTATAATTTCAAATAACTTTATTTTCCACCCTAATTTCAATTCTACTCTTTATGAGAGGATACACCCAACCACCCCTTAATGGAGGTGAGAAGTCCACAGGTGTTACACATTATATGTGTTTTCAGAATTTTTCCCTGTATTGATCAATTGTTGATTTGTTTTCTCTCTAAAATTGCTATTTGTTACAGGAGAGGGCTTTTGTGGAGAGAGAGAGAGAGAGAGAGAGAGAGAGAGAGAGAGAGAGAGAGAGAGAGAGAGAGAGAGAGAGACAGAGAGAGAGAGAGAGAGAGAGAGAGGGAGAGAGAGAGAGAGAGAGAGAGAGAGAGATTTGAGATAACAATGATGATGTAAGAAACAGAAGATATCAATAAAAACTTATTTAAAAAAAGAATCTGTGGACAAAAAATTCTCAGGAGAGGAAGATAGAGATAGGTTATTATCATCACAAAAGGAGGAAGTATCCACATTAATTAGATCATAGATCCAAAGAAGTATATGTGTTCTCCTTGGTAGGTTAAGCTGTTACTATTGACTCACCAAAGGGGGCAAAATGAAATTTCCTAATGTGATAATGTGATAATGAATTTATATTCATCCATCTGCATGCTCTGCCTGGTCATTTTTGTAAGTTTATATTTTCCGTACTTGCTTAGAAATCTTTTATCTAATAGTATGGCCTAATGGTTAGCACTGGTTTCTCATTTTTCAGATGAAGAAACTCAGAGGTCCTAGGTTCATATCTTTTAATATTTGATGGACTATTTGCTTCATCTCTAAGCCCCAGCTCCTTCATCTTCAAAGTAGTGGTAAGTATACTTGCTGGCCTACCTTACCGAGTTGTGAAAAAAGTGCTTTGTAACTCTTGAAGAACTATATAAAAAGGTAACATTATTATAAAGCAAAACCAGTCAAAGAGAATAGAGATCTATCTGTGGTGAATAATCCTGGCTGTACTAAAAAACATAAACCGATTGGAACAACAGTATTTGAACTAAAGTATTTTGAAAACATTTGACTTGGCTGAATTCAACCATTGTTTCTATACTTACACATCATTTTTGTGGGGGTATAAGACAACAATTAATTTTTCAGGCACTTTTCTTTCATTAAACGTATTAAGTAATCATGGTACATTATATTGTATTAGGGAAATACAAAACAAAGATAAATCAGGTATAATCTCTGCTGTCATGGAATTTATAATATAGTATAGGAGATATGACAATTAGAATATGAGCAAATAAGAGAAACAGAAGCAAAATTACTTAAATTTGCTAAGATACAAGTAAACAAATAGAAAACACAGTAAAACCCCGATACCTAGACCCACAACAGGGAATATTTGATTAAGTTGAATATTTTTTTCTCTATGGTGTATTATTGGAAAAAATAGCAAGTGAGAGGAAGACAAACTAATTAGGGAAATAATTAGTTAATTGAAAATAAAATTCCAATAAGCTGCCATACCTTAATCACAGTCTTTGGTGGCACCTGCATCTAAAACTTCAGCCCTGTACAGTAAGAATCAGTGCTCAGAGGGATGACCCTGGGGCATTGCACAATCCTCAATCATCAAAGAAAAACCCAATTGTGTTTAGTATTACTGATGGAATAATGTACTGATAACGTTTTAGAAAGATTTTTCAACAATGAGGGTTGGAACAAAAACGTTTTTTTTTCCTAGTTTACCTTGAGTTATCAGAAAATGCAATTAACCAGAATCCCTTATTCCCTGAAGATTCCATTTAATCTAAGTTTTATTATAGTTAAATTGTAAACTTGGGGATTGAGGATGGCCCTTTGTCTTTTGGGAAAAAATAAATATAAGCTATTAAATGTGATTTTATTTAATTTAATAGATGGTGAAGATAGAAAATATTCATTTTAAAATTAAATGTTTCACTAAAGAGTGATAAACTAGTGAGTCACTTAGAGAAATAATTGACCCCAACGATTAATCATTGTTTGGTTCAGTGTTTCTCCAGTGGTCTCATGCAAGAGACAATCTATTACATTACACTGAATATCTAGAGACCTAGGTATTATTCCAAGGTCATCCTTCAAAAATTTTAACTCCATATCTTTACATATCTTCAAGATGGGTAGATGTCACTTTCAGTGTTCACTTATACCCAGTTTTGAGCACTTTACACTGCCTGGAATAAAGAGAGGTAGAAGGTATATGGGATATAACTCAAATCTGCAAATTGGGGTTTGGCCTAAAGGTTAAGAACTCTTGGCATCCTCATTCCTGGCAAAAGCTGTTTTAGATTCATCTAAAGTGTGTTAAGAGATTTGTTTTAATCCCTTGTCCATTGCAAAAGCAGAAAATTATACATAGAGGCCCCAAAGCTATAGGCCCAGAGCACCTGCAGTCATTCATTAACACTAAAAACATGTAGTTAGTAACTTAATAGTGACTCTTGGACAGAAGGACTAGCAGCCAGCATTTCTGAAAGGGTGAAAAATAACCAGGAAGGAAGTACTATATTCAACATGGAGAAGCAAGGAAATGTTGTTTTGTTGTTTTTTTTTTTAGCCCCCCCCCGAAGTAAATGCACCTGTGGTTATTTTATAATAGCCCAGTTGTAGTGCGAAATTCCAAAACAAGCCTATTAAAATGTGTTAAATTACAATACTTCTGTTTAGGCCTGGACTCTAGACTCTAATGATGGTGATTGTGTGCCAAATATGAGTGGGAGGGAAGGGGGCAAATACAGTGAATGTATCATGGCATTCTATGATGTGTTCTTTTCTTCATCCAATCTTAGGCTCAGGCATTTTCAAGTTTTAAAATCCTACCCAAATAGAACTACAAAATATAATAGGTTAGGCACCTGCCCTGATGGGACCATATGAAAAAAAGCAGTTTTACCATAAACAGATTTTACTATATCAGAGTCAAATTTTACAGCATCATTATAAGAGTGTTCCACTGGGCCACACGATTGGCTGTCCTATCAGAATGTGGCTGCTAATACAGTGGTGCAAACATGCCATCTCACTTCCCTAATAAAAAGTTTTATTGCATCCCAATGCACATTAAAACTACACTAACTACATTAATACTTTGTAATTTACTTTTGTGTTAGGGAACAAACACAAACCTGGTGCTAATGAGGTCATATTTTCCATTATCCCCATGCAAACCGTTAGCTAATTCAGTCCTCTGAGGTTTTGCCTAGAATTGAAGTGGACCAAAAATATTGTAATGTGGCATGTTGCGATTGAGTGTTTTGATTACTGCTTACCTGAATCTAGAGAGACAGCATCACAGAATACTTAGATGATTGAGTTTTAAAAAACTGCCAGACATTTTGATAGTGGTTAATTTTCTACAGACTTAAAAATACAATGTCTTTTCTGTTTCTAAAGGTTGTCCTTGGTGGCATGATTTCTTATGTTCTTGTGGACATGGATGTTATTTTAGCCCTGGGGTTCTTAACTTGAAGATTACACTGGGGTTGGTAGAAAATGTTTAACAACCAGCTCTCTGGAACAGGAATGTACACTTTTAAGTTTAATTAGCATCATTAGTATTTTTAACCTCTTTTTAAATTCTAGATGATCAACAAAACAATAAAGCTTTGATCTGTAGTATTTACTGATTTCAATTTCTAAGGTATGAATGACTGCTTACAATGTAGATTTAACAATACCTTTTGAGAGCCAGTATGACCTGGTCCAGCATGCTACTGGGTCTGTGGGGAAATTTTAGGCAGTCTGTGAGCTTGGATTGAAAAAGAAAAATCTTTATTTTCACTAACTTTTAAAGGGAAATTTGAATTTCTTTCAATTAACTTAAAAACATTATCCTGAAAAGAGGGCCATAGTTTCACCAGGCTGCCAAAGGGATCCATGACACACATAAAAGAGCCCCTATTCTAGCCAACTATAGATACACTGACTATTTTATCATCTCTTTTTGGTTTGTTTCTTTTCTCCCTGTATGAAGAATAGAAAGTTTTCTATTGTATGCTTTTAGTTTGGCACATGGCCCTGAGTAGAAACAATATGGTATAATGCATTAAGTTCTGGGATTCGTGACAGCAGGATCTGATTTCAAATCTTACTTCTGAATTTTACTAGCTGTCTGACACTAGTTGAATCATGGGCAAGATCCTAGGACCTATGTCTGATATCATAGGCTTGTTGAGATCTTGTAAAATACCCCCCAAAAAAGTATTTTTGTAAGATATGAATAATCATTTTTATAACTTCTGATGTCTTCTCAATGAGGCTATTAAATGATTAAAACTTTATTTTATATATTAAATCACCAAAAGATCATTGTAATCTCTTGTTTTATTCAGAGTGGTGTAAATTCATATTCACTCATTGAAAAAAGTTTGAGCAGCTAATGTGGAAAGAGCATTGTGCTAGGCTTTGGTCATTCAAAATGTAGATAAGACATATTCCCTGCCCTCATAGAGTTTAGTCAATTAGTAGATAAGATGTAAACACAGAGAATTGTACTACATAATATTTCAAGATCAATACAGGAGATAGTTGCAAAACAAAGTGCTATGTAAAGTCCAAAGGGGAGTACTGTTACAGAATAGGGAATCAGGGAAGGAAGCTTTATGGAGGAGAGACATGGGTTGAACTTGAAAGAATGGGTAGGAATTCAGCAGGTAAAGAAGGGTGGGGAGGACATTGCAACATAGGGAAAGGTGGAAGAAAAGGCATATGGATCAGAGGAAGTTACTGGGGTCAATGTTTGGCTGAAACTTGGAGTATGCATAGAGAGAGCAACATTAGAAAAGCATGGAAAGGTAGGTCTACCTGAGATTGTGTAGGGCTATGAATAACAAGTAAAGGGGCTTGACTTTTACTCTGGAGACAAGAGCTAGCTACTGATGATTTATAAGGAGAGGAATGAAATAACCAAATCTATTATTTTGACAGTTATATCAAGGATAGGTTGAAAGTCGGGAAGACAGTGAAAGAAGGAGATTTCACTAATTTTCTAGAAGGCTAATGAGGGTACTCCTGGGGTGACAGTGGGATTGGGGAGGAGGGAATAGATAAGGAACATGTTTCAGAAGTGGAAATGACAGGACTGGCTAATCAATTAGATATGAGAGGGGAAGATGAGAGAAGAGTCAAACACCAAAGTTAGGGATGTAGAGGGCATGAATAATGTTACATTAGTTAGAAGTAGAAAAGTCCAAAAGAGAAGCTAGAGATTATGGGGAAATATTTATCTATACACACATAATAAGCACTTTAAGATTCCAAAGAGATAATGGATTTACATTGCTCTTACTATGTGACTGGCCGTTTAAAAGATTTTACTCATGCATTTCTCTGATGATAATATTTTGCTGTCTAGAGATGTTTGGTTTTGAAAAGATAGAACTTTGAGAGAGATATAACCCCTATGTTAAAATATATGAATAGTAATAGCACTTTAAATTTATATCATATCTTGAGGTTTGCAAAATGTTTTACATGCATTATTATTTCATATGATTTCTAGAATAAGTCTGAGATAAATACCAGAGCTATTAATATTTTGCAGATGAGGAAAGAGTCTTAGAGAAATTAAATGGTTTGCCCATGGCCACATAGCTGTTAAATATCAGATAGAGCATTGAATTCAGGATCTTCTTGACTCCAAATCTAACATATCCCACTATGCTATGTTGCATAATGGGATCATAATGGGTTGCTATATGAAGGAAGGATTAGATTTATTCTGCTTGGCTGTTGGAAGGAAACTATAGGAAGGCAGGTTTCAGCTCAGTAAGGAAGATTTCAGACATGCTCCAAACTTTAATGCGCTGCCTCAGGAGGTAGTGACATTGGTGGTTTTTAAGTGGAGGTAGGATAACAGTTGTCCAGATATATTGTAGAGAGAATTTATACTTTACTTAATTGATCCAATTAGATGACCTATGAGCTCCCATCCGCCTGAGATTTCAGGGTTTAAAAAAAAATCAAACCTGTTATTGTGGCCTTAAACATGAAAATTTCCATTTGCAAAGAAGATTTTATATAACATATCAAACCTTACAACTTGGCTTTTTTCTTTTTTTAGTTAATTAATTTTGATTTATCAACCATCACTTCCATAAGCTTTTGAGTGTAAAATTTTTCTCCCCCTCCCTCTCGACCTCCCTCCCCAAGACAGCATGCAATCTGATATAGGCTATACATACACATTCCCATTAAACGTATTTTCACATTAGTGATGGCGTGAGAATTAGAGCCAATAGGAGGAACCACCAGAAAGAGGAAACAAAACACAACAGAAGAAAAAAAAAGGCAAATAGTATGCTTTGATCTGCATTCAACTCCATAGTTCTTTCTTTGGATGTAGATAGCATTTTCCCTCATAAGGCTTTTGGCGATGTCTTAGATCCTTGTATTGTTGAGAATGATTAAGCCTATCAATATTAGTCATCACGCAACATGGCTGTTACTCTGTACAATGTTCTCTTGGTTCTGTTCACTTCACTCAGTGGCAGACCATACAAGTCTTTCCAGGTTTTACTGAAGTCAGCCTGTTCATCATTTCTTATAACACAGTAGTATTCCATTACATTCATATACCACAACTTGTTCAGCCATTCCTCAATTGATGGGCATCCTCTCAATTTTCAATTCATATACTTTTTGTAGATACTTGAAATGAAATTTTCCTTTCTATTTCTTCTTGCTGCTTTTTATTAAAGTAACATATAGGAAGACTAATGATTTGTGTGGGTATATTTTATTTCCTAATCCTTTCCTGAACTTACTGTTTCATTGTTTTTTTTTTGTTTGAATCCTTATAATTCTCTAAGTAGAACATCATGTCACATGCAAAAAGTGATTATTTTGTTTTATCCTTTTCCTTTCTTATTGCTATAGGTGTCATTTCTGTACCTATCTCAAATAAAAGTGGAGATGATGGATATCTTAACTTTACCCTGATCTTATTGGATAGATCTCTATTGATTCTCTATTATATGTAAGGATGGGTCTTGGGTTCAGATAGGCACTATTTACCATTGTAAGGAAAGACACATTTTTCCTATAATTTTTAGTATTTGTAAAATAAATTTGTATTGTATTTCATCAAAAAATATTTTTCTATTTCCATTGATATAACAGTGATATTCCTGTTTTGAAAAGGGATATGGGCTATTATGTTTGTTGAACAAACCCTGAAGTCTTGATAGAAATCCAGCCTGGTAATAATGATAATCTCCTTATTATACTGCTTTAGCCTCTTTGTTAATATTTTATTATTTTTGTTTTAATATTCATTACAGATATTGGTCTTTAGTTATTTTTTTCTCCACTTTGTCGGTCCCTGATTTAGTCATGAAAATCATACTTGTCTCCAAGGAAATTGCTTCCTTTTATCTTTTTTCAAACAGTTTATATTATACTAAAATTAATTGTTCTTAGGCATCTTGATAGAACTTCCTTTTTCAATCCATCTGATAATGGGCCTTTTTGTCTTTGGGAATTTATATATAGATTGTTACGAAAATTCTTAGACTTTATCAAATTTCTGGCTTATAGTTCAGTAAAATAGTTTGCCAAAGTGTCCTTGATTTCCTTACTGTTGTGAATTTTACTTTTCATTTTTGATATTTGAAATTTGGTTTTTTATTTTTTTTAAAAGAAATCAGATAGGCCACTTTAAAGTCTGTTCTATGAATTAAAAAAAAACATGTCCTGGTTTTATTTATTAATTCAATTTTTTAAATTGCATTAATCTTTTATTTTCAATATTTCTGTTTTTACTATGTATTGGGGTTATTTAATTTGTTGTTCTTCTGTGTTTTTTTAGTTTACACGTTCAATTCATTTTTAAAAAATTGCTGATGAAAATATTTAATTAATGAATAGTCCTTTAACTACTCTCTTTGCTTCTTCCTAAAAGTTTTTTTTTAATTTGTCTCATTTTGATGACAGTATCTCTTATTTCTATGATTTGTTCTTTAAGCTATTTAGTCTTTGTTTAACTGTTTTTCATGATGCAGCCAGTAAAGGACATGTGTAAGGTTTCTGCTTTTCTGTATTTGTTTATAAGATTTTAGGACCTAAAATATGGTTAAATTTTTGTAGTAATACCATTATCAACTTAGAAATATATATCAGCCTTTCCATTTCCATTCATTAATCACAAGAGACCTATCTTATCTAAATTTTCTAAAGTCTTTTCAAGTTCTTTAAATTCTTTTTTGTTTGTATTTTGTTAGGTTTTTCTAGGAAAGAGGTAAATTGAGTTCCCTAACATATGCGTGTGTTTTATCTTCCATTGTCCAGTTTATATGAGAGTGAGGTTCACGTGATGCTCACCCCTCCAACTCCTTCAATTACTTCCTCTATGTTTTCATTTTCTTCTCTTGCTTCCTAGTTATAAGAAAAAGATATATTCCCTTCTTCATTTCTTTCGCAGTATATTCTTTATTCTCTCATTTTTTTCTCTCAAGACCAACAGAATAGAGCAAAACACCTTCTATCCCCTCTATCTTCCTTATTTAATTCTTTCTGTGACTATAAAAAAGTTAGGATTTTATACATAGAGAACTAAGTCAAATTTATAAGAATACAAGTCATCCCTCAATTGATAGTCAAAGGATATTAACAGGTAGTTTTCAGATGAAGAAATTAAAGTTGTCTAGAGTCATATAAAATGCTCTAAATCACTATTGATCAGAGAAATGCAAATTAAAACACCTGAGGCACTACATCATACTTATATTGGCTAACATGACAAAACAGGAAAGTGATAAATGTTGGAGAAGATGTGGGAAAATTGGAACATTAATGCATTGTTGGTGGAGTTGTGAACTGTTTCAACTATTCTGGAAAGCAATTTAGAATTATGTTCAAAGGGTTATAAAAGTGTGCATATCCTTTGATCCAGCATTACCAATACTAGATTTGTATCCCAAAGAGATAATAAAAAAGGGAAAAGGATCCACATATACAAAATATTTATAGCAGCTCTTTTTTGCGGTGGCAAAGAATTAATTGGTAATTGAGCGGATGCCCATCATTTGGGAAATAGCTGAACAAGTTGTGGTAAATGAATGTAATGGAATACTATTATTCCATAAGAAATGATGAGCAGATGAATTTAAGAAAAACCAGGGAATACTTAAATGAACTGATTTTAAGTGAAGTGAGCAGAGCCAGGAGACCATTGTATACAGTAACAGCAACATTGCACAATGAGCAACTGAGCAACTGAGCAACTTAGATAGATTTAATTCTTCCCAGCAATGCAATGATCTAAGATAATTCCAAAAGATTCATGATGGTAAATGCTGTCTACATCCAGAGAAAGAACTATGGAGTCTGAATGCAGATTGAAACATATTATTTTCTCTCTTTTTTTTCTTCCTCATAGTTTTTCCCTCTTGTTCTGATTCTTCTTTCACAACATGACTGATGTGGAAATATGTTTAATATGGTTGTATATGTATAGCTTATATCAGATTGTATGCCATCTTGGTGAGGGGAGAGGGGAAAAATTTAGAACTCAAAATCTTCTAAAAGTGAATGTTGAAAATTAAAATTAAATTAATTAATTTTTAAAATGTTAGGATTTTGAAGGGATAAATACTTTCTCTTCTATTAGGATAGCAATCTTCATAAGTATGTAACTGTTTTTTTTTGTTTAAATATATTAACTTTTCTGTGTTTCTCTTGACTTCTATATTTGCAAGTGAAAGTTTCTATTCAGCGCTGCTCTTTTTAAAGGAAGGTCTTAAATATATCTATTCCATATTAAACATTCAATTTTTTCCCATCTAGGATTATGCTCAATCCTTCCTCTTTTCCCCTAGGTCTACTTCTGTAGTCATTCTAGTCAAGCCTTTCTTTGTTTTTTGTTTGTTTGCTTGTTTTTTTGCTTTACAATTATGTAATCATTTTGAAATTACTCTCTTCTTTTTTATTTTCATTTTTTTTTATTTTTAGGCAATTAGGGTTAAGTGACTTGCCCAGGGTCACACAGCTAGTAAGTGTCAAGTGTTTGGTCTGAGGTCAGATTTTGAATTCCGGTCCTCCGGACTTCAGGGCCAGTGCTCCATCCACTGCCACCTAGCTGCCACTAAATTACTCTCTTCTTCTGGATTTGCGTTTTGGCTTATAATGTATTTTTTCCATAGCATTCAGTCTATTCTCTTTATTTGTCTCTCCAATATCAGGTCCTGATCACTCCTCCCCACCCCTCATCTTTTCTCTTCTTTGCTCTCCTTCCCTCTTCTCTCCTTTTTGTTTTTTAATTGCCAAGGTCAGGCCCTATCCTTTTATGAACTCTTAGATTGGATGGTTAGAACTTATTTGGTCCTTACCTATATTTCCTGGGTTCCTGCAACTGGTTTCAAACTCTAATGGCTGTGCATTGAGAGTAATGATAAGCTGCAATGGTTGGATCAGAGCGGTAGGGTCAGCTTTGCTTGAGCAGGGTGTCGATGTAGGCTTTGTTTCCCCATGGGGCCTCACTGGCCTACATGCTTTTGCAGACTTTAAGCTTATTTACCTGAGCTTGTGCTGAATTTCTTGGCAAGACACCTCTTCTAAGTGGCTTCTAGCTACCTTTTTGTTCAATCTTAGACTGGATGAAGGAGCTTATTGATGTTTTTCCTTTGAATTTCATGATAATTTTTTACCTGTTTCCCCTTTTAAATCATTGGTAAAGCATATGTGTAAAAAAGAAAACTTGGCTTCCCTATGATGTTTCCTGCCACCATCTTAATTTTTTATTGTTTTGTTGTTCAGTTGTTTTAGTTGTGTCTGACTCTTCCTGACCCCATTTGGGGTTTTCTTAGCAAAGATACTAGAGTAGTTTGCCATTTCCTTCTCTAGCTTATTTTATAGCTGAGAAAACTGAGGCAAACTTAACTGAGGTTAAGTGACTTGACCAGGGTCACACAGCTAATGCGTGTTTAAGGCTGGATTTGAACACAGGAAATGAGTCTTCCTGACTCCAGACCTAACACTCTATCCACTGAGCCACCCAACTGCCCCTGCTATTTTAATTGGAAGCCCCCCAAATTTCTATTGTATTGCATCTGGGATTTTATTTTGAATGAATTTAATTCTAATCATACCAGAAACAACTAGATTCTGTGGTATAATCATCAGGATTGAGGGATCTGTAATGATGCCAAAAAACCAACTTAAATGAAATCTTTTCTTTTCCTACAGATGTAGACACATTCTTAGATCATTTTCCTCCTGGCCTATTTTGACATGTAACTATTGTAAAAATGATCCAGGCTCCAGTTGGGATAATCCTTGGGATGTAAACTTCACAAGAGCTCATATCATGCCCTTTCTCATTGATCTATACAGTGGCAATTACATTTCACAGAACTTAGGCTCTACCTACATGACTTCAGCAGGATCAGCTATACACAAAATATTTGACTTGTTTGAGTCAACATGGTAAATTCTAGGCTATAGAAAGAAGGGATCATAGGATTAAGAGACAGAAAGAGCCTTGCACATCATCCAGTATAGATCCTTTATTTTACAAATGAAGATACTGAGGCCCAGAGAGGTTAGTGATATTCCCAAGATAATAAATAGTAACGTTTTCTTTTGAGTCCAGATTCAGTGTTTCCACAAAATAGCCCAGTTTTCCTGATTGTATAACAGAAATATATTATATATATATGTATATATACATATATACATCAATAAAACTGGTCATTCAGATGACTTCCATGCCTAATTATCTTCTTTTTTTCATCAGGTACCTTTGGAACCTATATTAACTTTTTTTTTTCTCAAGGGGAAAATAAGAAGCCTGAAAAAATCCACTGAAATAGACTTTAAAGGCCACCTCTAGCTCTCAACCTTGGGATAAAATTCTGAACCAAGGACTGAAGTGATTTTTGAATCCCTAGATTCACTATAATTTCCTTCAAATAGTTTCAGAAATCACCTTTCATTTGGAGTGTCCCTCAAATCAATTAGTCCATGGACCTCTTAAGTTCACTTCAGATTGATCCATATCATTCTTTTTTTTTTGTGGTTTCTTTTTTTTTTAAATTTGTTTTATTAATTTATTTTGATTTATCAACAATCACTTCCATATGCTTTTGAGTTTTTCTCCCCCTTCCTCCCCACCACCCTCCCCAAGAGGGTGCACAATCTGATATAGGCTATATATTTACATTGTTAATTAACATATTTTACATTAGCGATGTTGTAAGTAAAAATTAAAACCAATAGGAGTAACCATCAGAAAGAGGAAACAAAACTCAACAGAAGAGAAAGAAAAAGATAGCAATTCAACTTCCATAGTTCTTTTTTTGGGTGTGGATAGCATTTTCCATCACAAGTCCTCTGGAGATGTCTTAGATTCTTGTATTGCTGAGAAGGGTTCAGTTTAACAATGTTAGTCATCACACAACATGGCTGTTATTGTGTACAATGTTCTCTTGGTTCTGCTCCTTCAATCAGCATCAGACCATACAAGTCTTTCCAGGTTTTTCTGAAGTCAGCCTGTTCATCATTTCTTATAACACAATAGTATTCCATTACATCCACATACCACAAGTAGCTCAGCCATTCCCCAATGGATGGGCATCCTCTCAATTTCCAATTCTTTGTCACCACAAAAAGAGCTGCTAGATCCAGATCATTCTTTTGCTCTACAAGAAACCCATAAAGTATTTTGTTAGCTAATAAAGAAGCCTTGTAGACCATTGAACTCATGCAATTTTAGTCAGTAGTAGTACTGAGTTCGATTTTTACTTGTCCTTTCTCAACCACTCCCACCTCACCCTTTACCCCTACTGTCCAAATAATTAGGAAGACTTTGTGCTCAGTAGAAATATTGCATGTGGATGCAGAGATGCTACATATTAATTTGATTGACAGCAGAAGATAATTAAGTATACACAGGCCCGAGAGGAGGGATGGCTGAAGTAGAGTCAGGGATGAAAGTGTGCCAACCTGACATACACATATTAGGTGACTGGAGTCTCCTCAGAAGGTCTATTCTTGGGGCAGCTAGGTGGCGCAGTGAATAGAACACCGGCCCTGAAGTCAGGAAGATGTGAGTTCAAATCCGGCCTCCGACCAAACACTTGACACTTACTAGCTGTGTGACCCTGGGCAAGTCACTTAACCCCAATTGCCAAAAAAAAAAGGGGGGGCTATTCTTAAGAGTTCATATCAAGATTTCAGGACTGGAACTAAAGGGAATTTGAAGCTATTATAAATTCTCAGTTTCATGACACCAAAAGTCTATGTGCTTCCAGAGAATCAGAGATTGAGAGCTGAGTGCTTTCCCACATATAAAGCACCTCTTTGGTATATCTTTTCTTAGTAGAAAGTTGCAAGTCTGGCATCTGGTATGAGTTCAATATAGTAGGAAGAATGGACTTTTCTTGACTCAGACACCTGAACAAACTCATTGCTATCTCCATTGCTTCCATCCTTAGATCCCTTGTTTTTGTAGTGATCAGTTAAGGAACCAGAAGCATTGACCTATGCTGATTTCATGCTGTCATCCTAGGACCCTGGAGGGAAAGGACCCTGTTTACCTAGTTGCGAGTGGCAAGATCCCAGTTTAAGCCTTTTGTCTCCTTAACCTTGTGGATTTAGAATGGATGTCTACTGTTCTCTCTCCTACCTCTTCTTGCAATCTTGTCTTTATCCATCTCACTTTTCTTTTTCCATTGTGTCTTTGTGAAACTCTGTTCTATTGTTAAAATATTCCCATTATCCTGGCTCCATTATTTCATGTTCTTTCTTTCTTTCTTTCTTTTTTTTCAGTAATGGAAATTTGGCTCTTTCCAAAAGAAAAAAAAAACATTCTTCAGTACCTTCTTCAACTGGGTGTTCCTTTTACATTCCCCTAACACATTGGACTAGGAGGAGGAATTGGAATATTCTTATTCCTCAATACTGTTTACAAACTACTCCTTGCCATAACTCAGCAGTCTCAACTCCTTTGATTTTCATGCTGTTGACAGTATGTCACTCAGCTACAGTCATCTACTACACTCTAGGTAATTCTCCCTGTTATCTCAAGGACATGGAATTTATTCTTCTTTTCCACAACAACTCCTGTCATCATCCACGGGGAATTTAATAAACACTTGAACATTGTGACCTAGTTCACCAATCTCCTTAACTTGAATAACCTATATCATTACTACACTTTATCTACTTATAGGTCTTATCTGCCCAAAGAATTATCATTCTCTTACTTTTTTTCATCTTTGGTCTCTTCTTATTCACTGACTTCTTCCTCGTTGCTTCCAAACTTAACCAGTCCATCCTCTAAAGTTATCAGTTAAACTCTTAAGCAAGGGTTGTCTACACTCATTACTTCTATTTCACTGTTTTCAGGCCCTTGCTGCCTGGTTTCTGATTCTATCATGTAACAGAATCTTCTCTAAGATTATCGATGATCTCAACTTCAAAATCCTATGGTCTTAGGGTACTAAATGTGGTAAAAATCTAAAGGAGGATTATATTATCATAGAACATGTATATTGATCAATGACTTCAATAAAACTTTAATATACTTGTTTTTTTTAAACTTAATGGTCTTTTTCCATCCTATTTTTGTTTGATTTTTCTGCACATTTTGATACTGCCAACTTCCTTTATTCTTTTTTTTTTCCTTCCATGACTTTTGTGCCTATCCTGATTGGTTTCTCTTATCTGCCTGTCCAGTTCTGTTTCTTTTGCTTCAGTATTATTCAACTCTTACGCACTAAATATGAGTGCCTCTTAAACTTCGTCTTGTCTCCTTTTCTCTTTTTTCTACACTCTCTCTTAGTGATTTCCTAGCTCTCATGGATTCAATTGTGTCCTAGAACAGGGTTTCTTAAATATCTTAAATTTTTTTTTTCCATTTGAGACCCTTTTTTCCTGTTTGGCAATGGTTTGTTGGCAATGCGTGGCATGATGGCATGCACAGTGCAAAGTGTGCATGCTTTGTGCTCAGAACCAACGCTGGAGTGAAGTTGGTTGACATAACACTGGCAAGTGCTACCAGAAACACTTTGGATTCATTACGTGTTTGATTTTTAGTTAATGTTTTGGTCATTACGTTCAGAAATCTTTTACTTTTGCCAGACCTTTTGCAACTCTACGTGGGATCACAACCCACAGTTTAAGAAGTGCTGTCCTAGAAGATGATTGTCAAATATATACTGGATACCTCTAAATGGATGTCCAATCTGTATCTCAAATTTAACATGTCCAAAGTAGAACTTGATTAATATCTCCCCCTCACCCCAACCTTCTTCATCCTTCTTTGCTCAGTCCTTGCTAACCCTCAACCCTATACTATTCCTATCATCTCCCTCCTCTACACACATTCATGTGCTGCTTAGCAGTGATTCAAGAAGTCATGCAACTATGTTGTCTGGATCTGCTACAAATTAGTATTACATAGCACAATTTTATCTGTTATCAACTAGGCCCTCATTGTGACAAGGCAGTCCTTTTATTCCTCACTAATTGATTATTGCACTCTCCACAGTGATGATTCAAAATCAAGTCTTCTCTTTTCATGCCTCCTATATAATACCCTCCACCAGAAAATCTTACCTTATACACTAGGAAAAACATAGAAATCATTCACAATTAATTCCTTCTCAACTTCTCTAAATTTATTTATATTATCCCTATTTTCTCTTCTTCTACATTAGTTTATGAAAATGGGATGGCCTTTTCTTCACACGGGGCAATCATCTTACATATACCATTGATTCCATCCTGTCCTATCTCTTCCAGCAGATTGCCACCCTAATCATCCTCTTTTTCTAATCTTTCTTTTCGCTTTTGATTGGCTCCTTTTCTGCTATCTCCAAACATGTCAAAGGGCTCATTCATCTTTAAATGAAAACTATCACTTTATCCTACCATTCCCTTAAGCTGTCATCCTATAGTTCCCTTTCTTTGAAAATCAAACTCTTTGAAACAAAAAAAGAAAAAAATTGTCCATTCTCATTGCCTCTTTTTTCTTCCCTTCTCACTTACTTCTTAGCCCATTGGCATCTGATTTCTGACCTTATCCCCTCCTCCTGAATGGTCTCTCTTTTTTGGGTTGTCATGACACTGTTTGCTCTTTCTTCTTCTCTGTCTCTGTCTCTCTTGCTGTATTTCTCTGTCCCTTTATCTCTCCTCACTTTTGCTGATTATCTTTGTCTCTGTCTCTGTCTCTCTCTTTGTTTCACTTGCTTGGGAATCAGAGGGCCTGAGTTCAGATCCTGATTTTGCTTCTTTCTTCCAACCTGACCTTGGCCACATCACTTCACTTACCTGGACATGACTTTCCCCATGAGGGACAACAATAAAAGTTCTCTAGTTTCCCATGATTTCCTACATGGACAAGCTTCACTTCATAATTTTACAAAATTTGATCATACACAGGAAGCTTGTGTATGGTCCAATAGAAAGTATGCTAGATTTGGAGACGGAAGAAGACCTTTGTTCAAATCCTGAATATGGTACTTTTATCCTGTGTGAACTTTGGTAAGTTCCATAACTTCTCTGAGCCTCAGTTTCCTCATGTAGCAAATGAGGAGGTTGGATTAGATAACCTCTAAAGTTATTTATACCTCTAAAACTATGAACTTCAAAAACACAAAGTTAATACTAGATGGGGAAAATTGACAGTAGTTAGCTACTTAATTGTGGTATTTGGGGCGGGGGGGGAAGAGATTATTTCCAAATCTAACCCATCATATTACCCTGCTGCCACAAATTTATTTTTAAGGTACTGCCGTTTTGGGCAACTATTAAAAATATTTTTTTTAATTATTATTTTTTTTTCAGGAAGAAAACAAAAACTTTGTATATTGAAATGACTAGCAAAGACTTTGGGGACTTCTTGTGTAGTGTTTTCTTATATAAGCAAAGTGGCCAAAAAAAAGAGGGAAAAAAACAGCAAGGTCAATTCTTATTTCTTATTTAAATGTGTTGTTTATCTTAAAGTCTCTGGCAGGTAAACTGTTAGCTGTTTTCTTGGCAAGCTTCTGGCTAGGGTCAGCCATTTCCTCTCTCTCCACCTAAAGCTAACTCTAATTGGAGCTAATATGGCAAAGTAGGCAAGTTGGGAGAAGGAAAATCAGTAATGGAGGCTAGGGGCTGATTGAGATCATCCCTATTGTACTTAACTGTATTTCATTTCCAAGTAAGTGGTTCTAACTATACAACAGATACTATTTTCAAAGGTTTAAGCAAGGCTTTTTCGTGTAATGTGTATTTATTACTCTCCTTCAACATTTAAAGACTTGGGCAGTGGGAGAGAGATGTGGCATATCTGTAAAAGCCTGAGAGCTGATGAAATCTCAGTCAGATCTGTTATCTCCCAATGCTTTAAAGGTCTTCAACTGGGAGATTAGAGAACAAGGTTACTGTGACAATTTGTTTACACGCAGGGAGAGATTAAGATCTCGTTGAAAAGGAATAAAAATAACATCATCTTGAGCTGTCACAGCATGAGACCCATTGTAATCAACACTGGTCTGATTTCAGGGATAATTTAAGACCAATTTATTATCTTAATTAAAAAAAAGAAGAGAGAATTCAATGTTTCAGATGCCGGTTGGATTGTTAGATGATGCCCCTGGAGGATCCACACACAAAGCAGTGAGAACATGTACAGAGTTCCAAAAATAATTTCCCCCTTGCTGATAAAAAGATAAAACTTTTAAAAATAAGCACCAGCATCAATAATATGCTCAACAGCAAAACAATTCCTTTACTTCTATTTTGTGACACTGTTTATGAAATTGACAGACGGGCACATATATTGAATTCTCATCAATGCTTTCGTTTGGAGCCTTCATTTCTTTCCTGATTTTAAATAGCCTGCTGGCAAAATTTTGCATTCTTCCATTTCCTCTCAGTTTGCTTTTTTCTGTCTGCCTATGAAACCTACTGCCTATATAATCTTTGCCTTCCTTTAGCCCTTATTTTCTCCCCCTCTTTCCATGGGAGTCTTTTCTGCCACCTAAGAGAAAATATGAACTGCACAACTAAAGTTGGAGGTGGGGAGTAGAGAGTATTGTGAATCACTATACTTCACCCACCCCTCCCCGAATGTTCTTGTGCCCAGTGCATGTCCTCACTCCTGGCTCTTACCACAAAAGCGACAACAACCCGCCCAACCCACAGAATGAGTAATCTTCTCACAAAGAGCCCTTTGAGAGGACAAAGTAGTTGCAGTAAAGGAAATGTCCCACTGGGAAACCAGGTGGACAGCAAACATTCACTTTCCATTACAAATGAGTTCAAGGGAAGCAGCCACCCCAGCATGGGATGGCCAAATCCATCCAAAGCCATTCTCGACCATCCCACTCATTTGAAAACCAAACATGTATCCTTTCCACTCTCCCCCTCCCCTTGTTTACAAACACGTTTACAAGTACTTTGATAGGTGACCTTATTTACTTAGTAACCTGTGGATTCATTTATCTTGAAATTAGCAGGTAATGAAGTGGAAAACCTCAACAGCCCTCCCACTAATTAACATGATAATAAGATTGTTTTGCTACAGAGGTACAATTAGCATGTATGAGCTAGAGGGGGAGAAAGATCAATAAAATGTCTGAAGGGTACTACTAACAGGTCTCAAGAATAGAACAAAGAAAAGGAGCTTTATGGGAGGAGAAGAGTAACAACAGCTTATAAGGTTCATCCATTTAAGCATACCTAAATCTACGCATCTGCCCAAGTTAAAATTGTTTGCCAGCCTTCTTGACAGGGGAGGCAGGCTGAAAAGAATCATAAAACATACTCTCTGGTGCATGTGAAATGAGTTGAATTTGATAAGGAAGGAAAAGATTTTGTTGACAGTTTCAGATGTGCAGCTTGAAAATGCTTTAATTGAAAGGGGGGAAAAAGAAGAATGTTGGCAAGTAATTATGCCCATAAAATGGTTCCATTTGCTCTTTTTTTCAAACAAGTCAAACAGCTCAGATATAAAACTTTGAAAAGAGGTTCTTCTCACACATGCAGCCTCAACATACATTTTCATGAGGAACTTTAACACACAAAGTGCACATCTCAAATATTTATTTATTCCACAGTCAGAGGTGTGTAGAGTAAATAAATATGACTTTAAAAAAATTGCCTCAATATGTATTTACCCAGTAGACTAGTTTCTTAGGTAAATTACATGGATTTTGGTAACCTTCCCTGACACTTTGCCTTGATTTTAAACATACACAAACGAGGAATTTAAATGTCCAAAGTGTCTAAATAACCTAATTGAACTTGTGACACAAACCAGCAAGAGCCAGGATACTAGAGTACAGGGAAGTTGTAAGGACTTTTTGAATGGGGAGTAAAAGGATGAAGAACTTTTTGAAAGTTCTATAACAACTTAGAGAATAGAGTAGTATAGACAGACAAAAAGATGAAGAAATGGATGACTTTCTATCCCAATTCCTCCTCCCCAGCAGGACATTATCGGTATCCATTTTCACCTTCTTCCAATGCCCACCAAATAAGTACTTGACATCAGATTTTGTGTATCCTTTATGAAAATTAATAATCTAATTATAAAAAACTAGTAGTCTCTACCACCTTATCTTGATTCTTTGAAGATAATAATTCTAAAGCCACTATTTCTACCACATCTTTTCTTTAAAATGAATTTTGCATATTTTGGCATGTGGCTAGAGGAAAATTTCTTTCACTAATTTGGAAACATGATCATCTCTGAATCAGCAGTCTCTTGGGATCCCATAGTCTAAACAGGGTGACCCTTTTCATTCTTTGTAATAGTCCGAGGTGCTAATGTTTCATTTTGGACATCACTAAAGTAGTGGGTGTCTTCAATTCCTTCTAACTGTCTAGAACTTTCCTCATATAGTATATATGACTTGTGGAGAAGATGAGTGTTGAGAGCTCATCAGTTGAAGGATGGATTTGGATCCATCTCAGGCATTAAATTAGCATCTACTGAAAAACTCAACAATCTGTTTAGGATTAGAATTGATTTTTAATTTAGAGAGTTCTTTCCTAGCACATATCATCATGTAAACTTATTATTTTGAGCGAGAGGAGAATGTTTCTTGCTTGTGAGTGACATTTGTTTGATTTTGTTAATTGCTTCAGGTTTTAATTTGGAAAGGTGCTGGTTGCACTTGTTTGGAGGTGGGAGCAGCGGAGCTAAGGGACGCAAGAGAGGCTAAGAATTTCAGCTGGGAGAAGCTGAAACTTTCTGCCTGAGCAGTCATCCCATTAGACATTTTACAACCAATGGTAGTAAGGCTCAATTGCCTACTGTGTGAAGGTAAACACCAAAGAAAGCTTTGTACAAAGAACCCTGGGAAGAAAGAAAAAGGAAAGATTTGCACATACACTGTACCTTTCACCTAAAGTCCGTTGCAGTGAATATAATTGTAAATCTACTTCCATTACCCCACATAGGACTAGTGAAAGATGGCTTTATTATTTCATTAATTCACATCTGCTTTAGGAGATTTACCATAACCAGCAGCTTCTATTTTAGGTGAGAAAAAAGAGAGAAGAAAAGAGAATGCTACCCCCTTTTGTCTAAAGGACTACCTAGCCAAGTTTATGGCTTTATTTGGGATTTCCAAACTTGTATCTCGTTTTACTTTAGACTAAGCTGGTTGAAAAATAGGAAACTCTGCAGAGCAAGTAGGACATCTACTTTTTAAATAGCTGTTTTTCCATTATAACATTGTATATTACCAACTTTTTCAGAGTTGGGATATTATCCATTTTCATGCTTTCACATAATGTTACCCACTCCAAAAGCTTTGTATGGCATACATGTGTTTTGAAATTAGTGAATTCAAATTGATTTTCACAGGAGAAAATATTTTATTATTTTAAATCATGTTTTAAAATATCTAGAAACCTCTTTAAAGAATTATAGGCAAACAGGACTGAGAATCTCTATGCTAGGGGGAAAAAAAAGATTATGAAGACCTCAGGCCAAGTCCTTATCCTACAGAGAAATCCCTTAGGGTAAGATAGCTTAGATTCAGATCCAAACTTTTCATCTGTGAAAAATTAAAACAATATGGAAAAACCCAGGAGGATCAGAATCTGAATTTATTTCAGAGAAATGTTTGTGAGTTCTGAGAGATAGCTACAGTGTTTCCCAAATGGAATCATTTTAAGTTGTATTTGAATAATTAAAAAAAAAAAGTTTCTTCAGGCAGCTGAAAACCAAAGACCTCTACAATTAATCTTCACTAGTTCAACTAGCATGGGTCTATTTTTAAGACAGAGAAATGGAGGCACATACAGGCTTACTTTAGGTCACCTAGTAGCCATTGGTGCAACTCATAACGCAGATTGATTGAGGAGTCTCCTAATTTCTAAAGCAGTGGTGTCATCTGCAAAATGTACCTCTCCTCAGAAATAAAGAATATTTAGATTGATGCTTACCAAAACTAAAGTACAGAATGAGATGCTTAACATTTTACTATTTGAGTTGGGACTTCTCTTTGCAAAAGGTGCTCATAGTCTGAGGAAAGTAAATGGAGAGTAGTATTTTAGTTTGTCTTTACTGGCTCTCTTAGAGGAATGTCCAAGTTGGTTTCTAAAAATAAATAAAGAGTTTAATGGGAAGGGAAGGATGATATAAATTTAACCTAATATGGTTTCCTCATTCCTTACTAAGATTGCACATGTGACAAGAAATTTTTAGAAGGGCTCCTATGAGCTTGTAATAAGTAGTCTTTTTGGCCTAGATTTGTATCTTCCTTGAGAATAGATGTAATTTTAGAGTTGCTTTTAGGATTTTTTTGTCTATCTCTGCATATTCCAGGGTACAATAGGGATCTTGTCTCAAGGTGTGAAGCGCTTCCATATTTATAAAGTCATGTCTCCTGCCTTGTATCCTTGTAAAAGTATCTAACATTAGTAAGAATAAAGCTGCAAGATTGCTCTGAGGATGCAAACAAGGTCTTATTGTTATCTTAGCGTGGGGAGTTTGGGCATTTTTGGCTTTACCTCCTGTGTTTGCACAGCTCTGAGGAGGCTGAAGTTGCTTAACATTGTATTTCATTCCAACTACACATTTTCTCAGGAAAGATGCTTTACCATTTGAAGGACAAACAGGGTGGCCCAGGTTTCAAATTTCCCCAGCAGGGATTCATCTCTCCCAGGAAGGCTGGAGTAAAGTGTGTGTGTGTGTGTGGTGTTGCTATCTTCATGGGCTCCACAGGACAAGGGAAAAGGGGTTTGGTTGCTCATCACATTGCCTGATGAGGACTTTAACGAAAGCATTAGCTAATAAACTCACCGTCCTGTGGGAGCTTAAGGAGGCAGTCTGGGGGAGGGAACAGATGGAACGTGTGATTTTCCTACTTTAGGCAGTACTTGCGACTGGCCTGGAAAATAGGAGGTTTTGCCCCCCTTGCATTGTTTCTAAAATGATTCATTTGGAGTTCAGGGCAGTTTTAGAGAGCAAGCTACCAGTGACTGACCCCTATTCCTTTTTTAGAAACACTGTCAGTTTAAGGTACTAATTCATTCAAGCTCTTTACCGTGATAAATAACTTTAGAGCACTTTAGAGTTCTTGCTCTGTCAAAGACAGAATTAGGATGGGAATGCAGAATGCTTTAAGGAAAGCGTTATGCGCGTAGCAATGGGTGTGTTTGAACTCTATGGCTGTGTAACTGCTGAGAATACTATTGTTTTTAAATGTAAGGTCCTTTTTGTTGTGCCCTGATAGATGCATTATCGGGATTCATAGTATTCTTTTAGTATTTTTTTTTTTAAGAAGAGAAGATCTGGACCTTCATCAGTTATAGAAAGGTCCCAGTGGGAAGAATCCCCTCACCATTCAACTCTATAGCTTATAGTCTTAGAGAGTTGTCTAGTGCATTGAGAGGCTTACTCATGGTCACTCAAATAATATGGATCAGAGGCAATGCTTGAACCCAGGTCTTCCTAACTCTAAGGCTGGCCCTGATTTCACATTTATATTCTATCTTTCTTTACTGAAAATAGCCACCAATAATTTCTGTTTTGATCAAGGTGATGCTATTCCACAAAATATTTTATATCTGGGATTTATCTTTCATTTGATGCAATGTAATTAATTGTTCTGTAACAGTGTGATAAAAGATATCATTTCTTAATCACCATTGTGATTATGATTATACATTATTAATAAAACACTTAGAATAATGACATT
Source organism: Phascolarctos cinereus (assembly GCF_003287225.1). Lineage (NCBI taxonomy): Eukaryota > Metazoa > Chordata > Mammalia > Diprotodontia > Phascolarctidae > Phascolarctos > Phascolarctos cinereus. Next base: position 128,768,953 of record NW_027555736.1, on the reverse strand, counting down.
TACCTATCTTTTTTAAGATTTATGAAGCCATTTCCCAGGAACAACACTGTGTAAGTAGGTTGTGTATTATTATCTATGTTTTAGGGGTGAGGAAACTGAGCCTCAGAGAGGTTATTTGGATTTACGCAGAATCATGCTAGCTGAGCCTAACTTCTAGGTAGCTGTTGTAGCCACTGTATCTTGTTGCCTTCTGGAAGTATTTGAAGAAGAGTATGATCTTCAACTGGCATGTAGGATAGTGAGCTTACTAAACCTACAAACTGAAGTCATCTTTAGCTTTGTGCAAGGGGAGGGAATGACCATTCCCCCTACCTGGATGAAGTGCTTCTCTACAGTGGCCTTGCTTACTAAAATAAAGCCACCATAGGAGGTGTACCATAAAAGGGTTAGCAATGCAGACTGATGTCATTCCATGAGAATAGTGACCACTCCTGACTGCCCAGTCCTAAAACATTTAAACATATTTGCTCGCCAGCAGCTATGGAGGTTTCTGGCTCCATGTGAGCAAAGTACCTAAAAGTGATATAGAACAAAGATTACTCTTCTTTCTGGTTTTGGGAAGTGACTTTTTTGTGCTTTTCTGTATGAGAAGAGGGGTAATCAGTAAGGTCTGTGCATATACATACATCCATGCAGTTTATTTTTTGTAATGAAATTTAATGTGATTAACCTACACGTGGCTTACTTTCACCACCAAAGTGACATTGATGTTTAGGTTAAATATATTTTATATTTATATTTTAAACCAAATTGTGTGCACACACACATATACCTTTACATCTAAGAGGTAGTCAGGTATAGTAGATAGTGAGCTAGCCTTGATGTTAAGAACATTTTGGTTTAAGCCCCATCTCTGGACACATTTCCTGAACAGTTGTTGATCTATACTGGTAGACAGAGTTTCTTGGCTCAATAGGAGTTCCCTTGGCCATTGAATTCACAGGTCAGTCCAAACAAGAAAAAATGAGATGATACAGATGTAACCTTAAGAACCTGGCCCCATTCTACCTTTCCACTCCTGTATCTTACTCATCCCCACATACTCTGCTATTCAATTACACTTGTTTCTTGAATAAGATACTCTGTCTCTTGGCTGTGGACATTTTTACTGGCTGTCCCCCGAACCTAGAATGTTCCCCTCTTCATCTCCACCTCCTGGCTTCCCTGGCTTCTTTCAAGTCCCAGCTAAAACTCTACCTTCTACAGGAAGCTTTTCCTGGTCTCCCTTTTGATTATTTCTAATTTATCTTGTATACGTCTTGTTCGTACAAAGCTGTTTTCATATTGTCTCTGCCATTAGATTGAGTTCCTTAAGAGAAGGAGCTGGGTTTTTTTTGTTGTTGTTGTCATTGTTATTGTTGTTGGTTTTTGGGCTTTTTTTTGCCTTTCTTCGTATCCTCAGTGCTTCTTAGCACAGTGCCTGGGACATACTAGGTGCTCCATAAATGCTTGTTAACTGATATATTAAGGCAGGATTATGTAATGGACTTAATGACATTCATTTCAGATGACATATCATCATATTTGAATATTTTTCTTATACCAGGATCACTCCTTGGCACTGAAGACACAGCCTTAACTTTCCCAATTTCCTTCTAATAAGGTAAAAGTGTAGTGGCTGGTGTTATCTATTGGATATGAAGTCAAGTCTGGGTCAAGCAAAGCCTGAACTGAAATCTAGAAAACTTCTAGCATGCCACGATAATAGAACCTTATCTCTTGTTTGAAAACCAGCTGATCAATGTTTAAAAAATTCATCCTGTATAACTGTGGGGTACTGAGGTTTTGAACCACAGAAGTTCTTGAAGAACCCTGAAAAGACCTAGAGGGGACTCCATCTGTATCAGTGGCAAGATTACCTACCCTGATTAAATTATGAAACCTTAAAATACTGAATGATTATATCTGTCTGACTATGCAAACAATCCAACTGCATAGAAATCACTGAGCCAGAGGCTGAAAAATAGGAACAAATTGCTCTGTTTTAAGGTTGATTCACTGGTTACATATCATTATAGGCTAGGACCCAAAATCAAATCATGTGATTATCAAGGAAATGCCACATCTATTCAGTTTATCAGGAATTCCCAACCACTTTTTTTTTAATTCATATATATTGTTTGCATAAACATTTTCAGACTTCAGTAGTGTCATGCTACAGTAAAAACACTGACTCTGAGGCTACTTACTATGGTTTTCCTTTTGCAAGTTTGATAATTGATATTAATAAATTGGATCTTTTCCAAACTTTGGTGTTATGTTAATATATTTAAGGCTTATGTTTAATATTCCTAAACTAGTAAACAGTGCTATGATGTGGATATTTCCAAATAAAAGATGTGATGTCATGAATTCCTTCCAGTTAAATACATCTGGCATCTTGGCAAAATCATAAATCTCTGGATATGGAAGAATCAGTTTGTAGGATGATTACAGGTGAAAGCATTGTTGATTGTCTCTCCTATGTTTTCAGTGATCCCATATGTTTTTTTTTTCGGTAAAATTATTTTATATAATAGATACTGATCCTTTTTTTGACTAATGTATAATGCCTAAGAGATGATTTGAATAGAGTCCTTCATCTCCCTAGGCATCAATTTTCTCACCTGTAGAATGAAGTGATTGGAATAGATAATGTCTAGCTCTAAGTACCTATGAACTCATCTTCAAATTGGGTAAATAAAATAAACCTCAGGTTTTTTTAAACAATTGCATGTATCATATAAATCGTGTATTCTTAGTCTTGAAAATATAAATATTTCAAGATCATCAGCATGAGGAACTTCCAATAGGTTTCAATAGACCAAAACAGGTTCTTATACAAATCATTCCTTTTGTACCTTGATGTTATAAGCTTTGTTGTTTTTGTAGGTAAGACCATTTGAAGATTACTCAATCCTGCCCCCCCCAAAAAAAAGCCTATGAAATGAATTGTTCAGTCACCTAGTGAGTGAAACTAGATCACAGACCTACGTGTAATCCTTTTGGAGGGAGTCAGCCTTTTAACTTGACTGATGAAATTATATCTAGATCTAGTAGATTTTGGACTTCAAAGGCATTTTTCCCTACTTAGGGCATCCTGGATGAAGGGCGTATGCTATTTGTACCAAACTCCCAGGCTCAAGTGGTTTGCAAATTGACCCCTTTGTAATAGGTTAAAGGTTTCTTGCTAGATAACGGTGGTTCATTTTGATTAATTATGTCAGGGAATTAATGTATGATTACTAACTTTTAGCAGACCCTGCTCTTTCTGACCTCGAGCTGCTTGTTTGTATGGCTGGTTGTAATTTTCGACCGATGGGTTAGAAGAGGTCACTGTGTGGTCAGCATATTTTAAACAAAGAAAGAAAAAGAGAAGCAGAGGCCTCAGACCTGAATGGACACACTGCAGTTCACAGCCTTGACAGGAGAGATTTGTTAAGTGTTTTAACAGTGGGTTTTTATATATTTACTCTTTCTAATAAAAGATTCTTCAGCAGAGTGGAGAGTAGACCTGAAAAGATGTGGAGAATAATTTAACAGTTGAATGTTAGTCCATAAATTTCACTTCATACTGTTTTCAATGGAATAGAACCTTGTTAAAGATTAAATTAGGCAGAGTTGAGTCTTGTCTTTTGATTGGCTGAGAGAGTCAGAGTGAAGGAATCTTGTTAATGAAGTGCTGGAGTGGTTGGCTTATAAAGTTCTAAACACTTGTGAATGAGGAAGCATGTATAATAAAGTGATATTATGATTTAATTTTTTTCTTCAAAATTGAGGGAAAAAACCAACCTACCATTTCATTTGGAAGCCTACAATATGTAGAATTAGTTTGTTCCTTTGGGACTAAAGCAGGGAGAAAGAATGGAATTGGCATTAACTAATGATGTTGAAGGTCCACATTCCTCTCTCAGCTATTGATGCACAACTCCTTCTGACCTCCACAATGAGATTGACTTCTGTGGTTTTGTTGTCTTTATCCATGTTTGTGGATAGATTTAGGCCCTAGGGTGGTGGTCAGGAGCTGAAGGATTTGTCCCCAAAAAAGATCATTACTTTGCTGTTGGTATTACTAAATTGAATATCTCCATTGGAAAGCACCATGCCTGATGTTCTGGTTCTTGTTTTTCAAGGAAGAGCCAATCACAAGGAATGAAGAAAGAAATCCAAGAGAAAGAGGAAAGAGAAAAGCAGACTCACTAGGGAAAAGAAAAAAATGGAGGGAGGGTTATTAAGGAAGAACTAGGACAAATAGTTGATTTTTTGTAAGGTTAGAGAAAGCCAGAAAGAACCAGAAAGAGGACCAGTATGCTTTGATTTTGGAACAAGAGCCACATACAACAAAACACAGGATTAAAAAGTACAGATATCAAAAAAAATCAGACAGAATTGGAAAGATAATAAGATGATATGTATAATTTGTAAATGCTATAAAACATTTCATCTATAAGAGTATTTGGAAATAAATTAAACATTGTTTAATTTGCGTTTGTTAAGCCAGATTGGAAAGGCAATGTAACTTTTTAGCAATAGGCATGCTGACAATTGCTGATCTTCCATAGCCTTTATGGACAACATAATCACAATTACTGTATTTCAAAAAATCCCCTTTCAAAAATTAGAGGTGTTGATGACTTTAATGGGAACATAGACCATTTGTTGGTTCCATTATTGCAATTACTGTCTGGCTTGGTATCTTCTCTCTGACAATGGCTAATGTTGTATACTTCAGAAGAAGATATAAACCCCCAATAATGCACTTATGGTGCAATTCACATCTAGCTCTTTTTTTTTCTGTTATGTTTCTCCCCTCCCCCCCAAACACATACACTGTGATGAGTTTGCATTTCCATGATTTAAATAGGTGGTCTTGCACTTGGAGTATCTCCATGAGGATGGACAGCAGCAAAGAGAAGGCCATGGGATCATAAATCCTAAGCTTAGAGGGGACAGGGAGAGGTCACCTCATCCATTTCCTTGTCCCCAGGCAGGATTGCTCCTAAATCATACCACAGATGGGTGACTATCCTATTATTAAAATCTTCCTAGAAAAAAAAATCTTTAAGTACCCTTTATAGCTTCTTCTATGTTTTAAAAACCAGGTTGAAAAACATTTTCTTTTCTCTAACATGAATCCCACTTGCTGCAGTTTAAATCTATTTTTATTTGTTCTAGCTGGATGGTAAACACCAGTTTTTTTTTCTTTCTTAGTAAAGCTATGTCACTGAATATATTTTGAAAATATTTTCCTCTCTAGATGCTGAAACAACATACCTCATATTTGGTCAGTTTATCTTGACTGTAGAAATACCATTATCATTCTTCTATTATCTTTTTTAGCACATACTGCATCACATGGCAGAAGGCAATAGGCAGACAGTGGAGGTCCAATATGACCTCTGTGTGGGGAACTTGCTTCAGAGCAACTCACTAATGAAGCTAAAGGTCAGTTTTCATTCAGGTTGGCTAGATATAGTCAATTATTTACAAACTGTGTAACAATGTCACACGTACTGTCCATTTACTTCTTCGGAATGCATGCATTGAAATAGTTTACAATGTTGTCTTTCATCATAGTGAAGATTTGGTTAAACTTCTGTTTTAATTATGATGGTCTACAGTTTTCGTGGCATGTTAAAGTTTGCACAGTACTTTGCATATATTATGTCACTTGAATCTCACAACCACTGTGGGAGCTAAGGAAGGCAGGTAATATTATCCCCATCTTACAGATGCGGAAATTGAGGTCCCTGAGAGGTTAAGTGATTTACCCATGGTTATGATGTTAGAAAAATGTCCCAGGTGGAATACAAACCCAGTCTCGTGAGATTCCAAATTCAGCATTCTTCCAGCATTACTCTGCTACTGGTCCATGCCTTTTCCAAGGAGACTTGGGGAGCAAAGTGGGGAGGCAGGCATAAAAGTACAATTAATAAAGACTTGTAAATGTAGCAAATCTAAGGGGCTATTATATTAAGCCAACTGATTTCCAAGAGTTTGGTTGAACTATCTGGTCAGCTTCATAGTTGAGTGCTTCCCCAAAGGTTACGATATCCGTTTTTGCTTGTCAGTTAACCTGTCCGTGCAAATGTTTAGTAATGTAATATCAGTAATAATTCATTCAGAGCTATTTTACTTGACTCCTACCCTTCCAAGCTATCCTTTGATTTGCTGAGATCAGTTCAACAACTTCGAATATATCCACTATACCCAATGGAACAGACTGCCTGGTAGACTCTAGAGACAGACCCAAAGGGCTTCCCTATACAGCAGGTGCCTGGGTCTCCATTCATTTGGTACATTAACAGTATAGGAGATATATCCCAATGTGTGATTCTTGGCATCCCAAATGCAGATGTGTTCTATCTGGAGGTAATAGAAAATAACTGAGTAGCTGTGAACCAACATTAGCAAAAAAGTGGTTTCAACAAAAATTGGCAAGCAGAGGCCAATTTTCAATTTCTTTTCTGTACCATACTTTTTAGATGGAAACAATTTGTTATCTGCATACTAATATGGTACTCTCTCTTTTTTTTTTTTTTTTGGAAAAGCTGAATGAACTTTAATAATTCTAATGACAAATATAAACGATTTCCCAAATGTTATTAAGCTCTTAGAAACATATTATTTAATTTGGCTTTACAGAGCCCTATTAATCCTTCTGAACAGACACAAATAAGGGTACATGTTACAACACAAAGTACAATAAAGGTTTGCAATAAACTTTAAAAGAGAAAAATATTCTGTGTGCATGTTTTAAAGCATAGAGGCAACTTTTAACAGAACTTCAAAACCAAATTGGGTAACAATGAACATAGAGTCATTCTTTTTAATCACAAACAACATCTATCACACATGTTCTTTCAAGTGAAGTGTATTAGAAAGAAATTGCTACTAGAGAAACACATGTTAACTCTGACTTGGCAAGGTCAGGCTAGGGAAATAAACCCTTGAACCTTACAAATATGCCAAGCTGACATAAATAACAAATTAAACCCAGCCAGGTAGAGGACTTGTTAGTGGGTTGCTAGAGAGATTCCAACTCCAGCCAACAAGCCCCTGTTGACTTGTGAGAAAAACCTGGTCTTACCCCCTCTGTTTGTTACCCATTAGTCTTGCATCTGGAGGTCACCTTGCTGCTTCCTGCTGAGATAAATCCTTATAAAAATGATTTCGCATCATTATATGCCATTAGTCCAATATGTTCTAACTTCTATGCTATTATTATGGTATGGTGGCAAAATATTGTAGCCTATACATATATGTGTATATGTGGTATATATGATATATATGTAACATGTGATTTATGTGTATGTGTGTTTATCTGAAAGAGTAGAAGTCCTCAGATAGAAACAACATGAGGTTTTTTTCCCCCAATTTTAAAGCCATCAACAATTCAGTCTGGTGAATTTGTCTGAGTAGTCAGCCATGGGACATGGCTACTAAAGCAGTTCAGCAGAAGAGTTGGGGCGGTGGTTTGGATTGGCGTAATATGAGAACTTGAAAAGAAATGAGTAACACTGATGTACAAAGCAAAGAAAAATACTTTGTATTTAAAATATGTGCCATTATGTAGAGTTTCAAATGAGGCTAAGGAATGAAAGATCTAAGAAATTGGGAAGAAGTAAATAAAATATTGTAGTTCATTGTAATCTAAATGGGTCACCAAGATGGTAGCTCTAGCTGTTGAGTGAAGCTTGGAGAGCTCTAACATAGTTCTCCCCCTCAAAATAATACAATTCAAAAGAGAGGCAGTATACGTGGTATAATTGATAGGAAGCTAGCCTTGGAGTCAGGAAGACCTGAGTTTTAAGTTCCTGCCTCTGACATACTTTGGCAATGTGACCTTGGGCAAATCTCAACCTTTCAGTGGCCAAGGCCGTTCTCTAAAAGGATTAGTTGTAGAGAAAGTTCCTATTTACAATGGTAGAGGACTTTTCTTCTTTGTGATTTTCCTTAACTAATGAAATTATAGGTCTCGTCCAATTTATGTAGTAAGGCAGGAACTATATGGATCAGTATATAGTACTGAATTACATTTCTAGTACCACTGGCCCTTTTATCAAGCAAAAGTTCTGAATGATATGTGATGATGGGCTTAATATTGTTAGAAAAGCTGCCCTCTTTCTTTAACTTACACATTGAAGCTTGTTCTTGCATGCTCTTGAAAGGTCTGACATCATGAAATGTTAACAGGGAATCCCCGATATAGTGAATGGCTTTCTGTGATAGTGGAAGATTTCCTCTGATGAAAGTCCTTCTGATAATTTTCTGAGCATCCCTTGAGGGAAAAATTATCTCAAAAGAAAAAAAAAACTTAACTGTCCATCACATTTACCACCTGTTTTCACTGAAACATACTTTTTAAGAGAAAAAAAGTTTGTTACTTTTATAGCTACCATAATTTAATTCTTTTAAACTTTTTTCTTTTTTTTTTTTAGGCAATTTGGGTTAAGTGACTTGCCCAGGGTCACACAGCTAGTAAGTGTCAAATATTTGGTCTGAGGCCGAATTTGAACTCAGGTCCTCCTGACTTTAGGGTCGGTACTCTATCACTGCTCCACCTAGCTGCCCCTCTTTTAAACTTTTAAAAAATGTATTCAATTCTAGGAGATATTTTGAGATGTACTTGAAAGGTAAGCACCAAATAACATCACAAAAATAAAATCTGTTATATTTATAATATTGTAAAATTTGATATATTCATAATATATATTCGAATATATATTCTAACACACAAAACATGATTGGTTATCAGTATAGGACTGACTTCCAAATCAGTATAGTCAAATAATTAACTTGTTATAAAAATAAAACTTAATACCAAATTCAAAGTATACGATTGTAAAGATTTCTTACTCATCTTTAAAAAACCCTTGCATTATCCCACCATCATCCCTAGATATTGTCCCTTAGTTTTCTTTTACTTCGTGGCTAAACTTGAGAAATCCTGCTGTGTCTATTGTCTGCTTTCTCTTCTTAGCCTCTTCTAAACTCTGATATGGCATCTGACATCATCACTCAAATGAACCTATCTTCTCCAAAATTACCAATGATCTTTTCATCGCCAGATCTAATGGTCTTGTCTCAGTCTATATCCTTCTTAAGCCCTCTGTACTATTTGACAATGCTGCTCATCTTTTCCTCCTAGTAATCTTTACTCTGTAGGTTTTTGGGACAGTTCTCTCCTGGTTTCCCTGCCATTTGTCAGACCACTCATTCCTAGTTTTCCTTCTTGGTTAATTATCTATATCATACACTCTAAATATTGATAGCCCTCAAGGGCCTATCCTGAGTCCTTTTCTTCCTTTCTCATCTCTTGTTTAGTGACCTCATTAGCATTCATGAATTCAATTATTACCTCTATGCCGATGATTTCTAGATCTTTATCTGCACCCCTACTCTCTGTGCTGAGTTCTAGTCACCCATCAGAAATTGGCTTTTTCAATATTTCAAATTGAACCTGTCCAAAACAGAACTCATTTCCCCCCAAACCCTCCCAACTTTCTAGTTGTCAAGGGTGCCGCCATCCTCCTTGTCACCCTGTATCATTCTTGACTCCTCAGTCTCACTCCACATATCTAATACATTGTCAAATCTTGTCTTTTCTACCCTCATGATATCTCATTTGTGTCTGCTCTCCCCTCACATGTTCCACACCTACTAGTTTAGGTAGCTTGCCTAGATTTCTTGCCTAGATTATTGCAATGGGCCTGATGAATTGCTACTGTTCAGTTTCTACACAACTTTGGCCATGAGTTTTTCTTGGCAAAGATAACTGGAGTGGTTTTCCATTTCCTTTCTCCCTTACGTTCTCATTTTACAGATGAGGAACTCAAGCAAGTAGGGGTGAAATGATCTGCCCAGGGTCATACAACTAGAACACGTTGGAGGCTGTATTTGAGCTCAGATTTTCATGACTCGAAGCTCACTGCTCCATCTACTGCATCACCTAGCTGTCCTATAAGAGCATCTAGATGGTGCTTGGTGGATGATCAGTACTAAATAAATGCCTGTTGACTGACTGATCTGATAGAACAAAATACTGTCTTATATACTGTCTTCCGACAAGGTGCCTCCCATGCATATGTTAAAATCAAATAAGATTTCTTGAAAGATGGAATAATAGAGATGACTCTGATGACCTTTGATTATGAATATCAGTTAAATTATGAAATGGGAAGAAATCTATCAAAGTGATTTGCCACTGCTATGAGGGATATTTGATTCAGAGTTCAAATTGAAAAATAATTCTTTATAGATGGTGATGTCTTTCAGGTACTTGGCTTTGCATCTCACATTGTGCTGATTGAATTGGTACCAGGAAGACTGCAGAGCCTTTTAAATGAGATCCTTGTTGCCCCTAAAGAGTTCAGACTAACTCCATACAAGGGAAGTGAAGTGAACCAAGGATTTCTTTTGCCCAAATTATGACTGGAAGGACAATCACAGAACTCTCTCATCAGTTCATTGTTGTTCAGTTGTTTCAGTTGTGTCTGACACTTTGTGACCCCATTTGGGTTTTCTCGGCGAAGATACTAGAATGGTTTTCTGTTACCTTCAGCTAATTTTACAGATGAGGCAACTAAGGCAAACAGCTTTATGTGATTTGCCCAGGGTCATACCGCTAGTAAGTGTCTGAGGCCAGATTTGAACTCAGGAAGATGAGTTTTCCTGACTCCAGGCTCAGTACTCTATCAACTGTGCCACCTAGCTGCCCCCTCTCATCAGTTGTAATAGCTCACAAAGGCAACTTGGACAGATGAAGAACTGGGACCAGAAAGGAGAAGGAGGAGGGAAAAGAGGAAGAAGAAGAGGTGGAAGAAGAGAAAGAGGTGAAGGAGAAAAATGGAGGAGAACATATTGAACTGTATTTGAAAAATCACCCCAAGCTTCTCCTTCAGACAAAGTCCTTTCTTTTGAACCCCCTTCTTCCAGTGAGGTTTTATGGTCTCTGGAGAAACAAAGTTCTGAGTTATCCAAAGAACAGTGATGGGTGTGAATAAGCTGCAGTATATTACAACAAATATTTGCTCAGGAGAAGTGACAAGAGGAATAGCATCAGAAAGGCCTTAAAACTGTCATTTTGTAGCAAGAGGGAGGAAGAACTGGTCAATAGCCTTCCATTTGTATCCATACAATATCAAGCAGTTTAGCAGTCTCTAGAATGGCAACCACCATGTTGGGTGGAACCCTGGTGAAGGATGTATGTGAACAAATAGACCAGAAGCCAAAAAGAGTACAGGCCAAGAAGGCATGGACAGATTACTTGCACCATTGAAAAAGGAGCACCCATCTAGATGAGCTCACAGATCCATTTAAGTATTAAACTCCTTTTCACCCAAACTCAGAACTTAACAAACCATTAAAATCTAGATTGATCAAAATATGGCATCAACCTACTTTTCCAACCTTATTTCACATTACTCACTTTCCCATACTAAGCATTTCAGTAAAACCAAACACATGACTTACTGTTTTCTGAACTTGATATGCCAACTCCTTGTCCGTTTTTTAGTGTTCCAAAATGCCTTTGTCTAGCTTTCTCTCCTTTGCCCCATCATAGAATCACAGGATCATAGATTCAGAGGTAGAAGAGATAATAGAGTCCAATTGCTCTCACTTTAAAGATGAGAAGATTAAGTTTTCATTTCATATCCCTTATTATATTTATCTCTGTATATGTCATCTTTATGTCCTCTTTTCCCAATAGAATTTTAGCTCCTTTATGGCAGGCACAGTGCTCTTTTTAATCCCTGAATCCTCACCACACATTACCTGTATTTTATACATTTTAGTTGTTTTAAATACATGAATTTCATAATAATCATTGTTTATTGAATAGATATTCTCTTGAGTTTGGGCAACTTTGTTTCCCTGAACCTTATATTCCTTAATCTATAAAATGAGAATTTATTTTTAGATAAAATGTCACTAAAGTCTTTTTAATTTCTACATTTCTATGACTGCATGATTCTGAAGGGCCCCTGCAATTGTAATTAGGTAGCAGCAGTCTTCCTTTAAATTTCAGAGAAGAGGACTAAGGAAAAATTATTTGGGGTTGGGCTGATTTAAGTGTAGAGATTGAAAAAGAAATAAGACTTGTCAGTTTCAGAGTAGATCATTGGAAGGTTAAAAAAAACTACAGGCTGTAAGTAGTACAAGGAACAAACAGTTTAAGTTAGAAACTATGGACTCTTCCAGGAAAGTGGAAGAAAACAAAATTCTGTGAATTTTTCTACTATAATTTTTCAGATTGATATTTTCGTCTTTTATTTTATTATGTGAGTGGAATTTATCTGTGGCATGATCATTCATAGCAAAAGCAGGTTCCCTACAAGTTGACAAAATAAGAGGACAATGATAATGCAAAAAAAAGAAAAAAAAACATGTCTTCTCATCTCTTTCTTGAACTATACACAAGTCATCCTTTGGTGAGATGTAATGAAGTAGACAAAATGTATCAAGGTTTCCAAAATTAGTTTCACTCAGATCAATATGACTCATTTTCATGATAAGATCTCATGAATATAACCTGTATTTATTCATTTTGTTATCCTTAACTTTGAAGAGCTAATGGATTACTAGACTAGCTCAGCCTAGTAAATACAACTTTAATGAACCTGCTTCCCATATCTTCAGCTAGGGTGGTGGCTATATGGCACTAATTAGGGAGTGAGATCTCCAACCTTGTCCCAAGTGGAGTTTCTTTTCTTAAGGAAAACGATATATCTAAAAAGAGTTTTTATCTTAAAGTTTCATTATAAAGCTATTTTGTCAAAATAAAATAATCTTGTTCCCTATGTATTATATGGGTGAGAGGTACAGAAGGGACTTAGAGAGAGGTAATTAAGAGGTGGGAACTTGAGTCACATAAAATATAACCTCCCTATTTATTTTTGGATCCTTGTAGATCCAGAACTGTTGCCTGTAAGTCTGAAGGACTAAGGCATTAGTGTGTGTGGAGTGCATAAATATATAAATATATAAATATATATATATATGTATATATATATACATATATATATATATTTTATATATTATACACACACACATATATGTCTGGAACTCTTGTCTATTCAACTTGGGACTAAGGGCATGCACTTTTGTATTGTATTAAATATTATTTTTAAAGGTTTATTTAAAGTCCTCTAAACTGACAGGTTCTTAAATACTAGATCATTTGACAAGAAAATTCAACATCAGACTTGTTAGAGGGTGAATTAAGGGTGGAATACATTGATTCCTATATAAACAAATGGATGTGAAAATATCTTTAGCTTCATTGAACCTGTTGAGCAGCAATTTTCAGTGAAAAGAGATTTTTTTTCAAGCCATCTAAGGGCAATTGGGATTGGCAGATGTTCACGTACTTACGCATATTCCGAGAGAGTAAAAATGAATATCCTTAATTTTTACAACAGATGTTTGGCGACAGGAATTGGCTCAAAGGAATAAATGTTTTAGTGTTTAACCCAAGTCATTCACCTCAGACCACAGCATAGTTTGAATATTAGCCTGGGTATTCAGGGAATAAGTGAATAATGATCAAAAAGTGAACATTTTCAACTGTTTGCTGTGCTATAGATTGCAGATAGTGGAGGAGGTCTGTAGCCGAATGCCTTTAAGTGTTGTGTTTGATCTGTTAATGTTGGAATGAATTGAGCTGTTGCAAAAGGCCCACATTTGGTACTATAATAGGATAGCAAGAGACACATTGATGCTAAAATGTAAGCCTCCTGGCAGCAGGTCAGTAGAGAAGTGTAATCAGTTTAGAACTAGATGTTGTAACTTACTTGAATGAAAGACTTTTCTAACAGTGACATTAAGATGAATATTTAAGATAAACTGGAAGATTTGACTGGAAATTCACAATGGCCTTCTGAAATAGTCTACCCTGATTTACTGATCCTCAATTTTCGATTTATGAGCTGAGACCAGAGTATACCACTGGAGGATGGGAATAGAGTAGTCATATTAGAGCCAGCTCATATATCCTAAAGACAGACTTTGGAAGAATTAGAAAGTATAATAAAGTGCCTGTCCCTTTAAGACAGGGACTGGCTCACTGCCAGTTGAAAACCAAGAGCATTCGATATTTTAAAAGCCCTTAAAACTGTCATTTAATTTCTTTAAAAAAATTCTCCATTTATCAATGAAAAAAACAATAGCAGTGATTTTTTCCTTATACGATGAAGTCTCACCAATATAGCTTTGAAGTGTAAATATTTATGACTACCAAGAATTTCTTGCTCAAGTTAGCTTCCACTCTTGTGAAAGTGATAATGTTTTGAAATAGAGAAGCTTCCAATTCATGTGAATGGTGCTAATATTTGCTCTGAACCTTTCTAAAGACAAAATTGTACTGCAAACAAAACTCTATTTAAAACTAAACATATACAAGTCACTTTTTCCTTTTCATCTTTTCAAAAGGAAAACTTATAAATGGTTTTTATTAGTTGATGATATGGAACTATCCAGTGCTCAACATGTCTAAAGCTTAGACTAGGGGCCAGGCTATCATTAAACCATAAGTTGTCAAATTCAATGGCCTTTTCTCAATCTTTACTCTCCTAGAGTTCTGTTCAATATTTTATAGTCTTGACCTTACTGTCCTCTCCTTATTGAAACTATGACCTGCTTTGGTCTCTGGAGGGAAACTATTGTATAATTTCTTCACCAAACTGTTGCTATTATTTTGGTAGGTTGTCTTAAAAATATGTGAAGATATAAAAAAAGGAATATTTTTAAGGGCAAAGTCCGTTTTGAAGGAGTACCACAGAAGACTAGATATGGTTTAATCAAAGTATAGAAAAGGATTTCCCTGCAGGTATGGATTTGACTGGATGACATCTGAAATCCCTTCTGAATGAGAGATGCTATGCTTATTTGGTTTTCCATTGCTTTCTTTATGGACTTGAATTGGTAGGGGAGGCAGTGATTCCTGGGAACTGTGGGAACTAGCAGAAGATAGAGATGTGATCAGAGAAGTTAGCAAATGCCCAGAAATATGGAGGCTTTCAAACTTGTAAAAGCCAAAACAGCTTGATCATACATAATGCCAAATCTACTTAGAGTTTCAGGGACTTATTGAGTTCTAGAGTGAACACAATACATATGACCACCAATTCTAGGTAAAGGGATTCAGGATAAAATTGTAACAAGACTGAATTACATCAGAGATTTACTTAAAGATCAAATGAATATACAAATGATAAGGATAAGCCAAAAATTGGACTTAGGTTTTATAACCCATTTCTGTTTCATATTTGTATCTCACTTTCTATAACCTTTTTATTCCATATATATTAGTAAAATAAATGCCAATGCTTAATTTAGTAAGTATATTTTTCTTAAGAAAATTAAAATTAGCTACACAACATTCCTCTCTGAAATCAACAAACATTGCCTTTAATTGTGAGATCTATCCCATGTAACAAGAAGTTACAATCTAGTTACAAATGCACAGAAGTCATCCCAGATGTCTTGAAAAGGCACTGAAGTACATATGTGACAGAGTTAATCTGTGTCAGTGGTAACGAGTCATAGAGGTTTCATGATATCTTCACATCTCTCATATACAATCCTTTCTCTTCACACACGGCACTATCATCTTCATTCAGGTCCTCATTACCTCTCGCTTAGATTATTGCAAAAATCTCCTAATTGATTTCCCTGTCTCAGTAGTCTTCATATGTTCTACATCTTGCACACTGTTGCCAAAATAATTTTCCTTAAGCACAGATCTATGTGATCATGTGACTTCCCTACTCGAGATACATTTTATTGCCTCTAGGTTAAAATATAAACTCCTCTGTTAGTCCTTTAAAAGCCCTATAGAATCATCCCCAGACTATTTTTCTAGTTTCATTGATCATTACTTCCTCTCCTGCACTTTGTGAGGTAGCCAAACTGGCCTTCTCTTTATTCCTAACACAACACTCCATAAGCCTTCTCAACGTGCCCATCCTACATGCCTGCAATGGGCTCCTTCTTTACCTTCCCCTCCGTAGTGTTCTTCTCTTCCTTTAAGATGACACTCAGGTACCATCTTTCGCATGAAGCCTTTCATGACTCCCCTAAGTGCTAGTGCCCTCCTTCTCAAACTTCTGTGTATTTAACTACTATATATTTCTATTTGTTCACTTTATATTTGTGTATATAGTTTTATACGTACTTGTACTCTCCCCTATTTACAAACTCATTATGAGTAGGAATTGTTTCATTTTTTTTGTACTTGAATCCACAGGGCATAGCAGAATGCTTGCCACATTGTACGTACTTAGTAAATATCTATTGATTGATCTATATTGTATTATTCTTGTTATCTTAATTCTAATCATGCCTTTGGTTCCTCTTTATCTTTACTTCTGTTTTTCCTGTTGTGGACATTTCCCATAGACTTATTCCTAGGCCTGTGCTCCTCTTAAAGATATTCTGTCCATTACAAAGCTTATCTAGTACATCTAACTCTATTTGTGTCATGGACCCTTTCAGCAGTCTAGTGAAACATATGGACTGCTCAGACTTAATTTTTTTTTCAAAATTCATAATTGAAGAAAATGCCAAATTTCAATTAGATATTAGTGAAGATAAATTTTTCATTTTTTTTCTTGACTAACTTCACGGACCCCCTGAAATTCACTAGTGGATCCCAAATTAAGAAACCTTCTCTAGCTTCTTTATGCAGATGCCTCCTCTGTATAACAAACTAGAGTATTTCTAATGTTCTGTTCAAGCCTCACATCTTCAAATGTATACTAGACATTTCTACTTGAAAATAGGACATCCTGTTTTTGTCTTAAATTCAGCATGTCCAAAACAACCTCATTATGCCCCTCCTTCATAAGAAGAATTTCCCTATTTTTATTTAAATTCCCCAATAGATTATATGAATGTTAAAGGCAGTGAGTATGTTATTTTTTTAAACTTCCACAGTGACTAGCATAGGAAGTACTACATACATTGTATGTGTTCAATAAGTATTTGCTAAATAAATAAATGAATGAATTATAAGTCATCCTCTGAATGATTAGATGTAGGGTCTTTGATTTGAATATAGAAGTCAAAAGATGTGAGGTTAAAAAGTTTTGGTCATGTGGCTGTGAAGGCTGAATTGCTGGTAGCCAACTCCTTCCTATATCACTTCTGTTCCCTTGTAACCTCTGTGGAAGATTCATCAAGAAAGGAGAACTTGTTCTTGACTTTGAAGAAAAAATAGAATTTGGTCTGAGAAGGCAAAGGAGAATGTTGTAGTTAAAAGGAAAAATATAATCCATGGTATAGAGGTGTAAGTGAGTATCTTATACTCAGAGGATAATAAGAAGACTAACATAACCAAGGCAGAGACAGTATGATGGAGAGTAATAGGAAATGAAATTGAGTTCACAAAATTGGGTCATATAATAAATGGTCTTGAAATTCAGGTAGAAACATTTATGTTAAACTTAGTAAGAAAACAGGAAGCAACAAAGGTTGGACAAAAGGAATAACAAGATGAATTTGATATTTAAGGAAGGATAGTCTGGTACTAGTATATAGAACAGGTAAGTGGAAGGACAAACTAGAATTGCAATAAGAAGCTGTTGCAACCATCCAAAAATGAAATGATAAAGAGTTGGGTAAAGGTGGTGCCTGTGGAAATGGGAAGAAGAGATGGATAAAAGAAACATTGTGAGGAAAGCTATCAGTAGGATTTAACTGGGAGTCAGTAGGGCCTATTTAAAAGTCATCGTGATATAGTGGGAGAATTGCTGGGCTTGGAATTAGAAGAAATTTTGACTTGGATCCTGCCCCTGACACTTATTAGCAGTGTGATCATGGATAAGTCACTGAAGTTCTTTGGGTCTTAGTTTTCCTAAGTAAAATCCAAATAATAATAATTTTAGTACCTACATCAAAAGGTTATTGTGAGAATAAGTGGAGTGGAATGTGTCCCAAATTCTTTGTAAACTTTAAAATGCTATGCAAATGTCAATTATTGTTACATTTTCATGAGATATGAGAGAGTGGCACCACCAAAGAAGATATTAAGTATTCAAGACTAGGTGACTGGAAACATGGTATTTCTGCTCGTAGATATGGAAAACGTGATTTGAAGGTAGACAACAATGATTTTGTCTTGGGGCATATTGAATCTAAGGTAAAGGCAAGACAAACCCATTTTATAAAATCAGATTCCAAATAAATTGATTAAACTTGCAAGGAATGACCATTAAGGAAGACCTAAATCTGGAAAGCAGAGAAGGGAAAGCTAAGAAAAGTAGATTTGAGTTCTGGTGGAGATTCTGTACCCATCAATGAATAAAATTAATTCCGTGAAAAAGAGATCATAGCAGTACTTTGCTCAGGGCTTTGTACATGGTTTCATAATAAAAGACTTAGTATGAAAGACAGTTCAAATTAGTGATCAGTTAATCCAACTCCTCATTTTACAGATGCATGAATTGAGGTCCAAAATGGTTAACTGCCTGGACATAGTCATATAACTAGTCAGTGACAGAGCTGGAATTAGAATTCAGATCTCTTAATTTCCAGTCCAGTTCTCTTTTTAGTGTAACCTATTCCCCATGAGCTAAATTATTTATCATTTTGCAGCTTCTCATGATTCCCTATGCAAACATCTTTACACTTCAAAAAAATAATTTATTTCTATTGAAATTCCTAGAGAAGTTTCAAATTTTAAAGCTCTTGTTTTCACACACGGGAATAATGAAGTTTATATAGCTAAGTACTGAATCTCTGGATAATTTGATGAGTATAAAAAGATTTGGCACGTAGTCCTGGGAACCGCTTTAAAAGGCAAATACATTTCATTTTTGATTACCTGTTTCATTTTCTTAAATACTTGATTAATCACATAATCACTGTGGTATGTATTCCTCAAACTGACTATGCTTATGTTATTTACAAGAATTAAACCTGTTTATTGTTTCATTTTATGGTTCAAAGAATTCCATTTTTAATAACCTAAAGATAAATCATATCTAACATTATGATCTGTCCTCACTTTGCAACGTTTTAAGAATTCCAGAGGAATTTCGATTCTTGCCCTGACTTGGGTGGGTAATGTGCCTCTGAGTTTGTAGGAAAGCATTTTTCTTCCCATGCAGAATGGAGGATTAAGAACTGCTATTAGTGTTCTTTCAGGGAAGATCCTTCCATGTTCCTTTCCTCTGAAATATTCTCTTCCTGAAGATTAGGAGATAATGCATCTGGAATAACATTAGCTCATCCAGGTTTGTGGTTTATCTGAAAATTAAATCCTAATAATCTCATATTCCATCTGGCTTGGGTAAACTTGAAATATCAATCCCTAGAGAGGACTACAGCCACAGCAAATGAGAGACACTGGAAACATTAGGAGCAAAAGAAAGTTCCATCTTTTAAGTTAGGGCTCAACATTCCTTTGCCTCTAGTGGTATATTTTTCTTTCGCCAGTTGGGGAAATTTTGTTGGCAGAAGTCTCTTTAGCACGTTTATTTATCTTGTGTTAATATGTGCTCAGTAGGCCTCTCTAAATGGGAACAGAGCACATGTGTATCTCTTGCTCTGGATGAATCAGAATTTGAAAAGGCAAAAATAGGTGTTAAACCAACAAGCCAGAAATGAGGTGGATTAACCTTTCAACACTTATGTGTGGAGACCCATCTCCATTCAACACTGTGAGCCATTTAAAATGACCTTGGCCTGTCTTGGTTTCAAGATGCATGCAGGTAACAAGCATAAATTCAGCTCAAGGTAAGAGCTTCTCATGACTATTGATACTCTGAAATTTTGGTACATCTTCTTGAAGCTTTAAAAGGTTTCCTTTCAGAGGCTTTTTATTGTTTAAATTATTGTCTGAGCACTATTTGACTTGACTATGTCAAAAGGTGAAATGCAGATTTGGACACAGTCTAGTTATATAACACAGAATGCACTAGGTGAAAGATGGGAAATAATTCTTAATGGTCTCCAAAGGGAAGACCTTGGTTTTATATCTCAGTCATGTGAAATTACCGTGAGGCACTAATTTAACTTTGAGGTCTCACCTACAAATAGCAAATATTTTCTGTCAGTTTATAGAATCTGTGAGGGACTGCAATGACTATTCTGGAACTTCTCTGTCTCTTTTCTGAGTTACCAAACAATTCAGCCAGAATTAAAAGAAGTGTAGATCTGATAAGTATAAGGGAAAATTTGATAAGTATTGATTTATTTGCTTATTGGATCAAATTGTATAAGGAAAGAGAGCTGGATGTGGAATAAAAAAGACCTGTTTATGCCATTGACTAACTATGTGAACTTAGGTAAGTCACTTACTAAATGGGTAAGTGATGAAGAGAGGGGTTGCACCAGATGACCTCAAAGTTCCTTTTAATTCCATATCTATGGTCCTTTGATCTTAAATATGGCCAATCCCCATTTACTTTCTGAGATCTTAAAATTTAATGGAAGTTATCAGTAGTTTTATAGATTTCAATCTGATAACATTTAGTGATCAAAACTAACATTTAGTGACCATGTAGGAAAGCTACCCCATTATCTATTTTTGAAGTATTGTACTCCCTAGGTTTATATTTTGACATATATTTCAAATTATTGGAGAAGGTTTTTTTGAATTTAGAATGAGGAAAGTAAGAAGGGAGTGTGATTTGAAGCAAAGAAAAAAAATCATTAGGGGAGCTCATTTATAGTTACTCTGTGGCTATGAAATACAACAAAGGTATCTTATCCTTTTGGGGTTGAACTTGAGGCTTTGTGACTCTATCCTTAGAAAGAGTCAACCTGCTTCTGATGGACTAGGTAGCCTATGTGGAATATAGCCCCTGATGGCAAACTAGAAGAAAAAAAAAGGATTCTCTCTAAAATACAGAAATTTATTGGTAGAATACAGAATTTATAAGTTAGAAGAGGCCTCAGCTTCCACCTAGTCTAAACATTACAAAAAGAATACTGATAAATGACCATCCAGGCCCTGCTTGAAGACATCCCAGGCGAGAGAATCTGACACTTCTCAAGCCAGACCAATGGTCAATTTTGGGTAATTCTGTTTGTTGTGAAGTTTCTCCCTGAATTAAACCGAAATTGACCTCTTTACAACTTCCACCATTGTTGCTGGTTCAGTCCTCTGGGACCAAACAGAATCAATTTTACTTCCAAATGACAAGCCAACAAATAGCCAAACACAGCTATCATATCTTGCATGGGTCTTATCTTCTCCACTTTAAACATGGCCAGTTCCCCACATGACTTGTATTCTAGAATCTTCACGTTCCGGGTTGTCTTCCTCTGGATACTTTCTGACTTAGCAATCTTCTTTAACTATAGTATCTGCAAATGAGCATAGTACTACAGATGAGAAATGACTAGGTCAGGGAGTAAAACTCAAATTTAATTTGCAGACCACTAAAACACCAATATCTTTTTTTCAGAATAGTTGCCTTCCATTCATTCCTTCCCCACGTTGTACTACTGAAGTAAGTTTTTTGTACTGAAGTGTAAGACTTTGCATTTATACCTATTGAATTCATATGCATATATTTAACCCAATGATATAGCCCATCAAGGTCCCTTTGCCTCCTGATCCATCAACCATTGCCTTAACTAATCTTCCCAGATTTGTGCCATCTGAAAGTGAGCATGTCATTTAAGGAATTATTCAAATTGTAGATAAAAATGTTAATTAAATAGCACAGGCACAAGCACAGATACTTAGAACATTCCACTGCAGACTTCCTGCCATGCTCATGATGAACCGTAATACCTACTCTTTGAATCTAGCCATCCGGCCAATTTTGAATCCTTTATCATTCAATTTATGTCTTTCTATTTTATTCACAAGAATATTATGGGATACTTTATCAAAAGCTATCATATTATATATTAAATTTGGACATGCAAATTGAATACTAATTATAAAAGATAAAGGGGCTTGAAATTATTCCACATAATCTAAAACTATAGAATCTTAGCATTACAAGGGGCATCAAATGTAGTCTGTTTATCTAGTCTAACCATTACATGAAAGATGAGTTCTTTGCACAGTATCCCTGTGAAGTACTTAATTTGACTTTACATGAAGACAAGCAACAGTGGGGTAATGCTTAATGCCATTCCTGACAGCCCATTCCTGACAGAATACAAGCTCTTTGAGGACAGATTTTTTTTTTTCATTTTTGTCTCTGTACCTTCAGTGCCAGGAGCATAGCAGGCCCTTAATAATGAGTGATCATTGCTTTTGGGATAGCTGTAATTTTATTAAGCATTTCCTTACATTGAGCCAAAATCTGCTTTTCTGTAACTTTCACTTCTTGGTCAAGCAGAATAGTCTAAGCTCTCTCATATATTATAGCCCTTCTAATATGTTCTTTCTAGTTGTCTTCTCCAGGTTAAGCATCCCTATTTCCTGATATCTGTTGGTACAGTAGATGAAGTGTTAGGCCTGGAATCAGGAAGACCTGAGTTCAAATCTACCTCAGACACTTATAGATATGTGACCTTTGGCAAGTCACTAATCCCCAATGAACTCCTTTCTAGGGAAGTCTCCTCTATTTTGTAGTTGTACAGTTGATTTCTTTCTTAAAATCCAAGTATAGGATTTTACATTTATTTTTATTAAATATAATTTAGCATGTGAAGAAATAGCAGTTGCACTTAAGAATTTGCATTGAGCAGTTGGCCATCTGAGAAAAAAATATGAGAGGCACTCACAGACCAAATTCCTTGTGAACCACTGGGTCTAGGAAGGGCAACTCTGAATATACTCAGTGGGTTGATCCTACTTTCTCATACATCTTCATGAAGTGGTCTATACTTTAATGAAAATATGAGAATGGAACATACATGTGTCAAACATTTTCATGGTCTCATAATTAACTAAAAGGTGAAGATTATAAAATCCAGCTATATCTGTTTTGAAGTTGGTTACAAAGTGACATCTGACTTAGCAGAACAAAATTTCTTTTAACAAATTGTCTTCCATTCACATGCTAAGATTATATAAGGATCCATGACATATGTAATCATTAGACATAATTTAGTTAAATTATTGTCTGGCAAAATCAGGAGACAGCAACTCTTTAGGGGTATTCACCAAGGTAACGCACATGTCCTTCATGAAGTGTAAACAAAAGATGGATTCCCTATTAATTACTAGCTTCTCTAGATATTCTTATTGGAAGATTATACTATGTTGATTGTGCCAAGCTATCAGTTACTAACTGCTCCTCCTCAGTGAGATCCATGCTTATGAAGAGATTAATTTCTTCAGATAAACTAGGAAAACAAGATGGAGGAATAGCAGTTATTGATAAGATTGTACAAATGTCTTGAACACATACTGACAATGAACAGTTATCTGGATCCACAAAAAAAACATCAGGGTGATATTGTACTTAATAAATTGTTTGATACTTTCAATAATTACAGGAGGCTTAATAGAGCAAAAGTCCATATTGTTAACACCAGTATTTTCCCAATGATGGAATATGATTGTGAATCATGGAGTACCTCAGGGGAAACAAAGGGCAATGGAAAGTTAGGTGACTGTAAATTTTCTGCAACATTTTACTAAGAATGACTTCCATATAAGAAGTAGAGTAAAAGCTACCACCAAGTACTGTATCATTAGAAAAAGAGGTAGACTAGTAATATAGTGAAAGTGATGGATAGTACACATACATTCCAAGAGTTAGTACTCTGTTATCCATGAGATATTTTTTAAAAATCATAATAGGTAGTTCTTTTATGTAAGATTTACTTTGTATGTATATGCAAATATACATATATATGAGAGAGAGAGAAAAGAAGAAAAAGAAGAAGAAAAGGAAGAAGAGAAAGAAGAAGAATTATGAAGGATAAAAGATATAGAAAGTTTGCAGTCTTCACAACCATATCATTTGGAGTATCTACACCAATGAAATCACAGATTCATTAGATATACACACATATGTATATGTATATACACACATATATCTGTGTATGCATGTACTTATGTATATAGTTTGATTCACACCTGTGATTTCATCAGTGTAGGAAACCACTTCCACCAGTGCAGTTAGTAACTGTTCTACAGTTTATAGTCTTAGAGGTGATATTGAGAGGTACTGAAAATTTATGTGACTTGTCCAGTGTCATGTATCTGTGTTTCAGAAGCAGATCTAGAACCCATGTCTTCCTACCTCTCAGTTCAGCACTCTATCCATAAGCTATGCTTATTTGCCTCCTCTATTGAAATACGGAAGTGTGTGTTTCGTATTATTTTATTCACCTGTATTAAGCAGCCATAAATATGGAGTATTATTCCTGATTTTTGAGATATTTATGAATATCCTAATTCTGTCATCCCATGTATTAATTAAACATCTGGATTTTATATTTAGAGGAAGTAGAATAATTAGCTGGAAAGGGTATTGGATTTGGAGTCAGAGGATCTAGGTTCAAATCCTGACTGTGCTGCTTTCTATCTGTGTGACCTTAAATAAGTCATTTAACCTCTCTAGACCTAAGTATCCTTATTTGTAAAATGAAGGGTTGTACTAGATGACCTCTGACATCCCTTCCACCTCTAACTCTAAATCCTACGATTCTATGTTATCAAAATACTTGTAAATATATTATTTATATCTTCAATTCATTGATGAAAGTGTTGAACAAAAAAGAGTTAAAAACCAATGCTTCTCATACTCCAGTAGAGAAAACTTTCCAGAATGATTTTCATCATTCCCTTTAGTAAGGTTATTCAATTAATTGTAAATTATTTAACTATACTATTAGCCAGTTCACATCTCTATAATTGCTTCAAAAGTATACCATGACAGATTGTGTCAAATGCCTTTTGGAAACACATGTTATATACAGAGATGATATGTTATACATATGTTATATATAATATATTAATAGTATGATTAGATTCACACACCAAGGGAACATATTACATACATATAATATGTTTTCTTTGAATTGCTAATCTACATTACATATAATGTGTATAAATATGTCATATTTTTCCTTGACTTATTAATCTAATCACACTATTGAAAAAGGAAGTGAAGTTAATCTGGTATAATATACTTTTAATGAAAAAAATAACCAGACCCATTGTGATCTCTGCTTCCCTTTCTTAGTAACAGAAGACCATCCTTTTTAATTCTGTCATAGAGTTTTCCCTGTCATTGACATAAATCTCTAGCATCTACTTTGAAGTTTTCACTTTTTCCATTTGGGAGATCAGCCTAATTTTTTTTTTTACTTTCAATCCAACCAGCCTATTCTCTTTCTCCATGTCTTCTCTTTTATTTACTTATTTTTAAAATTCTTATTTATTTTATTTTTTTATTCTCTAGGATATATAATTTCATGGACAAGTGATTCAAATTCATTGAAGGTAGATAGGTACTTTATCAAAATCTCCTTACTTTGTTTTAATTTCTCTGTCAACTCTTTATTTTCTCTTTCCAATTCTGAAGAGCATGCTTCTTGGTTAAGAAAACAGAGATAAAAATAATTCTGCTTTCTCCCAGTCATCATATCATCCTTCCATGTAACTCAAACCTTGCTATACCTTATCGCTTGTCCCCAAGAAAGCTCAAAGAATTACTTTTATCATCCTCAACATTTATCAAATGGAGAAATGTATTTCTATTGAGCACTGGCTCTCCTGACATTTAAGACCACACCATCCTTTTCAATTCATCATCTGTTACCTGTCCTTGAAGTTATCTGTCATGCATGTTAAGAAGCTATGTGGATCAGGAAATCCCTTCTAGCAATGCAAATCGAAAATGTCTTTACAATTCTTAGAGCATTATTTAGTTTGTGGCTAAGTGACATAACCAGGGTCAATCAGTTAGTATATGTCAGAGTGTCAGAGGTGGGAACCAAGATCTACTTGACTTGGAGGCCAATTCTGTTGTCACTATTTCATTCTGCCTCTCTGTATAGTCACCATTGAGATAAAAAAAAATCTACAATACATGTGTTTGTTATTTTTTATTAAATACACCTCTCCCTTGAAGCTCTGAATCTGTGAAACTGAATGGCAGCAATCTATTTTCTCCTCTCCTTTCCTGTCCTCTTCTCTCTTCTTCTCTCTAAAATATGTTCCCAAACAAATTTGGGATGAGCAGGTTTATTGAGAAAGGTTGTCAGATATGGATATAAGGTATATTGAAGATGTTCTTTCCTTCTTTATCTCCCAGTAACAGTTGGAGAGGTTGTAAAAAGCAACTCCCCAAAAGGCCTTTATTCTAGCCTTTATAACATACAAACACAATACAATTATATGTGTGATACAGACATTTCTATATTTAAAGATCATGTGTACACAAAGTTGAAGGGACAATGTAGTCCCAAACTTTAGGTGATGTTTATAGGTAAATTTGGATTCCTGGACTCATCCTGTTTGGATAAAGATATGGGAACATCTCTCCATTTTGCAAAGCTCACACACAAATCTGTAGTGATACTGGCCTTTAAAAATTTTGTAGTCAGGCGTCTCTACCATAAAGTCAGAGAGATGGCATTCTTTAGGACCTGGGGGAGTTATTGTGTTCCACTGGAATGTAGTGAATGGCTTGTAAATTAGAGTCCCTAATGAAAACTCGCTGGTGTCCAACTGGAGCAATCATCTGGTTAAAATCAGGCAGTAATTCCACTAATTTTACTGCCCTTCTCCCAGCCCTCAACGCCTCATTTAGGAAAAAATGTTTATGTTCCCCTCAAAACACCTGCGTTTTAACTTCAGTCCCCTAAGCAATTACATTTTTTATTTATTTTTTATTTTTTCTCTCTATGTTTTCAACTGCAGCATCCCTTTCTTTTCTAAATTTAAACACATATGAACAAACACCAGAATCTAGGATTGCAGACTTTTCTAACCAACAGTGTTTTTAGAACACAGCATAATTTTGCAGATGCCATCAGAACCATTTAGATGTTTTTCAGCAAACAATAGCACAAAACTTCTCAGAATGTTTTACATTGTGACGAAGTGAGTTAAGGTCAAGGGAGACAATAGTGTATGACTGCCACTTATCCAATTTGAAGCTTTCCAAACAGACTATGGCTTTTATCACAATTTGGTCCCTCTGAGACCCTCCACACCTTTAACAATTTAATGTTATCCAAAAAAAGTGTTTTTGCTCCCTCAGGGAAAGAAAAAAGTTGCATGGCAAATGTTGAAAATCGAGTATGAAATGCTGCATGTTCGTTTTGCTTTTTTATCCTGATAGGGTAATAAAACTCTAGCTGGAATTTCACTCCTCTGGTTTCTATCTGCCAAAACTTCCTCAGATTATGGAGAACTTTTTCTAACAACTAATAGGTGAAAAACACATACTTTTATATAACCTTTTTGGGGATACAAACAGAAGGGAAACTTTTTATATAACCTATAGAAATCTCTTTATTTGTTTCCAGAATTTCCCCTCCCCCTCCCTTCCCCTTTCCCAAGTCTGGGAAACATCTGTGATATGGAAAAGCATTCTGGGTAATGACATGCAAATAAGCCCACCAGTTAACAGAATTTCCTTGTCCAATAATGGAATTGGACCAACATGTAGATTTTAAATTGGAGCATGGCTTACCCAGGCCAGATGTGCAAACAAGAGCACATGTTTCACTCTTTTAGGGTTTGGTGCAGTAATCTACAGAAGGAGGATGGGAAAGATAAATCCATATGGTAAGCTACAAGGGCAGGGGAACAAGTGAATGGGATGGTTCTCCTGGGCAATCTACATACCAGTAATATTTGGGTGTGCTTAAATGTCACTGATAGCTGGGGAAAGTAGTCTACATTTACTGATTTGCCTGTCAGCTCGGCTGACTGAGTAGAGCACTGAGTGCTCTGGTTATCACTTTGCTAACTCTACCTTAGATTATTCAGTTATCAGGGCACTGACTGATGCTCTCGTTTGCAGAGAACCAGAGGTGCTTGGGTTATCAGACACCCAGAGAAAACCCTCTTCTCCCTCTGCTTCCCTAAGTAATGTCCTTTCTGAAATACAGAAGGAAGAAAGGCAAATACCTTGTATTCCATGTCTTCTGTGAAGTATGTAGGTAAGACTTTGGCTGTTCCTACTAGTAATGAGGAAACAAGGACACAGTGTGAAGCCCAATGCTTCCATCATAAAAGAGATACAAGATGGCAACTGCTTTCTACCTACAAAAGGGCAAAAATAATTGAAAAAGAAGGGAATAGGAGCGCTCCCTAACGACCATACGTTATGCTGATAAGTGATCCAGTGGAATTTAAATGAAGGGTCTAAAATATCTAAAATATAAGGAATCAAATCCCAAATAAAAATATTTCTAAATGTGTGAAATAGTTTCTGCCTTTGATGAATTTAGTCAAATTACTTGCTTCGAAAACGCTGAAGTCCAAGGTCAGGGAATAGATGGATTACTTATGTAATAGTTAATGGTGAATAACCCACTAGAGATCAACTGATTAGGAAATTATAAATTTCTTGATACTTCATTACTTGAAAATACTGAAGATTCTATGGGTATGGATTCTTCCTCTACTGACAAAGATCTCAGCTCTTGCTCAGTGCTTATCCGTAAGATAGCTTCATGAATTTCTGTGGCCAAAACATTCAGCAACTGTTGTCCAGTCTTCTGTTAATGAGCTCTGATCTTAGCTCAGTGGATCTGTGTTTGAAGCTCTTCCAGATTGAAGAAGCTTGCCAGGATATGCATTTCACTGGTATATGTAATGTGTATTCACTGGTATAACCCTTAGGAAAATGAGGTGCACTGAACTAGATGACTTCTAAAATCGCTTCTGATTCTGAAGCTGTAATCTTATGAAAACCCAAAGCCACCTCCATCCCAAGTGGAGAGTCATACCTGAGTAGGTCTTTAGTAGAGATATTTGTTGATATTCATTTTATAGCTAATGATTTATTTATCTAACTGAAGGCTGCTGCCCTTATCATGGGCTATTAGCACATGCATACCCTATTTTATGAGCCTGTTAAAAGAATGAATTGTTTTTATGTTTAGTCTTTTGTTCCCAAGGCTAATTTGTGCTTGTGTGTTTAACACCCTTTTCATCTACTAAAAGCTCTTAATAAGAACAGCTAAATAAATACACCATGATTGAGAGTAGAGAGTCAGCATGAGCACAATGTAGCAATTATCAACAACGCAAGCACAGATAGCACTTTACTGTCATGTATTTTCATTGACTATGGTACAGGCTCTAGAATTAGGAAGGTAGTAAACTGATAGAAACCTATATCAAATGCCAAAGTCACTTCCTTGTCAAAATATCTTCAGCTAGATCAACACAAAGACCATTTTAAGTACAAGAAAAGCCAAAGATACTTTGTTTTGATTCTCAGGATATTCTAGAGTATGTAATTTTTAGAGTTTGAATTATCTCAATATTATCTATTTTATTTTCTTCATCTAGACCTATCTCATAATCTAACTTTAGAGAGTTGGCTTGGTCAATCAGTCAATAAACATTCAATAATCACTCACTATAGGCACTGTATTAATTAAAGTAGACCAGACACTGGACCTGGGTTCAAGTTCTGGTTTTGGTGTTTACTAATTCTATGACCCGAGGCAGCTGGGTGGCACAGTATATAGAGCCCTGGGCCTGGAGACTGGAGTTCAATCTGACTTCAAACACTAACTAACTGTGTGACTCTGGGCAAGTCATTTAATCCCTTCCCACATAAAACTGGACAAGGAAATGGCAAACCACTCCAGAATCTTTACCAAGAAAACCCCATGGGATTGGTCTACAGGGTCCAAGAGTTGGACAGGACTGAGCAATAATGATTATATGACCAGGAGCAAGTCACATAACTCCTCTGAGCCTTGGTTTCCTTATCAGTGGAATGAAGAGAGTAATATCTGTAGTGCCTACTTCATAAGTAATTTACAAATTTTAAATATCTACAATCCTCTCAAAAAATAAATCAAGGCAATCAGGGAAATGAGGGTAGACTGTAAATGAGCACCTTGGAGGTGCGAACAGTTTTGTTTTTGTCTCTGAATTCTGAAAGACACATTGTAGGAGTTCAGTATATGACTGTTGATTTGAAATGTGAAGTGATGATTAATAATAATAATGATGATGATAAACTGGAGTTGTACCATCAAGGATATTTTCAGTGAGACTACAGAAGATGAGCTTACAACCTAAGACTTTTATTCAACTATAGAAAGCAATTATTTTATTCACCTGTGCAATAGTCCACAGAACATTAAATATAGAGGAATAATAGGACAGCAATGTCCCAGAACTATTTCTATTCTGAACTACATTGAACATGATGAGAAGAATGATGGCATAATAATAAATTCCAGTAGGAAATGCTGCAAGCTCTCTAGGTCTGACAATATTGAACCCTGGGGTGAAGGTTGTGAAGGATGGCGTGGGCAAGGGCCAATGAGAGGGATAACCAGGGCTGAGAAGTTATGAAGAACTCAATTCTTATTTTGGCTTTTAACAAAAGAGTTGTATTTGTTTCACACTTACACTCTGAACTTTAACTGACTGTCCCTAAAAGGGAAGCCCAGCTTATCTATGCCTATAGAAGAGACTGAAAGTATTTTCCCCAGTATTCTCCTGAACTTCAATGTTCTTGCTAGTTTCTTTCCCAGTCCTATGAAGGAACATAATCATAATCATAAGATAATAATTGAGAACCCAGAAGGTAGTAGATTGCCATTCTATACCCTATCGCAGTGTAGGAGGACTCATGATTTTACCCTTCATCTATAATAAGGAGTGTATGCCATAAAATAACATACTAATAGTATATGATTAGTAGACAATATAGTATATATAATTTGGTTACATAGCCCCCTTTGCTGTCTTTTTTTTTGGTCATTTTTTCCCCAAGTATTCAACTTCCATCAGGGAAAACTAGGCTTTTATTTTTACACATGGGTGTGAGGCAGTATTGCAAAATGGATAGCAAACTCACCTTGGAAGAAGGAAGATGTGTTCAGATCCTGATTGTGACACATACTTGCTGTGCAATCCTAAGTAAATAGTGTGACCTCTCAGTGCCCTAGGGAATTCTGTAAGATAACAAATTGTAGAATGAATGCTGATCTGTACTGGTAGAAGGGATTTCCTCAGCAGGAGTTCTCTACATCAATAACATTATATGTCTGGCCTCCCCCTAAAAGATATATTTATTTTAGAGGCACGCCAATACAGTGGGAGCTTGGTCTTAGAGCAGGCCTGCACAACATACAGCCTGAATGTGCCCTGCCAAAGTGGCCCACAGGTGCTATGTGGTGCAGGCCTGCCCTAAAAGAACTTCTCATAGTCAGTTTTGCTGAGGGATTTGCATAAAGCAGGCCTGCATAACATACTCTTGCCAGTTGCTTTGGTGTGCCACAAGTGGGGTTGTATGTTGTGCGGTCCTGGCTCAGAGTCAGGAAAACTTGAGTTCTGATACTTGATATTGACCCTAGCCAAGTTATTTCACATATATTGTCTCAGGCAACTTCGCTGGGACTTATATTCTAAGCCACAGATTTTTTTTTTAATATATATTCTGGTGGAGGGAGTTTGCACATCAGGAGTTCCCTATGCTGGTAACACTTCTGATGCTTGTAGTACATTTTACTTGATTTTCACATATTTCTTTGTTGTTGGATTGTACCTGAGTTTGAAGTTTAAATCAACTAAAGTGTTTGTTTGACACAAGCTCCCTGAGGGCAAGACTAGTAATTCAAGTGCACAGAGACTGAGACTAATTAGGTCCTAATGCTTTTTTAGGTTGCTCAGGATTATGATCAGTGTTGCTGATAAGGGGGGCTTGGCACAATTATTTTGCAATAGGGAGGAAAAGAGATGTTTCAAATGCAACTAAGTTGGCTTGGAGACCTCCCTTGATAAGTTCTCCCTCCTTCCAAGACAAACACATAGACATTTGCTAAGGGAATGTCTGGGAGTTTCCAAAACACAAAATTGGATTGGAAAATGAAGACTACAGTGACATGTAAGACAAGAGTTTGTCAACACGCAAAGAGTTGGAATTTTATCCCCAAAGAATCTGGGCTAGCACACAATCTGGTATCTCTTGCCACACTCCAGTAGCAGCAATCTAGGCCACAATTTACATTTTCCATTTGTGAAAGCTCTTGGAATTCAGTAGTGGAAGTGTTTGGAGTGGTAGATTAGAGAGAAACAGACCGAGCAGGAGCAGTAGCGAAACAGGCAGGCATGTAAAATGTGCAACAAAGGGAATAGAGAATTATTTGGATCAGCCTTAAACAATGTGTGTAATTAACAGCTCCTATTCATGATTTAATTTCCCCAACATATTACTTTTTATTTGAAACCCTTCATGGAACATTGTGAATTGGCCATGAATCAGAAAAGATGCTTTGAGATGGGGCTTGACGTAGTTCTCTTCATTTCCTTTCCACTAAATTTGGTGCTAGTGAAAGATATCACCCTGACAGCCAAAGATCTTTTCCCTGCTTTATTGGAGCAGGTATGTCAAGGAATCAGCAATGCAAGCCTCTGTCCCTGCTGAAGTAAAACTGAGTGATATGGTCTGCTAGGGGAATGGTGAGTGAGAAATCAGTTTCTTTTCCAACTACACTGTAGATCTCTCTGCTGTGACTGCCTACAAGGGCCAATTAACACCATTGTAAAGGGATTGTAAACCTTATTTATGAATAGGTTTCCTTTCTCCCTCCCTCTGTCAGTATAGTTCAACTTTTTATATAGTAATGATTTGAGGGCATTTTTTAAAGATAATAACAGCATTTATATATCTCTTTAAGGTTTGTAAAGTGCCTTTATGGAAATTAAAACAGTCCATACTACAATAAAAGAGATTGAGGCAACGACACTTTATTAAAAGGTCCATGGTCCCCTCTAATAAAGTGGATCTTAGATCTCCTTCACTATCTGAGATGCCCCCTTCTTAGGGGACCTTGTTCTCATAGGGTTTGATACCCAAATATGCAGAAGATGCACGGTAAAACACAGAATCTCATTGGTTGATAGACCTTGCTCTTAAGGGCCAAAAATGACATATTAGCAGGTAGCGTCACACATTGTGTGAAACGTGGGGCATCTCCACTGACTAGGAGGTCATAAGATGGCTACTTGCTCATGTCGGACAATAGAATGGTCCAGAGGTACTTTCTGTGTAATTGAGTCACCTCTGCCACATAGGCTTGCTCAACATGACAAGGGTGGAGGGCCTCTAGATAGCTTCCTATGATTAAGCAATTGAACTGTAGCTCACAGCTCTGGGGCCTAATATACAGAATGTATATTCACTACCGCTATGGAATCATATCAAATTGATTAATACTTATTGGCATAGAGTAGAGGTCCAAATGAATTATTTCTCGCACATTATGTATATGTATATATATGTATGTATATATATATATATGTACATATATATGTATATATATGATGTATATATATGATGTATATATATACATATATATGTACATATATATGTATACATATGTATGTATATATACATATATATGTATATATGTATGTATATGTATATATGTATGTATATGTATATATATATATTTTTTTAATTAAATCCTCACACCAACCCTGAGAAATAGGCACTATTATTATCCCCATTTTACAAATGAGGTACCTGAGGCAGAAAGTGACTTGCCCAGCATTACACAGCCATTAAGTATCCGAGTCTAGTTCTGAGTTCAGGTCTTGACTCTTAAGTCTAGTGTTCTATACATTGTACCACAGAACTTCTTTAATGAAGAATTAGATTTGAAACAGAGTGAGGCAGCGACTTTTCAAAGCTCTGCCTTACTTAAATCCAATTTACACAAGTCATCACCATAGTGATGTCATTGGCCCTCTTCAAGAATGAAGGACAAACAACCACAATGATCCCCAAATCCATTCCTCAGAGGAAGGAATACTCACACATGGGGCAAAAAAGTAGCAAACATTAATACAAGTGAGGACCCCGGCATTTAGAAATAATAGAAGGATATTGGGGGGAAAAGGAGACCTTAGAAAGCATGGAGTTCAAGGATTCTTAATCTTTTTGGTGTGATGGACCCTTTGACAGTCTGGTGAAGGATCTGGACCCCTTCTCAAACTGTTTTCAAATGAATAAAATAAATATATATATGTAAATATAAAACAAATAAAATAGAATAAATAAAATAAAACACAGAAATACAAAGGGAATAGATAATATGGAAATACAGTGATCAAAATATTAAGTAGAAAAACCTAACAGACCCCAGGTTAAGAACGCTGGATTTAGTTCAATTCCTTTGTTTTATAGATAAAGAAACTGACATCCATGGAGACTAAGTCACTGGGTGATCCAGCAGGATGAACACTGGCCTTGGA
The DNA here is from genome assembly GCF_003287225.1 of Phascolarctos cinereus. Lineage (NCBI taxonomy): Eukaryota > Metazoa > Chordata > Mammalia > Diprotodontia > Phascolarctidae > Phascolarctos > Phascolarctos cinereus. The sequence goes on along the minus strand of NW_027555736.1, from coordinate 128,734,641 downwards.
GTTGGGGTGCCTGGTTTTGAGTAGGCTTGAAGCCTAGCTTTGACATTCACTAGCTGTGTTACTATGCAAAAATCCCCTTAATACTTTAGGCCTTACTTTCCTCCTCTTTAAAATAGAAATAATACTTTCATTATTTATGTGACAATAATAATAGTATTTATGTAGTGTCTTAAGGTTTACAACAGGCTTTACATGTTAATTCATTTAATCCTAACAACAATCCTTTGAAAGAGATGTTATTATTATCCCCATTTGTAAGATGAGGAAACTGAGCCATAGAGTTTAAGGGATTTGCCTGGGGTTACAAAGCTAGTAAAGGTCTGAGGCAGGATTCAAACTCTTGTCTTGCTTACTCCAAGTTCTGTTCTCTGTCCACTGAGCCACCTAAGCTTGTTTTGAGGAAAACACTTTGCAACCTTTAAAGCATAATGTAAATTACGTATCCTTATTTTCCATGGTTCCACACCGAGCTGGTAGATGAGCCAGACTAGAACCTGTCTCTGTTGATGTCTAATACCTTCTTTTCTCATTGCATTTGTGCTTTATCCCTGGCTTTACTGTACTCACCTGTCTGTTCTGTGTTGCCTGATTGCTACTCCATGGCATAGAGGACCATCCTGCCACTTTGGAAGGAGTCACATAAGAAGACTTCTCACAGCTGTTTTGGTATTCATAGAGACATGTCATAGGTTGCAAAGGTTTTGGGTGTGACTGTGGAACCTGTCTTCATCATATGTATAAGTCAGGTAAATAAAGTTGTATTAGGGTAGGGCACTGCATCAGGCACTGAGATATAAAGATGAAAAATGGCATCGTCCCTGTTTTCAAGAAGCTTGCAATCTAACTGAAAGGATGAGAAAAACACACAAAAATAATGGTGAAACAAGTTAGGAAATGGTTAAGTGCATGTGTGTAATGGGATGGCATGTTCTGAGAGATTTAAGGAGGGAAAAAAGACTTTTAGCTAGGGCATCAGAATGTCATGGAAGGTGTGACACTTAATCTGGGCCTTGAAAGGGGAAAAACATGCTATTAAGTGGAGATGGAGGGGGTGGATTGTTCATTCTATCTGTAAGGACAGTACAGGTAAAAGCATGAGAGTTATCTATGATCAAGACAAAGTTGGTGAATAGGGAGTAAACTATCAGCTAGAATTATCAAGTATGTGAAAAGTGGTATTATAAAATAAGCCTGCAAAAAGGATCATAAGTATATTGTAGGCAGCCTTGAATGCTAGTCTAAGCAGTTTGGATTTCATTTAGTAGGCAATCAGGAGCAATTGAATAAGGCTAAAGCTGTCATTGAAGTGAAATGATTCTTTTGGTATTAGTGTAAAGGATGGCCAACGGACAGGAGAGACATGAGGGAGGCAGACCAGTTAGGACAATTAGTCTAGGTAAGAGGTAATGAGGGTCTGAACTAGTGTTGTGGAGGTAGAACTGTAAGGGAGGGAACAAATACACGGCATATTTTAATGTTAGAAACAACTGATCAATTAATAAGCATTTGTTAAATACCTACTGTGTACCAGGATCCAGGAATATAGAAATGAAAAGACTGGACAAATAATGGGAGATAGGAGGTGAGGAAAAGAGCCACGTGTCATTGAAGCTATAAGATGGTGTTGCCATCAACGAAAATGGTGATGCGAGTAGTAGCTAAAGCTTGTTTAGGATTCCTGCGATTGCCAAGATAGGAGAAGACAAAAGCCTGAGTTAAATGATTTTGAAGGCCAGAATAAGGTTCAGAGAAAAAAAAAAAGGAGCAAGAAATCAAATACGAAACTATGATAAAATTTAAGAAATAAACATAAAATTTTCTTGGTAAATTGCTTCAGGTGCAGATTAAGATTCCAGGGCCACCTACAAATTCTTATTAGCAAAGAGGAAAAATCAAGACACCCAATGATTAAGGAAATTTGAATCTTCATTTAAACATTGGATGTAGAAATGCAAACTTGAGTAACTAAGGAAATTAAATGGATAATTCAAAAACTCTCCCACTTTCTGTTAATTATCTGGCTATTTGAAGTGAAAGTGGTATGTGTACCTGAATTATTTTGATAATTGTTTCGGGGCCATTGTTTTTTGTTTGTTTGTTTGTTTTATTTGTTATTTTTTTTTTTTTTTGCTTTTTAAGGCAATTGGGGTTAAGTGACTTGCCCAGGATCACACAGCTAGTAAGTGTCAAATGTTTGATCTGAGTCTGGATTTGAACTCAGGAACTCCTGACTTCAGGGCTGGTGCTCTACCCACTGCGCCACCTAGCTGCCCCTATTCGTTTGCTTTTAAGATAAAACCAGGGAGTGAATCTTTTGAATAAGGATTATAATTAATTCTGGAGTTGAAGGAAGTACCAAAGAGCAAAGGAATGAGTTCATTGCCTGAACAACTGGAACATTGCTGTCAAGTGTGGGTAAAGCAGTTTTTACTTTTCCTAAAAATATAGACATCATGTAACTAGAAAAATAGTTTCATTTGTAAAAGGACTTTTTTATTTTGTACATCTGAAGACATAAAAGAAGCCACACTTGACTACAAATTAGATCAGTGAACTGAAACTAGTTCAGATTGTAACATAGACCATGGTCTGTGAGAAATATGTGAGAAAAAATGTTAGTGGGGTTTGAATTTTTTTATACTGAAACAAATGAAAGGTCATTTTATGTTACTGGAATTCCCTCAGCCCCATTCCGTTAATTATGTGCAAAGAACCTAAAGCAGAAAACAGAAAGCATAATATCCCTTTACTTTCACAGGAGTTTCTCTCTCTCTCTCTCTCTCTCTCTCTCTCTCTCTCTCTCTCTCTCTCTCTCTCTCTCTCTCTCTCTTTCTCTGTCTTTCTCTCTCTCTCTCTCTCTCTCTCTCTCTCTCTCTCTCTCTCTCTCTCTCTCTGTCTTTCTCTCTCTCTTTCTCTCTGTGTCTCTCTCTCTCTGTCTATCTCTCCCTTTCCCTCTCCCCACATCTCTGTCTGCCTCTGTGTCTCTCTCCCTCCCCTGTTTTCCTCCTCTAACCCTTCCCTATTATTGTATTGCTACAACTGGTGTACTCAAGAGTCCTGAAAGGACCTAATGTGTTTGTGACGCTTCTACAGAGACAAAACAACATTCATTCCAAAATCAATATTGATCTAAAACCCCCCTATACATTTTTAGTTCCAATGAGAAGGTTACAGCTGTATCAAAGCTGGACCAGAACCTTGGCTTTGACCCAGAAAGTAAGATTGATGGAAAAGAATTTGAAACTTTCGTGTGTGTGTGTGTGTGTGTGTGTGTGTGTGTGTGTTGGGGGGGGGCGTGTGGGATGTGGTTCTAGGTAGGGGAAGCCTAACTACAAAATTCAGAATTTTAAAAGTTTTTCTATCGTTCTTTCTAGCTCTAAAATTCTGGTTCTTGATTGATATGGGAAGTTTGAATCTCAAGAACAGACTGTGCTCTTGGAAAATCAAATTCTCCCACCTAGAGTTTTAATATCAGAAGATAGTATAATATAAATTTCCATAAGCAGATATATATTCATTGTTTTTAAATTTCTTGATATTTTTGTTTTGACAACAAACATATGTGTGTGTGTGTGTGTATAAACAACCCACTGTCTCCAAATAGTTACTGAAAAAGTTTTCTTTTTAAACCAAAGAGTACAGTATCTCTTTACTTTTAAAGGATGTATTAACGTTAAATGTGGTATTAGACCATGGTTTTGTTGCCTTGCCTTGCAATGATGACCTCATTTATATCATAGTCACTGGGATTTTTTGGTTCTATTTTCTTTAATCTGAATCATTTTGTGTATATCTTTCTGTTTCTCTGATTTCTTTATATGCCATGTCTTATGATGCCCTAATGTTCCTTTACATTCATACAGCATAATTCATTCAGATAGTCTTCAACCACTGAACATATATTTCTTCCCAGCTTTTTGTTTTCACAAATAATGCTACTAAGAAACCTTCATATACAAATAATGCTACTAAGAACCTTCATATACATATATACACACACACAGACACACAGACACACACATATATACATACATACATACATACATATACATATACATATGGTTTTTGTCTTCCTGTCAAAAACTTCTGGTGGAATCTTAAAGTTTATGAACAATTTAGTAAATTTTCTTTCTTAATTCCAAATTATTTTCAAATATCATTGAATTGATTCACATCTGTGCCCACAGTGAAATATAATGCCTGTTTTCTAATAATCCCTCCAACAGAGTTTCCCTCTCTTTTCTAATGGCAAACTTGATGGACATGGACTACTAACTTGTGAGTTATCTTAATTTACATGTCTCTAATGATTTTTATTGCTGTTCAGTTGTTTCAGTCATGTGTGAATCTTCATGATCTCATTTGGAGTTTCTTTGGCAAAGGTACTAGAGTGGTTTGCCATTTCCTTCTCCAGCTCATTTAAAGATAAAGAAACTGAGGCAAACAGAGTTAAATGACTTGACCAAGGTCCTACAGCTAGTAAGTGTCTGAGACCAGATCTGAACTCAGAAAGATGAATCTTCCTGACTCCAGACCCAGCTCTCTATCCACTGTGCCACCTAGCTGCCTCTCTAATGGCAAGTGATTTTGAATGTTTTTATTGGTTGGTAATTGATTGTATTTCTTCTTCTGAAATTATTCGTAATTTGTGATCACTTGCATATTGGGAAATGGATCTTAAGATGAGAAATTTACATCAATTCTACTTATTTTTGAATGCCAGAATATTATTATATTTCCTGTAAACATTTTTTTTACTCTGTCCCTTTTTTCTGACTTTTGTGGCAGTAATGTTATTTGTACAAAGATTTTTTTAGTTTTATGTGATTGAGGTTGTCCATTCTGACTTTTATGATGTCTTCTATTCTGCCATCTCCTTACAAAATCTTCCCCTATGCATAGCTGTGAGACTTGATGACTTGATTGGATATGAGGAGGATAAGTGAGAGAGTGAAGAGTTGAAGATGACTCCTAGGTTTTGAATCCCAAGTAATTAATAGAATATGAGCTCCATAAGAGTAGGGATTGTGTCATTCTTTGCATTTCTTCTCTCAGAACGTAGCATATTATCTGTAGAGTACTTTACAAATACCTTTTAAGTGATTGATTGGAAGAATGTTGGAGCTCTGCCAAAAATAGGGAAATTAGGAGAAGGTTTTTTGGAGAGGAGCTGGGGGATGAAATCTATATTTTAGGTATTTTGAGTCTGATATTGAGATCCCTATGGCACATTCAAGTGGAGATATCCAGCAGAAAGTTGGGGGTGCAGGTCTGGGATTTATGACAGAAATGAGGGTTGACTATTTATTTACATTGAAATGATAGCTCTGTGGGAGCTGATAAGATCATCTAGAGGTATATGGAGAAAAGAATAGAGAATTCAGGATAGAGCCTTGGGTGTGTGTGTGTGTGTGTGTGTGTGTATGAAAAATGCATGATCAATCAATGAACAAGTATTGATTGATTAAGTACCTACTATATGCTAGGCACTGGGGATATAAGTACACAGAATTAATCAATTCCTAGCCTAGGGATATAATGAGTACATATGAAATCATAATTAAAAAAATAAAATGAATAACTGCAAATATATACAAAGTAGTTAAATACATAGTAGTTTATCAGTTAAAGCATTAGCACTTGGAAGGATCAGGAAAGACTTTATGTGAAAGATCATGCTTGATTGGTATCTTAATAGGAGGGAGAAAAACTCTGTAAGATGTAGGTAAAGAGGAAGTTTGTCCCAAGGATGGCCAGGGCAAAGGTGCAGGGATGGGATATAAAGTGTTGTGTATGAGGAATGGAGAAAAGGCCATTTTGGCTAGATGGCAGAAAGTGGGAAGGAAAGAATGTCCAATAAGACTGAAAACAGAAGTAGGGGCCAGGTTGTAAAGGGTGTTAAAAATTGAAAAGAGTGGGTTATATTTTATCCTAGAAGTATTAAGAATTCATTTTAATTGACTGAGAGATAAAGGAAACTTATTGTGGCACTGGAGCAGAAGAGCTTGGAGACAGGGAGAACAATATAGAGGCTCTTGCAATAATCTCTGTGAAAAGCAGGAAGGAGTCAGATGGTGAGAGATTTTGGCAGCACTTGGCAACTGAAGGATTGCATATGTGGAATGAGCAAGAGAATAAAGTTGAGGATGATGCTGAGGATAGAAGCCATGGAGAATGAAGAGATGTGGTGTGTTCAACAGAAAGAGAGAAATTTAGAAGAGGGTAGGGTTTATGGAGAAAAAAAGAATGAGTGAAAGCACAGAGGAAGAAGAAAAGAGAGTCTAGTTCCAAACCTTGGAAAATACCCACTATTAGGACGTGTGATGTGGAGGATGAGCTAACAAAAGACAATGAGAAGTAGTCAAGCAGGTAGGAGGTAGGCCAGGACAGATCAGTGGTATGAAAATGTTTGGAGGAGAGATTACCCAGAAGAAAGAATATGGTCAACAGATCAAAGGGAATAGATTGGTTGAAAAGCATTAGAGATAAGGAAAGACCATTGGATTTGGCATTTAAGAGATCATTGCTAACTTTGGAGAGAGTAGTTTTATTTGAATGATAAAGTTGTAAACCAGATTGCAAAAGGTCGAGGAATGAGAGAAGTGGAGGCTGTGAATATAAATAGGTTTTATTTTTTATTTTATTCAAGAAGTTTGGCTGAGAAAGGAAGGAGTTATATAGTATAATAGCTTGAGATCTAATGAAGATTTTTCAAGTATGAGGGAGATTAGTATATGTTTGAAGGTAGTAGGAAAAGAACCAGTAGATTAGGGACAGAAAGAGAATGACTGAGGATATAATTTGTTGTAGAAAAAGGAGAGTATGAGATTAAGTGAACATAGAGAGTTGGTTGTCCTTGACAAGAAGGGTCACCTCTTTGTCAGACTGCTGACTTTTTCAGAGCCTGGTAGAAAGACAAGTAGAAACCAGTGTTAAGAGGTTTTGAGAGAATGAGAGAAGAGGGAAGCAAGGTTGAAGAGCCTAAATTTTCTCAGTAAAGTAAAAGGCAGAGTTCTCATTTGGGGGAGGGACGGAATGGTCAGTTTGAAAAGGTAAACTAAGATTTGGAATAGTTTCTGAGAAGTGGGATGGGGGATTAATTAGGGAGGAATTAAAGGACTGCCTCAACACAGTGAGGGCCTAATTAAAGTTGGATAAAATGAATATAAAATGTATTCACTCAGCATGACTGCAAAACTTCCTCCAGATGCATTCAGTAGCTTGTGAGTAAGAGCACAGGAGAAAAATTATCAAATGGTGGGAATAATGTAGGGCTAAAGTTTTGAGGGGCAAATAGTAGTGATAGGACATGGGGGCAGGGGATTTAAGAGAGGAGGAAAAAGTGGGGCTGACTTTGGGGGTGAGGTTGGAGAGAGAGGAAAATTAAGTCAGAGCAGAGGAGTAAGGGCCTAAGAAATTACTGGGGGTGGAGGGATTGGAAGTATCAAAGAGAGTGAACAAGTTTGGGAGGAGTAAGGCGTATATGGAAAGGTGGAATGATAGGTTACAGTCAGGTAATGGAATGCCTTAGTTTCTAATTATGGTAATGGTAAGATCCAGTATGTGAACAGCTATGTGTAGATGTATAAATGAGATGGAATGAAGGAGTAGGTCATGGGACTTAAGGAAGCTTGGGGAATTGGGAGGTTGAGAAAGTCTCTAAGAATATTAAAGTCTCCTAGTATAAATTCAGGAGTGGGGTGTTGAACTTCTAGAAAAACAAGGAAGCCTGACTTTGTGGTCAGTAAATTGAGCTGTTCAATTGTTTAGTCATGTTTAACTCTTTGTAACCCTATGGGCCATAACACACCAGGTCCTTCTATCTTTCATTATCTCTCAAAGTCTGTCCAAGTTTATGTTTGTTGTTTCCATGACAATATCTATCCATCTCATCCTCTGCCATGCTCTTCAATCTTTCCCAACATCAAGGTCATTTACAATGAGTTTTGTCTTCTCATTATGTAGCAAAAGTATTTAAGCTAACGTACTTCTGACCCAAGAGCTTCCTTTTCTATGTCATGTCTTTTACCATTTTAGTACTGTCCGTGAAGTTTTCTTGGCAAACATATTGAAGTGGTTTGCCATTTCCTTCTCTAGTGCACTGTAGCTACCATAATTTGAATTGTTAGATATCTGATTGATTGGACTTCAAAGGAAAAAAGGTTGCCAAGGTAAGGAGGTAAAGGGAAGAGTCTGGAAGAGACAGAGGGGAGAAAGGTCCAGTGTATTAATCAGCTGGTTTGAGAAAAGATACAGAAAGCTGTAGAGAAGCTAGCTTGTATCATGTAGTATCATCAGAAAGGTATCAGATCTCAGAGTAAATAAATGGAAAGATTATGATGATCCTGCAAAGTAGACTAAGGGGCATTTGTAGGAAAATAACTGATACAGCGTTATGTCACATACTCAGGGAGGAGAGAATGTCCTAAATGAATGAGTGGTCAATTACATCAAAGAATTCTAAGAAGTCAAGGCATATGATGCCACTGGATTTAGTAATAAAAACATTATTCATGTTTAGAGGGTAGTTTAAGTTGAGTGGTGGGAATGGAAGCCAGATTGTATGGCATTAGGAGTGGGAGTGGGAAGAGGAGTGGGAGATCAGCAAATAGAGGCACCAAGTATTGAACACTTTTCTAGGAGACAAAAGATAGCTTGAGGGTTCTGGTAGGGTTAGATGGAAGTGAAGGTTTTTAAAGACTTGGAGAGATCTAGCTATACTTAAAGGTCTTAGGAAGGGAGCCAGAGGATAAGGAGACAGTGAAAATTAGGGGGAGGTTGAGCTGAAGGGGCAAGCTGCAAGAGGAGGCAAGAGATAGGAAGAATCAAGGTCATAAGTACAAGTGCTTGTGTTAGCAAAGAGTGTCATCCTCTGAGACATGAGGAAAGGAAAAGATGATAAGGGGAGTTGTTAAGATGATTTGAAATGTGGAATTGGGCAGGAGAGGGAGCACAGGAAACACAGCCTAAATTGTTTTCCAATGAAACATGGGGTACATTTCTATGAAAGGGAAAAGTAAGAGAGAGTGCAGATGGCAGAAGAGAAGGCTATAATAGCCACTGTCTAGGGGGTAGTTTTGTTAGTCAGTTGGAGAAATAAAAAGATGGCATTTGGTAGTGAGGGCCCAGTTAAGACTGGATGACATTTACTTGTAGTAGACTCAGCACAGAGTTGGCTTTCTCTAACAATGTTCAGCAGTATGAAAGTAGAAGTGGAAAAGGCACAAAGAATAATCCAAGGTTGGGGTTTGTAAAGATGAATAGTGATAGGGTAATGAGGCAAGAAATCCAAGGATCAAGGAGAGTACAGAGTTGAACCTGTTAACCACAAGGTCAAGAGTTTGAAAAAAGAAAAGTGAGGCCAGAGGAGGGATGGTGTCCTGGGAAGGAAAGGGAGAGTGGAATGACTAGAAGTAGAAATGGTGACAGAGAATAGTATTTAGAGACTTAAAACATAGGAGCATCTGGAAGAATAGGAGATTAAAATTAGACAGGAATTTCAGGGTTACGGACTATGAGCATGGAATATCTGTGTGTAATGAAGAGATCAAGGTTCTGACCATTCATGTGTGTGTAACTGAGATGGGCTAAAGATGCAGAAAGGAGTTGAATTTGATAAGGATATTTGAGGGAACATCAATATCCGAGTTGAATTCCTCAAAAATGAGGTCAGCTTATTCTTTGTAATATCGTGTTCAAAATATATTGCAGATTGCTCATGCCCACAAGGTACTTCCCCAGTGCTCTTTGAGTGACATTCAACTTCAGCTCTTTGGAGGATGTAGTGTTCTGTGACTCACAAACTTACAAAAGCTTGGAAAAATATTGGCATTCAAAAGATGAGCCTCTGTTTCAGGGAGGAGTTTGGGGTCAGTAAAAGAACTCTGCTGTTGTCCAAAGGTAAGTCATCTTGCTTCTTCCCCGTAGCTCATCTGGAGTCTCAGGTTATTGTCCAACTGCAGTGTATACCTAAAACTGGATGTTAAAGCCAGGGCCAGAAGCATTCTTCTTTCACTTTTTTTTTCTGGTCTGCAGTTAGGCTAAATTCTTTTGTGTGATTATTTAGGAGGCTTGGCAATGTCCCAGAGTTTGATGCAATAAACAAAATGTCATCCCCAAACAGAGAGCATCTGGAGGACCTCATCGTCCACGGGGAATCCCTCCTTGAAAGAGACCCTGTGCTCCGTCTCCTCCACAATAGTAGCGAAAATCTTTGGCAAACTATGTCTCTCCATTTTATACTTTGCTTAATAATCCTAAGGTCATCAAATAAGCTTATCTGTATTGCTATATCTTTCAAGAAATCTCATAGATTTCTGAAACATGCCAGTGAGATACTCTGTTGCGGGAAAAGCCTTTAGGGTTGCTTTGCTCTATCAAATACATTTTTTCTTTTAAAAAATAACTAATAAACAATTAACACAATGGGTGTTTGATTCTGTGTTTTCTAATCATTTGAATATGGTAAATATGCACTTTACTATGGAATATAACTTACAAAATACCCCTGTTCCCTTCTAATGTGCATACAAAGATTACTACCATAAAAATTTATATAAATGTGAAAATGCTCATGACTCTTGATATTAATTTCTCAGATATCTTTTTTTTGGAATAATATGGTTCAAATTTTCTGTGTTTTTGGTATATTCTCCTTCTTCAAGGACCTTAAGGATGAATCCTTTGATAGCCTAAAAATAATGTTTCAGAATGGACTTCCTCTGTTTGTGCTCAGTTTAGTCTAGCTATTTTTCCCATCTTTGTTTGCTTCAGTGACATATTCATTCAGGATGAAGTATATATGAGACTTTGATACTAGAACTCCAGTACAGTAACTCCATTATCTTCATGATGGAAAAGAGTATGATGCAGATCTTTTTAAATCTTTTTAAATCTTCTATTTGTTGTTCTTCCACTTTCATGTGTAAATATCTTTGCGATGAATTTGTTTAGTAGCTAAATTCCTTTTTTCCTTACACTGTTTCTCGTTGTTTATATTGCAGTTATAGTGCTTATGATCTTCTACACTCCTTCTTAAGATTTTTCAGATGAATTTGTATTGTAAACCATTCCTGCCCTTGATGCTATATCCCTCCACCAGATAAGGAAATCAAGTCTTTGTTGACTGAGGCAACTTTTAGATTGCTGATGGAAATTGATTTATTTCAGCTAAACTTCTATGTAAAATTGTTAAAGTGGAGGTTCTTTCCTCAATCCTTTTCTAATTATTGACAGCAATGACTTGTTTAAACAGGTCATCATGGAGATATTTTAAATGCATGACATCTTTTCCCCTCATTTTTATTATTTCTTTTAGATTATCTCTAACAAGTTGGTGGTCTATATATTGACAGCTGATTCAGGAATAACTCCCACATCAGTAATGTACTATTTCCTGCCCATTAAAATATAATCTGTTTCATGTTTTGTGTTCTCATTTCATATTCTCCCTATCTACCTCTTCTCTGTCCTTTTCTTAAAGAAAAATGTACATGATGTTTAGAACTGGGGCTGAAATATAGTCTATAACTTTTGGGCTTCTCTCATTCTTTATTCCTATTCAAAATTTTTCTGCCTATTTTTCACCATCCTTGCTAATGCCTACCTTTGATTTGAAGTCAGAGAATATAAAAGTGTATGTTGATTTAATATGAAAAGCCTTGTTGACCTCTTCATAAAATTATATTTTTCTCCTTCAATCTCTGCAACAGATGTTGGCACATAAACTGCAATTATTTTCATGGTGGTCTTTTTGTATGAGTACTATAATATAAAATGACCAAATGTCCCTGATATGATTTTTCTTGTTGACTTTGGATGCACAATAAAATTAACTCCACCAATTCCTTTATCTGCCTCTTTAAAGCCAAGCTATAAACCATCCTTCAATTTAGTGGCAACTTACTTTTGTCTTCTGGTTTTAATTATAACAAGGATATCAAGATTGTTATGATTCATTTCCTCCAGCAGTATGTCCACTCATTGGCTATTGAATAAAGTTCTCACATTTAGAGTGCCAAAAGCTGGTTTCAAAACTGGTTCTTAGGACTTCTTGCCCCTTATCTAGCCACACTTCATATTTCTTGAAGAAGCAAGAGAAAGGGACTTAAGGGACCAAAGGATATTTGGTCTTTTCTTTGTTTCATAGACTGCTATAGCCAAATAAGTCATTACCAAGTGGCTAATCTACTGTGACTGGGAATTTCCATACTTAGCTATGCTGCTCCTCAGAAGGCAGACACAATCTATGTCAGAATCATAGGAAAATATTTTCTGATGAAGTAGAATCATTCAGAGTTTGTGTTCCTCTGGAATAGACTTCAAGAGCCCAGAATCACCTTCATGCCATGATGAGATGAAATAATGATTAGTACTTAATCTGCAAAGCATTTTAGATACATTATCTTATTTGAGAGAGCTTGTTGGTTCTATCATTTGGGAAAAAATACTTGTTCATTTTTAGTATTCATATAAAGTCTGGGCATTTTGTTTATTTTTTCAATTTTTTTGATAACTTTTTTTGCTTTATGTTCTGTAAGAGATCTATTTAGTAATTTTGCTTTTCTGTAACTAATTATGGATTTTTATGCTTTAGAATATGAACCTTTTGTAAAGAAGCTGTTTCTCAGAAGTCCTATTTAGATAATTTTGATTTTGTGAAATTAAAATTTTTGCACAGACAAAATCAATGCAACCAAAATTAGAAGAAAAACAGATAACTGGGAAAATTTTACAGCAAATTTCTTTGATGAAGGCCTCATTTCTCAACTATATAGGGAACAGAGCTAAATTTATTTTTTTTAAATGAGCCATTTCCCAATTGATAGTCAAAGGCTATGAAGAGACAGTGCTCAGAAGAAAAAACTAAAAGCTACCAATAGTCACGTGAAAAAAATGCATTGTCATTCTTGATTAGAGAAATGCAAATTAAAACAACTCTGAGATACCACTTTATACCTATTAAATCAGCTAACATGACCAAAAACATGACAAATGTTGAAGGCGATGTGGAAAATTGGGTTATAAAATTGTGCATATCCCTCGACCCAGCAATACCACTACTAGATTTGTATGCCAAAAAGATTAAGGAAAAGGACCTATTTGTACAAATATATTATAGCAGCTCTTTTTTTTTTTGGTGGCAAAGACTTGGCTATTTAGGGGATACCCTTCAACTGTTGGATAGCTGAACATGTTGTTGTATATGATTTGATGGAATGCTATTCTGCTGTTTTAAAAAATGACAAACAGGATAATTTTATAAAAACCTGGGAAGACTTATATGAACTGATAAAAAGTGAAGTAAGCAGAACCAATAGAACATTGTACACAAGAACAATAAGGGCGTAAGTATGATCAACCCTGAAAGACTTAGCTACTCAGACCAATACAATAATCCAAGACAATTCCAAAAGATTCATGATGAAATATACTATTCCCTTCCAGAGAGAGAACTAATGAATTCTGATGAGAGCAGATTGAAGCATAGTTTTTGAAAACCTTCTTTATGTTTCTTTGTGTGTTTTTTCTTTTGCAACATAGAAACATGTTTTATGTGACTTCATATGAATAATTGATATATCACTTGCCTTCTCAGAAAATAGGGGAAGAGAAGGAGGGAAGGAGAAAATGTGGAACACAGAATTTTTAAAAAAATGAATGTTAAAATGTTTACATGTAAGTTGTAAATATTTAATGAAATAAATTAAAATATGCTTTAAAAAAAGAAATCCTACATAGTTATCACCAAAAGTCTATTCATTTCTAGGCTTTCTGCTATCCTGTACTGCTCCTGTCTTCTTATTTTTTTTTTCTGTTCTGTTTATCTAATTCTTTATTCCCTCCTCCCATACCCATCTCCTCTTGCAACTTTTCTTTTTCTTTCCAGGACTCTACCTTCCTTCTAATTATCCATGTTTGCACCCAATTATTTTTGGGCTCTTCCCTGTTCTTCATCCTCCATATCCTATAAGTTTCCAGAACTTATTGCTTCTTCCCTTTCATTGCTCACTGCCATCACCTTGGTTTAGGCTCTCATCATTGCACTGTTACAATAACCTCCTAATTGGTTTTCTTGCCTGGGCATTTCCCTCTTTGATTCATCTTCTATCTTATTGCCATATTGAAATTCCTCCAACATACTTCTGACTATGTCACTTCCCTACTCAAGAGTTGTTCCTTTTTTTTTTCTCTTGGCTAGGCAATGGGATTAGTGACTTGCCCAGGATCACACAGGTAGTAAGTGTTATGTATCTGAGGCTGAATTTGAACTCAGGTCCTCTTGAATCCAGGGCCGGTGCTGTATCCACTGTACCAACTAGCTGCACCTCTTCTCAAGAGTTTTAAATGTCTCTCAAATACCTCTAGGATAAAATAGAAAATCTTAAGCCTGGCTTTTAACATTCTCTGCGGTATAATTTCCATATGTCTTGTTTCATATTACTCTCTTATCAGGTACTTTCCATTCCATTTAGGAGTTCTGCTAGCTTTTCCCCATATAGGACATTCTAAGTCCTGTGTTCAGGTGATCCCCCATGTCTGGAATAGACTCCCTCCTTACCATCCTCACTTCTTAGGATCCCTAGCTTCCTTCAAAAACCATTCTGTTTGTCACCTCCTAACTGAAGACTTCCCTTAGTACTCCAGAAGTTGTGCTCTTCCATCCCTATGAGTGCCTGATATTTATTTCACATAAACTTATTGGTGTGTTAGTATTGATTGTTTCCCCTATCAAATACTATCTCCTTCTGGGCAAGAACTTTTTTTCTCTGTTTTGCCTTTGTATCCTGCCAATTTAGTAATTGCTTAATAAGTACTTGACTTTTATCCTTGCCAATCTTTTACATTGTGATATTTCTTCATCATATTGAGACCTTCCTCTACAGGTTCATTTATCTTTTTAGTCTCCACTAGTATTTTGGTTCATATTTCCAGAGGATTTCTTTCCTCTTTTTGGGTTGTTTTTCTCTTTGTTTGATATGTCCCTTGATGTTTTGAGGAGATGAGGAAGAGCTTGACTTAGTCACAGCCTCTCAGCCGTCTTTCTGGAGGTACCTTGAGGTACATTTCAATCTATTACCAATATATTAATAACTGATTTTATAGTAATGTGATCCAGAGTCTAATATATGTCAGGTGATGAAAACTGAATATAAAAACTGAATATAAAAAGAACCTAGAACATGATGCTTTTTTGATAAAGTTTTGAAAATTAATATGTGACATAAAGTACTATTAGTATAATAAATGGAGTCTTCAGAGTTTGTCTGATAATTTTAAGTTCTTCCATATGGAACTATAGAGTTTTGTTTGTATGTGTGCATTTAAATGAACTCCCACATTCTAAAAATCTTTCTGCTCCTTGAAAGCCAGGACTGTTTTTCTCTTTAAATTTATGTGCCTAGGACTGAGCCACATTGCCTTGCACATAGAAGACACTTAATACTTGACTATTGTATTGTATAGGATTGAATTTCCAGTTCAAACTCTACATTTTCTCAATAGTAATTATGTCAGTTTCATTTTCAACTGCTTTCTAAAAAGCCTTGTGTATATTTATTCTAGGTTGCAGTGATGCTGAAGCATTTCTTAGACCAGGTCTGAAGAAAATAAATGTTGTCATGACTATTCAAAGTATAATCCATCTGGTTATAAAGGTCTATTCTATCATGATAAGTCTATGCTCCTAAAAACTATAAGCCCCCAGTTTCCAACATTTTCAGCACCAAGAAGAGATGAACTAATAGGGTATATTTTTATAGTTTCATATCTTATCAATTATTCTTATGACATGGAGTTTACATGAAGTTTTGTCTATACTGCATGAAGTGTGTCTATACTGAACAAAGGGAAGTAGAATTCTAGGAATTAAGATATTTTCAAAGCAAATCTATGATAAAGTAGATACCTGAAGTGAATTTCAGAGGAAATTAATTTTCTTATTTGGCTATGTGTGTGTGTCAATAAAATTAATCAAATGAGTTGCTCAATGGCTGGGCTTTCTAAGCTCAAAGTAAAATGGAGAATGAAGTAATTATGTGGGCTCTCATGGCTACGTGGCATTCTTTTATATTATTTTCTGACTGACTTGCTACCGCTATTCACTGAAAAAAAAATTGCTTCTGTTTCTGATGTTGAACCATTTGACTGTGCCAAGGATGTTAGTGGTAAGAACTTTCTTTTCTGAGTATTCAGTAACTATATTTATTGAGGAGGCTGGGACTATAGCATCTGCAGAAGCAGTTGCCAGATTGCAGCTCCAACAGGGTTGATTCCCTGAGTGATAGCTGTTGGGGTCCTATTAGATGTTGTAACATTAGTCTGTAGGGTACTGCTATTCACTTAGGGTCTTGGGTTGCTTAATAAATGCTCATTGTGGAGGGATAGGCTGGGTCTATATGAGTGAGATACGCAGACCACAATTTAGTCCAGACTATCACCTTTGCCCATCTTAGCAATTGATGCAAATTAACACATGATTTATTGGGCCACAACAATCCATATTGATCACTCAGATGGTGTGTATAAACAGCAATAGATAATATTATGTCTGGCTAATCTCAAAAGAAAAGATTTCACAAGAATCAATGAATTACAGCTACTTGAACAATATTTTTTACCTAGTGATGCTGATAAATTTGTATCATTTTAAATGGGTGTAGAAAAGAGAGGGAATCAGGAAGACCATGGTTTAAGTCTAGCCTCTGATGTGTATTCATTATATGACCACAGGCAAGTCACTTAATCTCTGAGTGGCCTAGATATAATTCTCTAAGAAGATATGTGGTGGTGGAAGAGTTTACCATCTATCTACATCTGGGAAGGGAGCTCCCCACAGAGATGAGATGTCTATATTTTCTACTTATTTCTATGAAGTAAATATAAAAGATATAGAAAATTCTGATTAAAATCAATATCTTTTCATTCCATAGTCTCTGATTTAACACATTGCTCACCAGGCAATTAGATAAAGCTTATCCATAATTTTTGGCACATGCCAAAGTAGGATTAAAGTACATTTCATGCGAGTTTCAACCCACCTCCAGGCCCTTTACAATGGCTTCTCTGGCATTCCCATTTTTAGTATCTCTTGGGAACAGGGACTATTTTGTTTTTGTGTTCCTAGAAGCAAGCCCAGTACTGGGCACATACTAGGCTTTTATTAAATTCCTGTTAATTGCTTGGAGGGGGTACACAATTTAGATAACATATGGTCCTCACCCTCACAGATTTTACGTTTATGAGAGGGAGAGATGTCATGTGTGTAAATAAACAACAACAACAACAATAATAAACACAAGTGCACTGGAGATGTGCTGACAAGTGCTATGTGAGACCTGGTCAAGAGAGAGGTTGAGAGAAAGGTTCTTTGGAAGTACAGGGAGACAGTTATATCTGAGTTGATATTCAGTGGATGTGCTGCAAATTCACGAGATCAGGAGAAGGAAGAAAGGCATTCTAGGTACAGGAAATGGTGTGATCCACGAAGCCCTGGACATATTCTAGGGCTGACAAACAAGGAGAAGAATGGTATAGAGCTTGAAGGGGAAGTATTGTTTGAGAATGGATAGGATTACTAGGGAAGAGGGAACAAATGCTCCACATTTCAGCCTCTCTTCCAGCTGTTCTCACCATATTGCCAGGAAACATATAGTCAACTGCCCCAGCTTTACCATCCTCACTACAATGCAGGTTTATGACAGAAACTGGAAAATGACTATTTTTTTCCATGATTTTAGAATTTCTTATGAAATTTTGCCAAAAATCTATAAATACCAGCCAGGGCAGTTAAGGTAATGGGCTACATTCTTTCCATCTCATAAGCTATTGTTGCTTGTTCTGAAATCACAACTTAAAATGAACTGAACAGCCTTTGTTGAGTTGGGTTCCCTTGTAAAATACCTGTTAAGTGATGCTTGATTAAAATCAATTATATTTAGTTTCCTGCTTCTATTAGTGTTAAGTTTACACAGAAAAGAGAGACTATGAGCTAGGAATACAGGCAATTAATTTGTAATATTATAGTGCTTTATTTTGTTTTGGTTTTTTGCTATGGCTATCACTGGTTTGGTAACCTTTTAAAAAAATGTAGGACTATCCTCATACCCATTGTTCTACTCTATTTCATAAAAGCAAAAGGTGATTTTGTTTTTATGTATTCAGAGTTTGAAAGGGGGAAAAAGGCACAACAACCTTAAACTTGTAGTTAACAAAATAAACTGCAGAAAAAGCCCCTGAAGGTCTTGGCAGCAAATGTTTCCCACTAAATTGGGAATCTGTGCACTCATAGTCTGAAACAAATTAGGAAGGAGGGGAAAAAAATCAACAGCTCTGGGGTGAAACAGGGGTTGGTGCTGCCTCATCATTTTTAAACCAAAAATAAAACAAGCAAATTTTGTTTAACTGCAGGTCAAAATTTAAAAAAAAAAATTTAAAAAAACCCCTCATCTGCTCACTGTAATTACTAACAGAGTACGGTCTCTGCCAGCTGCAGAGTTCATGGATAAATGGAGGGACACATTATTTTTTCTCCCTAGGGTTAGCCCCTCAGCTTGGGTCTCAATTTGCCTACAGTATGCCTTTAATAGATTCTGAAAAGTTGCTCTGGAAAACTTTTAGACTGCCTTTTTTGATCACATTGAAATAGCCGTGTGTCTACAAGTTTTTAAGTGATTAAGGAAAAATTTACACCTCAGACCAAACCCAATCAAGGAACCCTCCATTTCCTGAACAATTACTGCACAGAGCCCAGCATTTTGTAATTAAGGGATAGCTGAACTTGGCTGAGTTTTAGGTCTATCAAATGTCTTGAATTACTTTTCAAATGCTTTTGGTTCAGCACAAACCAGAAAAAAAAAGGTTTTGCCAAGTGCATTTTCCCTTAATTTTTAAGCCCAAGTGTATTTTAAGGAAAATTTGATCCGTATGTTTCTGATTCATTTACACTTAACTCATTACAATGTTTTGTGTGTGTGTGTGTGTGTGTGTGTGTGTGTGTGTGTGTGTGTGTGTGTTTTAAACTATTGGTATCCAAAAGAGTAGTGAACATTTTTAAAAGCCATCTTAAACCTTATTTTATTTGAACCAGGAAGTCAAACTGAGTTGAAAGTAATTGGAATCTGAACCCAAAAGGCTCAATTTTGGTTTGAGATTGAACTCATAAGGTTCATGTGGGGTCTGAAAACATGCTATTCCACCTCTAGTTATGCTTTTATTAATGGACAATTTCCCCTTGTTGTCAAGAACCAATCAGAGTAATGTGTATTAACAAACCAATATAAAGTGTCATATTTATTCAAATACCCTACAGATGATATGTTTGAGTCCTAGGGTTACACAAGTTTTCACAGAAAGCTGTGACCCATTTTGGTCCCTTTAATCTCTCAACAATCCAGACAGTGAATTGACTTAAAGGGTGAAGGAATAAGAGCATTCAGGAAAGGACAGATTGCTACAAGATGAGATGGGTCTCAAGGTCAGTCACATAAAGGAGAATGAGAGGATCAGGAAAAACTCAGACTAGATCAGAGAGGATAAGTACTCTCTGACCATGGTTATATGATCACAGTGGCTCAATGAAAACTGAATGTTTTGGTCAGCTCAGTTCATCAGGGGTTGTCTTCACCATAAGAGCAGCAACTTTAGGCATTCTGGTTCTCAGCTTTGTAGCTGTCTCATTTAGACAAGCTATGGTGAATTAAGGCAGCTGCATTTCACTCCTTGACTGAGACACACATTTCAACTATCTCCACAGACCAAAGGGATGATCAACAAATTATCCAGTGAATACACTTTGGTTACTACCTCTGATCAAAACCAATCACGAAATCCTCCCATTTCCTGAGCAATTATTACATAGAATCTAGTATTTTCTAACTAAAGGATAGATGAACTTGCCTATCTTTTGGATTTATTTTATGTCTTGAATTATCTTTCAAATTATTTCAATTTACCACAAACCAGAAATAAAAAATCCGGATAATTCAGACAAACATTTATCACCATCTATACCCCCAGAGGATTTTTGGCCTGAATTACATAGATGATTGTTTCAGATTTGAAGTTCATTTTTTGACACATCTTACTTATAGTTAAGAATAGCATAAAATTATTTTCTAAGCAGAGAGGCAAAGTAGTATATTGAACAGAGGACTAGTTTTACAACAAGGAAAACTTGGGCTCAAATCCTGCTTCTAGCATATACTGGCTGTGTAACTTTGGTAAGTCACTTAGCATCTCAGTACTTTAGGGAAACTCTAAGGATATGAACTACAAAGAAGGTAACAAACTGCACTGATAGATAAAGCTTATTTGCCTAGAGTTTCCCTATATTAATAAAATCACAGTTCCAGTCCCTGTGTCCACAGGAAAAAAATAATTATGGTACTAACTTTTATTCTGATGCTTTGTTGTTGCAAGGTAGGGCTGACTGTGGTTCTTAAAGGATCTACCAGAGGGCTATAAACTCTGGCATATCCTACCAACCTAGAGTGTCCAAGTATTAGTTTGGCAATAAATGATTTTTCTGTTATCCAAGAACCTAGCTAAACTCAGGCTCATCGCTATGCTGGCTACAGGGTAAGGAATTTTTTTTTTTTTTGCAATTACAGCATTCGTATACCATCTGCTAAGTTGTAGAAATGTCAAGATATGCAAAAGGGAATGTCCATACTTACAAGTTTATGGATGTTTGAATTATAGAAATAAATTGAAAGTAAAAGAAGAAACAGGGAGTTAATGAAAGCACAGTTTATGAAAGGTCTGAAGGAAAAGGTTTTTTTCATTTTATTTTTTTAAGATGAAGAGCCAAAATTACAAGCAAAAATTTTCTCTTCTGGCAAATGGTGAATCTTGGTTTTGTTTTCCTTTTGGATTCATTGACTCTTTTGAAGAGAACACAGGCTTTTCATTTCAGTCAAACTATACAAAAATACCCTTTCATGTGTGAAGAAAAGCCCAAGTGGGGTCCCGGTCTGCTGGGCTTCTTCAGGACCAGGAACTTAAAGATGGTTGATAGATGAGTGTGCAAAAGGAGTCTCACACCCTTGGTTCAGATCATGCGCTTCAGTGTTAACCTGCCTGCATTTCTTCCTGGATGAAGAGTGTCACTCTGTCCTTTCAGCAAAAACAACTTAAACTTTTATAATGCCTTATAGCAAAGTAGGCTTTAGACATTTTATAATAGCATTAAAATGAAAAGCCAGCCCTTCTGTCAGCATTGCCAAGGGGTCTAAACTAAAAGTCAGTTCGTTAGTCCTGAAACCAAATCAGGAACTTACTAACAACACGTGACCCACTTTTACACCCGGACTTCACTTGCTGTTTGTTCATAACCTTGGCAGCTGTTTAGGCCCTAATGTGGTAGAAGATCATAGAACAAAACCTGGAAAGGACCTCAGAGGCCATCTAGACAAACTCCTTGTTTTATAGATGAGAAATGTGGTGTTATAATTTCTAGAGGAAATGGAGTAATTGTATCCTATTAAATCTTAATAGAATACACATATAATGAAAAACATAACCATCTTTAAAATTCAAGCCCTGGATTGTTACTGTTCGACTCTCAAAGTAAGCTGTTTTAACATAAAAAAATCCACATGTGGGTGTGTATGGTATCTTGTCAGGCTCTCAGACCCTTCAAAGAGAAGAAGGATTTTGTTATTTTTAGCAATATGTCCATTTTTTCCCCCTGAAAATTGAAAAAAATTGTTAGGTTCTATCTTAGAAATAAATTTTTAAGTGAATATCTATAAAAGGGCAATTATGTTAATATTGATATTCTGAGGAAAATGGTGGTTTTATGGTACAAAATAAAAATATTAGTATTCAATAGATCATGACTCCTAGGGAAAGTTATTTACTTATTTTTTCTCTTATGATCATCACCCAGTGGTCAAACTATACAACCAAAGACCATATCTACATTAACAAATGTCAAAAATTGAAAATTGCAGTGATGAGCAATTAATTGAGATCTCAAGCTTTTGGGTTTCAAATAGCTAAATAATTCAAAGGCAAAATATTTTTGTTAGATTTATGTGTGGAGTTTACACAAATAAGGGTCAGATGAGATTAAATAATCCCTCCAGTTCCTTTATAAGCAAAGTAAGGTAGAAAATTGCAGGAATTGATATGTGATTATTTTGGTAAAACTTCTATAGAGGAAAAACTTTCCTTTGAATAAGCGGTCATTTCGTTTCTTATTTGGTTGATTACATCGACTAAGACCCCCTGAACAAGATAACTCTACATTTTACTACTGGATCTATACAACACCTAGGATGAGTCTATACAATTGTGGCCCAATTGAGTGTGACTAAAAGACTGATTTGTTGTGCCCTGGAGATACCTCAGAATGAGACTTCTCACCAGTTCTGAGTCTGTTAAGATTCCATGATGACATATGATGATGTCTATAGTGTGAGTGCTAGCCCGAGATATAACCTTAATTGCATTTGTCATCTTTTCCTTTCCCTCCCAACTTTCCCCCCCCCATTCCCTACCCCATAAAGGTCTGTACTAAAAGACTAAAAGAGTGTAAAATGAGAATAGCAGGAGAGAAAATTCACATAATTGCTTCCCCATTCTTCCCAAACAGTAGATATTTAGGAGGAAAACTTTTTTTCAGGGGGAGGGGAAAGGAGAGGGAAGAGAGGAGAGCTTGGTAAGAAACTTAAGCTAATAGAGCTTGATATTTTTTCTAGTGAACATTTAACCATTTAAGCCAATTTCATCATCTGTGGTATTGAAATGATCAAGCCTCCTTTCTAACAGGGCCACCACCCCAACAGTAACAGATTTGTATTTTAGCAAAGCTCACAGTGTCATTGTTATCATTGTTGTTGTAAATTCACTGCCCTAGGAAATTATCCAATCAGATTTCTTAAATTCCTTTTTCTAATATACCATTACTCCAGCGTCTCTTTCCCTCTGCATAAAGCTCCAAATTGAAGTTTGCTGATCTTTTTTTTTTCCCCTTACTGGTTGATGACACAACAAGAGGGCAGGCCTAGGGCAGAACTATTTTCTTTGCCTAGGATTTTATTGCTGAGCTGAAGTTTAGTTGAAGCTGCCTTTAAAAACGACAAATGTGTTCTAATTTTAGAGCATCATAGCAATAATTGTTTTTATTTCAGTGGTGAAGAAAAGTGAAGAAAAAACAGCTTGGGACTTAATAAACACCTTAGCCTGCAGCCTTCGACTTTATTCATGAGATTTTTTATCTTCTCTCTCACTCTCCCTGCACTCATAGCATCTTCTTTACTGCATAGTCTTAAATTACCATTGCAAAGGTTATATGTTTATTTACAAAGAGCTGGCTCCAATGGAGATCCTAAAGGCGAGAAGGGTGGCTCAAAGGCAATAAACATCCCTAGCTCTCTAAAACACCAAGGCCAAGTGAATAAGGTGATGTTTAGTAGTTCAGACATATTATGGTTTATGGCTTCATTAACCATCTGACCTGTATTGTGTGCAAATTTCATGAAAGTGTGGTGCATATTTATTCCCTGAGGTGCCTGCACTGCTTGGTGGTGTTTTATTCTTAAAGGGAAATGACAATAATTACTTATAAAGTTCTGGTCACATCTTCACATTTTATGAGGCAAATTGAATGTTTAGCTACATATGGTATATACAGATAAAATATATTGACTTGTATACTCAAACACAGGCATATGTAAGTATCATTTTTCTTTTCTTTTCTTTAAGAGACCTACACGTATAAAGTGACAGGGGAAACACATAACTAGATGAATGATTCCAGTAATTTTTTTTTATTCTGTCATTTGGTTATTGCAAATAAAAGTGAATTTCTTTTGCCTTGAATTTTCCAGACAATTGCCTTGGTTCTTTTTCCCATCATAAAGTGATTTGGAATACTGCCCCTGTGAATTATCTGAGTCATTTTACCCTTTTAAAAAGCCAAAATAGATAATTCAAGAGATTTTCTCTCTTTTCCTTTCTAACCTCATCCACACCCAAGTTTACCAAAAATATCATTAATTAACACTACTTAAAATTTATATCAACTTGTAACTTTAAAATAATATTCTTTATGAGAATGGTAAAAAATAATGTCATGATCTGTATTTAATCTATTTTATTATTGTTGTTGTTATTCAGTCTTTTGCAGTCATGTCTGGTTGACTTTTCATGACCGAGTTTGGGGTTTTGTTGGCAAAGATGCTGAAATGTTTTGCTAATTCCTTCTCTAACTCCTTTCACAGATAAGAAACTGAGGTAAACAGGGTGAAGTGACTTGCCCAGGGTCACATAGCTACTAAGTTGTCTGAGGCCAGATTTGAACATGCAAAGATGAGTCTTCCTGATTCAAGGATTAGCACTCCATCCACTACACCGTTTAGCTGCTCAACTTAATCTATACAGATTAATGTATTAAATAAATCATGCCTTAAATAAATTAACCATATTTTCTCTTTCCCCCCTGTAACTGCCAACCAGTTTCTCATGATCATTTCAACTCTCTGAGGTAAGGGCAGGGCACACCATGTGCTTCTACTCCACCTTTTTTTTCCCTACATCATTATATGCTAATTGGCTGCATATACCGAGTATCTCCCTCTGTAGTCACTCTTCTGAACTGGGCTAACATTATCTACATCATTCATTTGTATCATATCATATACTAAGTCCTATTAGTTATATTTGCATGTATATTTAATTAGTTATTATCTCCTCAGCCTAACTCAAAGCACCTTGAGAATCAGAATGTGACCTCTAAGTTCAGTTTTCCGAAACACAATATAGTTGTTTAATAAACACAGAGTGTCCCAAAAGTCTCAGTGCAGCTTTAAGCCATTAATAATACTGAGAACCATACTAAGACTTTTGAGATACCCTGTATTTGATGGAGATGCACATATACCATTAGGACAAGTAAAAGTCAAGAAATAGGTGGGATAGCAAATATTTCATTTTTCTTTTCATAGCCAAGTTAAATATACATAGCAAAAAGAGTGTAATGGTACAAACTTTCCATTTTAAGCATTCAAATGCGTACTTCATATTAGCATTTCCTATTTCTCATGTATCTAATTTATGACTTTATTATTAAATATTGAACGGTTCTTTACCAAAAAAGAGCTTTAGAGTTATCCATCCAGTTACCTTCAGTCATCACTGAGGATAGATTCTACATTTTCAAGATTGTTTTAAAAAGCCTGTGACTTTTTCAGTCTCTCTGCAGCTGTGAGTGGTGCTGGCATATCTCAATGAGAGCTGCCATATCCCTGAGGATTCCCAGCAGCAGGAGGTCCAGTCTGATGATTCTTTTTGAGACTTTTACAGCATTTACTCTCACTTAGTGTGATTATTTTTAAATACACCTTCCCTAATCATTGCAATTAAAAAAAATCATGAGACCATTTCTATTCATGCTCAAAAGTATAAAACACTATTTCTGCAGTACAGAAATCCCAAAGCCAAACTCATAGTACTCTCTCTTATAGTGTTTTAAAATAATTTTTATTTTTATTGAGAATTTGGTGGATGATTTTCAACAACTCAAAAGAGAACTGATTGTGAAAGTATCAACAATTATCATGATTACCCCTGGGTAATTATGGGCTACTACAGAACCCATAAAGGGGTTGAACAAGACCATTTCTGCACTGGATGAAGTGGAGAATTGACAGTTAACCCTGGATGTCCTCTTTTTGTTCAGTGATCTAGGGGGTGGGAGACGAAGCAGTTTTTGTTTTTTGTTTACTTTTTTTTTCTCTTGTGTCTTCTCTCTGTGAAATATCTGAGTGATTGTCTCTAGGTGGACCTGTCCTTAGCCAGATGACGCAATAGTACTGTATACATAGACACTTGAAAAACTATGCATTTGGAGAAGTACAGATACTTAAACTGTATGCAGAGTATGTTTGGATGATGCTATTTGAGTTGTAAATGAAAGAAAAAAATTTTTTTTCAGTGAGGCATAAAATCATCTGTTTAGGCTGGAGATGTGGGATTGTGGATGAAGATATGTCCTCAGCTTCACAGGTTAAATTGCAGACCTGTACTAACTATAGAACTTATATATAGAATTTAATGGTAGACTCACCTTATTCAGAGGAAATAGGATTGATTAAACTGAAGCAAAGACCATCATCAGCTATATCAGGATTGAATATACCAAGAATAGGAAAAGCAAAATCATAACTAGAATAGGATGAGTTGAGCTTTCCCCAGGACTACATAATTTAGAAGGTACAAAAATGTAAAAATTATGATTTTGGGAAATTATATAGTTTTGAAGTTGGCTATATTAATATTTTGGCAGTACTTTTACTCTCTTGATAGAGGGAAAACTACAGAAGAACGAGCTAAACTGGGAAGCTGCCAGATAGGAAACTTCATCTCATTTGTAGTTACTCACCAAGGGAACTCCTCACACTGGAACTACCCTGTTCCTGCCCAGCAGTGGCCTGAGAAGGTGGTGTGTGGGGGTATTTCCCTTACAAGCCATTGTCTATTCCTCACTCATGGTTGATTTGAGAGCACATCTCGTGCTACTTTCCTCAAGTACCATTTTGTATTAATTGCCCCGTACGTCAAAATTGATAGTTATAGGTATGAGGAGAGTTATAGAAAGTTAAATGACATAAGAATACATATAGTGATTGCTAGGTGGCAAGGGATATCACTAAAATGAAGCTGATTTCCTAGAAATACTCCAGGGTAGTCAATAAAGACAATTTTTATTGAGCCTTGTATGTACTGAGCTCTTTGGGGAGATATATGAAAAATATAGGACCCAATCTATGTCTTCAATGAGTCTCTGATCTGATACCCAGCCCAATATATATGCGTACCAGTGTTAGGGAGATAAGACTCAATAATCTCTAAGAGTCTTTCAAATTCAAGAGTTTTAATTTAATTTCTGTGGCTAATATAATTGAAACAACTAGAGGATATTATCAGATGGTAACCAATAAAATGCTTCTTATTCTGATGACTCAGTATAATAACAATAAGAAGGAAGAAATATCTGGTGATGGCATGATTGAGGAAAACTTCATGGAGAATTTTAAAATTGGACTTGGTCTTAAGTGAAGTATGTTCAGTTCAAGGAAGAATTATGTACATTTCAGTCCGGGTTGAGAGTAGAGGAGGAAGTACAGCAGGAACAGTGCTGTATATGGGAATTAGGATGATTTGAGGTGGTGTTGGTTTGTAAAGAGACCAGCTAGGCTGAGTGGAGAGTTTTTATTGAAGACTAGTGAGAAATTAAGTTAGACTTCTAGAATGCTCAGGGTTCAAATTTTTGTTAGCATGCCAGAATGCCATTTGATGTGGGAAATAATCAGATAAATCACTTCATCGATTAAGATTAACTATATACCAACACCCACAAAATTGAGAAATAGCTATCAATCAATTAGTCCTTTCAAAAGCTCCAGAAAGGGCAGCTTTCCAGCATAGAAAGTAGCACAGTCTCCTCAATCACACAGTGAGAGGATTCTTGTTAATTGGCTAATTGACACAGGAGATTTGTTGGCTTAAATTCTTTCCACGAAATGATTCTGTTCTCTTTTCAGAGTATATTCTTTTAAGATACCCATTGTCCACTTCATATCTAGTACCCTGCATCACTGAATGTCAGAACAGGCAGCTTTTCAGTACAAATGCAGAAGCTTCTTGAGGCCTCGGAGCCAGATTATGATCCACACAGGAAGCCAAACCATAGAATAGGATATCAAGTAGCAGAGCATGATGGTAACAGCTTGGCAGATATAAAGTGGCCAAATACTTATATTAATCAATTAAGTTTTATTTTTTCAACTTCTTATGATGGGGAATTTGAGTCTTCTGGCTTCAGAAATCCACCATTTTCAGAGCAGGAAGTCTTGGCGTTACTTAAAAACTGGAAGACTGAGAACAAGAAGATTGAGAGGGTGATTAATTGCAAAGTATTGTTTCCTTCTCAAGATAGAATTGCTTTTGTTATATTACATATGACATTTTGGTGATATTTATTAAATTGAATTATTTAGACAAGAGATTTAGACAAGAGATTCTTGACCTAGAGCCTATGAACTTTTTTTTTTTAACTTAGCATCCATTTACAATTTCCTAAAAGTCTTAGAGAAGTTAAAGCTTTAACAGCACTAAGACTTTTGGGAAACCTTATATTTTAATATCTTTACAGGATGTCCAAAAGTCTTAGTAAAGTTTTAAGCTATTAAAACTTAACGTTGTAGTTCTTTGAAAACACCCCGTATTTCAATAAAATGAGTTTCCTTTGGAGTCTTATATATTTTATTTTATGTATTTAAAAATGTTGTTCTAACATGTTGTTCTAACACATTTCAATAGGCTGCCAAAGGATCCATAAGACAAAAACCCTGATTTTGCTACTAGAATTACTATTGTCTTTTCTTTTGAGGGAATAAAGACAGGGTTTTGTCTCCTAGGACCCCTGCTTTTGTAAATAGTAGTGATTCATTATTGGTTTTGTATCAACTTTCATAATATGAGGAAATGGGGATGTTTAGCCTATAGAAGAAAAGACTCAGGGGAGACATGATAACTGTCTTCAAGTCTTTCAAAGGCTGTTGAGTAGAAGAGGAATCAGGCATTCTCTTTGGTCTCAGAGGGAGAAATGGAAACTGGCAGTTTACCTACCAAAGAATCATGATAAGATTTTGAATGCCATGGGTAAGATTTGAAAATTGCATTACTTATTATTACTGTCCACCAAAAGCTTTCAGCATTCACTATGAGACTTGCTTTATTACAAAATGCATGCCTAGATAGCATGGAGAGGGTAAGCAGGAGAAATGGGTAGAAGACTCAAAGAGGCAAATTTAGGAGAAAAAACCAACTTGCTAACAATTAGAGTTGTCTAGAAGTAGAATTTTTCATCCTGAGAGGTGGTGGGCTCTTATTTCTTAGAGGTCTTTAAGAAGAGGCTGGATAAGCGCTTGATTGGTAGTGAGGTTTCCTTTCAGGTTTTGGTTAGTTTGGATAACTACTGAGGTCCCTTCATATTCTCCAGTTCTATGATTCTGTGATCTTAGAAATTATAGCACCAGTCCCATTATCCTTCACTGTAAGATTAAAAAAAAACCCCTTTGGATTAGAATACATATGGGATATCCCTATATTGACTTGTTGGCATTTGAAAGGCTTTTTTTTCCCTATTCTATCCTATAGAAAATATGCTCTGAAATTTAATGAATTTTACCACAAATACTCTAAAATTTCCAACAGTGTTAATTGTAATAACAACAGCAATAGCAGGATAAAAATTTGTCCCAGGATTGTTCCTATTGGAATTCCATCTTGTAAAATGAAAATGATTTTTCTAGCTCTATTAAATAACTTTGTTAAGTTGATTGTATGGCACTGAATAAGTAATCTGGGTAGATATGTCATTTTTATTTTATTGTCTTCACCTACCCATGAGCAATTAATATTTCTCTAAATTGAGGTTTCATATAATTCCTGGGCTGGTCTTGGCAGGTAAATTTTCAAGTATTTTACATTGTCTGCAGTTATTTTAAATGGAATTTTTCTTTCTATCTCTTCCTGCAGGACTTTGTTGGTAATATATAGAAATGCTGATTATTTATGTGGGTTTATTTTATATCCTGCAACTTTGCTGAAGTAGATAATTGTTTCAACTAGTTTTTCAGTTGATTTCCTAGGATTCTCTAAGTGTAGTATATCTGTAAATACTGATAATTTTGTTTCTTCATTGCCTATTTTTATTCCTTCAATTTATTTTTCTACCCATTGCTATACTTAGCATTTCTAGTACAATATTGAATAATAGTTTTTATAATGATCAACTTTTTTTCACCCTTGATCTTATTGGGAAGTCTTCTAGCTTATTCCTATTTCAGATGATGCTTGCTGAATAATTTTAGATAAATGCTACTTATTTTAGGAAGAGTTCCATTTGTTACTAAGCTTTCTAGTGTTTTCAGTAGCAATCAGTGTTGTATTTTGTTATTGACATGGTCAATTATGCTGATAGTTTTCCTAATATTGAACAACTTTGCATCCTGGTATGAATCATACCTGATCAGAACATGTGATCTTTTTGATATATTGTTGTAATCTCCTTGCTAGTATTTTATTTAAAATTTTCCATAAATATTCATTACAGAAATTGGTCTACAGTTTTCTTTTTCTGTTTTTGTTCTTCCTGGTTTAAGTATCAGCACTATATTTGTGTCATAAACAGGTTGGTAGGACTCCTTTGCCTATTGTTCTAAATAGTTTACATAGTATTGTAATTAATTACTCTTTAAACGTTTGGTAGAATTCACTTATGAATCCATCTGGTCCTGAGGATTTTTTCTTGGGGAGCCCATTGATAGTTTCTTCAATTTCTTTTTCTAAGTAGGGTTAAGTATTCTATTTCCTCTTCGTTTATCAGAGCAATTTATATTTTGTGAATATTCATCCATTTCACCAAGTTTGTTAGATTTGTTAGCATATAAGTAGGTAAGATCATTCCTAATAATTGTTTTAATTTTATTTTTATTGATGGTTAATTCACTCTTTTCTTTTTTGATACTGGTAATTTGATCTTTTTTTAAATAAAATTAACCAATGGTCCCCCCCCCCATAAAACTAGCTCCTAGTTTTATTTATTAGTTCATTGGTTTTCTTACTTTCAATGTATTAATCCATCCAATGATTTCCAGGAATGAAGAAAGTGAGAGAGAAAAAAATAAATGTTTGGTAATTATAAAAAAAGAAAGAGAAAATGTAGGCAATAGTGAGGTTGTTTCTCATGATCAAAGCTACAAATATCATTATACTTATGCATGATGCCTAGAATTCAGGCCATCAATCAGCTCCATCTAAAGGATTTAGGACCTCCCAAATTTTCAAATTCACAAGATTACTTCCAAACCTAGACATATCCATATCAAGATTTATAGCTTCTCAGGACAGGAAACACAAGGCAGAAAAGGCAACAATGGGCTTGAACTTGCCTAGTTGAGACCCTTTTTTTTGTTGCCACCAAGGAGTAGCTGCCATGATACTAAAGTGGGGGAAAGGGCACCAGTCCCTTCCCACCATCCCTTCCCCTTCTCTCTCAGTGAAAAGCTTAAAGGATATTCCCATAACCTGCAGCTAGGAAGAGAAGTGAATAAGCCAGGATCCTAGTACATTTTTATGTCCACTGGGACATCAACTCTTTTTATTTGTTGGCCAATATGGTGGTAGCTTCATCAAACCCAAAGCACCTGAGTTCTGAGTCACGGATGGCCAGTGAAAAGCATCCACATAGTACATTATCACTAAAGTGTTCGAGCTCTAGTCTAGCTAGCAACAAATGGTCATTTGGAATCAGGAAAGGTAGTTTTGTGAATTTCCTTTGTGATCCCTGTTTACAAATGGAAAATACTAACCCCTACAGATCTCATTTTTAGGGGACTCAGCCATATATTTCATCTTTTCCTAAATTCCTCATCTAATTCTTTACACTATCCATAACTTTCTTTTAAATGTTGTCCATTGAGAATTTGCTAATCTTAAATTTGATCATTTTGTTTCCATTTAGCCTCATGCCAGTTTGTTTTGAGTCATGAGAGTTATTTTACACATGTCATGTGTCATTGAGTTCTAGGCCAGCCTGAATATTACAGACCCCATTCCCCAGGGATATAGTTAGTTCCAGAGCAGTTTTAGTTATATGAGTCTCAATTGTGTGGGTCTGAAGACCCAGGTTCAGAATAAGGTAACTATGGAAGTTGCATACCCATATTCCACTTGGGCCCAGGAAACTCTAGTTTAAGAGGTCAGGTTATTTTTGAAACCACCCTTGGCAAGCCAAGTAAATTCTAAGACTATACCAACATTCAGTTCTCTTCTGAAACATACTCAAAAGGTACTAGAATTAAGTGGTCATCCTGAGTGAAGCTTGGAGTGGAACAAAACTGAGTGAAAACCCTGGCACTTATTTGGCTTTTTTCTAAGTTAGCATTTATATAGTGCTTTGAAGTTTGCAAATCACTTTACAAATACTATCTTACTTTATCTTCACAACAACTCTGAGAGGTAGGTTCTATTATTATCTTATTTTATAGATGAAGAAATTGAGACAGGCAGAGTTTAAGCAATTTGCCCAGGGTCACACAGGTAGTAAGTATCTGAAGTTCCATGTCTTCCTAGGTCCACATTCAGCATTCTAATCACAGTAGCACCTAGTTGCCTCACATAAAAGATGAAGTCATGGCAGAACAGAGACTGATACGCTTCCTGAAATAGGTACCTGAAGATACCTAAGTCTAGATATACATCCTTGGAATTTCTCTCAAATTGATCAGTCTTCTAATGTGTATGATATTTTATCAAATTATGTTGCAAGTTGCAAAACTACAAATATGGAGTGCCTTCTGAACCTGTAAGGTAGTTTTCTATACCTTTCTTATGCCACTTATATCAACATGGTATTATGGAATGTCAGGATCCAGAAATACCTTGATGAACTAAAACATTAGGTAAAAACAACTAAGATTACATTTAACAGGCATAAATACAGTCTTATACTTGGGTTCAATAAAATCAGCTAAATAAGTTCAAGATAGCAGTACTTCTGTAAAAGTTCTGGGAATTTTGGTGACTTTTGTACCCATTCAGCCACATGATTGTTTTGTTTCCTGAGAACAGTGAGCTGATTTGATATGAGCAAATGGTATGATATGATGGCCAAAAAGCAAATGCAATCTTGGGCTATAATAAGAGAAGCATGGCATTCAGGACTAGATCACAGTCCTTCTGCATAATTCCTAAATCAGACCATATCTAAAGTAATGGGCTCAGTTCTGAGGGCCACATTTTAGGAAGGACATTGACAAGGTAGAAAGTAGCCAAAGGAGGGTGACTAGGATAATGAAAGGCCTCCAGAGCATGCCACATAAGGATTAGTTAATGGAATTGGGCATGTTTATCCAGGAGATGAGAACACTTAGGAGGAACATGATACCTATCTTCAAGTATTTGAAGAGCTATCTTGTGGAAGAGGGATTAAGCTTGTTTTATTTGGCCCCAGGGAGGAGGACTATGCATCCATGGGTGGAAATTACAAAGAAACAGATTTAAGCTAGTTATAAATAATGATTTCCCAATAATTAGAGCTATCTAAATGTCAAATGGGCTGCCTCAGGAAGTAGTCAAGTCAACAAGCATTATGAAATGCTTACTATATGGCAGGTACTATGCTATATGCTGGGAATTCAAATACAAGCAGAAGAAAAGATGGTCCCTGCCCTCAAGGACCTTACATTATGACCTGGAAAAGACAGCACATAAAAGGAAACTGAAGAGCAGGGATGGGGGGGGGTATGGAAGCCTAGTGTATGATACAGAAAGTCTGGAGAGTAAAAAGTATAGAGGGGAGAGGAATGAAGACATGGTTGACTTGTGTATTCTCCTTAAAATGGAACGTCTGGCAGGAACCAGCCTATCACCAGGTGGAAGTTATTTCCAATATGTGAAGTTCAGAGGTTGAATGAAAGCCTTGGCTGAAGGATTCTCCCATTTTGTAAAGTCCATGGGTGGAATGAACTTTCCTGGTAAGGAGGTTTCTAAGGTATGGTAGAGAAAGCCTGTAAAGGTAGGGATACAGCCTGGAGAAAAATATTTGGGTTTACCCTCATTAAAGGTCTTCAGGAAAAGACTGAGGGACTATTTATGGGGTATGTTGTGAGGGGGATTCTTATGCAAGTCTGGGTCATATTTGAGAGTATTCATAATCCTTTCTAAGTCTGAAATATCTGATTCTCTGAAAGAGTAGTGAATGTCGAATTAGAAAACCTGAACTTGATTCCCAACTTTGCAATATATTAGAAGTGTCACTTTAAGCAAATCACTTGATTTCTCTGTGTTTGATTTCTCTTTTTCCTCATGGTTAAAAAGAAGGACTTCTAGTAGATGATTTCTAAGGCCTTTTTCAGGTCTATAATTTCATGATTCTTCTTTGTACTAGATTTATCTTCCTACTTGGTTACTAAATGGGAACTATCATATTCTTTAGTTTCCTTCATAATTCATAGTATATTGTCTTGCACTTTGTAAATACATATTGAATTAAAGTGAATTTTATTCAAATTAAAACTATTGGAAACCACTGACAAATGTTTAAGCCTGAGCATTAAGCACAGATTTCCACAGAGATGAGTGATACTTAGTTGCTGAATGGTTTTGATATGACTATAGGAAAATGTCAGCACAGACAAGGGCAAACCATGGCATACCAAGAGATTTGGAATCAGAAGATGTGAATTCAAATTCTGACTCTGACACTTCAAGCTGTTTGATCTTGGGCAAGCAAATTCAGTTCTTTTAGCTTCAGTTTCCTTACTGTAAAATGGAGACAGTAATAGTTGTACTATTTATTTCATAGCATTATTGTAAGGTGCTTTGTACACCAAAATTATCTTCCTGTGAGATACTGTTGCTATTGATAATTCCATATTCTTTTCACAATTTATTCTATTCCATAAAAAGGTAAATTATTTTGTATATGGTTATACAAAAAGGGAAATGAGCATCTCATTTGATAGTCACAACAAACCTGTGAAGTAGGTGGTATTATTATTTCCATTTTACCTTGGAGGAAACTTAGGCAGACAGAGGTTAGATAACTTGCCCAGGGTCACACAGTTTCTAAGTATCTTAGGCTAGATTTGAACTCAGGTATTTCCTATTCCAGGCCTATCACTTTATCCAGTGTGCTGCACAGCTGGCTCTTTATATATGTAAATGTAATGTGTATATGTATATACACTGTATTTGCCTTATACATATAAATAAAATGTACTCATTTGTATTTATGCCTGTGATTTCATTTGTGTAGGGAGCTCAGAGTAGTGAACGTCCTTTTGCCAATGGCCAATCCCAATGTAGTTCAACAACTCTCTTGTAACAGTCTTAGAGAGCTGCCTGGTTCTTTGAGGACTTGCCCTTGGTCATTTAGGTATTATGTGCCAGAGGAAGTGTATGAACTCAAGTCTTCACGACTACAAAGCCCAGTCTCTATCCACTATACTATACAGTTTCTTAGAAATAAGTAAATAGTAACTACCTTCTATCTGTGTTTATATTCACGTATGTAGGAAAAATACTATTTCTCCTTCCACATTTGAACACTTCAAAGGCCACTTTTGAAAACTGATAAATATACCATCAAGTATAGTAATTCTCTTTATTTTCAGTCATTTGAAGCTGGCCCCATTCCCTGTCTTTTGCATTCCCTCATTCTCTTCTGCAGAATAGAAGCTTGATGGTAGTTTTTTCTGTATCCCTTGAGATTGATTGCAAGTGGGTGTCCCTGTGCTTCTGAATGAAGAGGATGGATGGACACATGGGAAATCAGATTCTAGATTTTTTTTTCAATGGGCAAGTAACATCTGTGTTAGCCTAGATGACTCAACAGTCCTCTCAGGAGCCAACCTTGCAGAATTAATTTGGTTATGGATCTGATCACACACATAGGATACAAGTTAGCTTAGTCTTCCCCCAGGCAGGCTAATTCATAAAATTTGAAATATAATTTTGGCAATGAGGTAATGTTTTTCCCTAACTAAATAAGTAAAGAGAAGGAAAAACCTAATAAAGCCAAAATCCCCAGCAGCTAAAAAGTTAACACCTCCATGGTAATCGCCAAACTAAGAAAGAGCTGACTGTTGGCCAGTACTTGAGGGGTCCCAAACCTGTTAAACCTTTTTCTTAAAACTGTGACTCTTTTCTTTCAAGTTATTCAACCTTTCACCGAAAAGGCCTCTTCCCCTGACCCTTGACCTGTAGTTATTTGTTTAGCATTGTGGCAACAGAGTTTGGAAATCTGAAAATCATTAGGTTAAATGCAAGGGTGTTGGGGAGGGGAGATTCCTGAAGTGGGCTGAAGAAAATTACATTTGGAAGATTTTAAACTTTATTTTCCTGTAGGAATTAATCTGTGGTCATGGGATCATGAGCCTTTGGAAACATTTTCAATAGACTTTTTTTTCTCTTAAAGAAAAGAATTAAATTCAGCTGACAAAGTATCTGTACACAAAATATTATATCCATTAACAGCTATTCTAAAAGCTCATTACCAAAAAAAAAAATTAAGCCAAATGAAAATTTTTTGAAATGTGTCACATCATACAACTAGAAAAGATAAATTCATGTGCTTTTGACTTCTTTGGATTTATTTAGAAAATTACCAGCAGAGAGAGGGTATTAAGCGCCTGGGAGAAGAGCTGGCTTTTGGTAAACAGATTCTCCTAGTGAATCTAGAAAAGTCAATTATGCAAACTTCCTCAAAATTATAGAAATTCAGTGACAGTTATAAAATAGAAAAGCGGTATTTCAGAGTTAGGTCAGATCCCTGTTTCACGTCTTTGTCTCCCACCTTCAGCAATAAGTTGTTGCTAATTCCGCTTGAGAGCTTTTCTTTCTTTACTCTGATATGCTGGAGTCAGTCCTTGGCATTACCTCAGATATTCTAAAGTAGAAGAAAATAAAATTAGCACATTACTGGAGGAATTTTCACTTCACATGAGTATGGCCATGACAACCAAAATGTCCTCATTGTGGATGAAAAGTTCATTCATCAGTCTATTCTACATACGTTCCACTAAATATGTGGTGTTAAAAAAATCTAGTCAATTGAGTGTTTTAAGTGTTCATACCTATTTCAAGTAGAACCTTTTGTCTTCCATGATTGCATGAGAAGTGGAGAGAGTACTGAAAGGAGAAGATGCTAATGAGGATTAATGGGGCTGGGGTGGGTTGTTGTAGAGTAAGTTTCTGATAGGTGGATGATTCCAAAGAAAGTGATAAATGTCAACTATATCCCCTTTTCTCACTTGGAATAATTGTGAGTCACAGAAACAGGAGCAAAGATGTGTCAATAAGCTTATGAATCCCATAAGGAAAAACAACTCTAGGAGATTGGTACAATTATTATCACAATTTTGCCGAAGAGAAAACTGAGGCACTGAGTTGTTAAGGGACTTGCCCACTCTCACATAGCTGTTGTTGTTTGTCATTCTTTCTGGAAGAGTTAGTGCCTGAGACAGTATTCAAACTCAAGTCTTATGAACTCTCAAGTCCTGTGTCCTATAAAATTTGACACTTTGCTGCCTATAGCACCATGGGGTCTCCCTCACAATACTCACTCCTTTGGGCAAAAGCACTGAAGGCTTTTATTAAACTCTAAATGCTTATTTGAGAAAGGTAGCACAATCATACATTTCTCAATCATATAAACATCAATCACATATATTTCAGCTGAAATTAGCTTACCAGGCTAGCTAGTTATATGCTGAAGGGATAGGATGTAGGATAAGTGAATCCAATCAGAATGGTCTGGAAGGTGAGGGACTTCTCACTAGATGTAATGAAGTGGAAAGCTCTGGGCAAGGGGTAGCCCAGGTTTTCAGATACCTGGGAAGCCAGTGAGGCTAAAAGGGATTGCAGAATGTAAGATGGAAGATGACCGAAGAAACATTTAAGGATTTTACCTTATTGACCCTATGTAAGTCCCAACTATTAACTTACTCACAAAATTGAAAGAATTAGAATTGTGGTGCTGGACGAGACCTAAGAGATTATATATTGCAACCATTTCATTTTTACAGCTGAAGAAACTTGAGCCCAGAGGGATTAAGTCATTTGTCTAAATTTCAGCCTGGTCTTCTGACATCTAATCCCATTTTCTTTCCACTATGTTATGCTGCAAAGAAGTAAACTTTCCCATTTAATCCAATATGCAGGTGGAAAAGCCTTAGGATTTGAGATTGGCATGTATGAATCCAAAGGCACATGTGTATGTTTGAGAAGAATCACAAGAAGTTTTAGGCACAGGGTGAAGGATGCAGGGATTATAGGCTCCATCCCATATCATGCTTATTTTGTTGTATAAAGTGAAACTGATGATTGTGATATTTAAGCTAACGGGAGCAGTAAACCACTGTGTGGCCTTCTGAACATACTGCAGATTTTGTCAGGTAATTTACCTTTATCACTTTTACATTTTATTGATTTGTGTGCTCTCTTTATATGTTATGAACCCTTATAAGATTGCAGACTTCTCTAGAGCAGGGACTGTTTTCTTTTTGCATCTTTATCTCCTTAGTACCTAGCACAGTACCTTGCCCATAGTAAGCACTACAGGACACTTGGTGAATGGTGACAAAGCAAACTGGCAAAGAAATGTTATTTACATTCTCAAACACATACCAAAAATTAGTTGTATAGGCAAAGAAAGATTTATATTCTTAATATTCTTCTTTCTGGTAATTATCTGCCAATTAAATTGCATTTGTAATGTCTACAAGGTTAAAAAAAATATCTGAATGCACAATAGGGGAAAGAAAAGAAAACACTTTCCCTCCATAACATTAAATATACAGATTGGCCATAAGGCCTTCTCTATATGCACAGCCAGTTGTACTTTTGTGACTAATCTGACCAGGATTAGTCAGATTAGGAGGATAAAAACGATATGTGCTCATAAATGTAACTTGAGTTAAAGAAACAACAGTCCAATTTGAAATGCATCAGCTGGGAAGAAAGTGACTCTTTGAAAAAAGGCTTTGTGAGATCCATCAAGTGAAGAACCAAAGCTACTGCCCATGACAAGCTCTCCAAATTGTGCTTACAAGGCTGCTAACCCCATGATGGCAGACTTTATATTCAACAGCTATGTTAGTTTCGCATTGGGCCTCAGTCACACTTGCACACATCATGGATTAGTGGCATGGATGGAAACACCATCAGTAGGTTCATGTATAAGCACCAAGATCAGTGATATGAGATCAAAGAAACACATGGCTTTGCATTTTTTGCTTTCATTTTTAGTTTAGGTGGTATTTGATTGGCCATTCTGGAAATTGCCATATGCAGGAAGAACATTTAGAAATGTTTTTCAAAGTTTTCATTCCTTCCATGAGCTCATTCTTGCGATGGATTTTTGTCGATCTGGCTACAGTGGGAAAATGACTTCCATGCAGAGTCATGGTGACATCATCTTTGAGATGATACTATATTATAAAGGTAAATACTCTATACATGTCTATATAAAAGAGGATGAATAATAAATTGCAAAGTTTTGTTCTTTTCTGCATTATTATCTAGAAAATAATGTTTTTATTTTTACCTTTCATATGACTAAAGGAATAAAATTTCCTACAGTTACTCTTTTGAACTTTTTAATTTCTAGTCAAGTAACTGGTGTCTAAGGGATATATGTCCTTGGTATCTCAACATAGTTCTCCAGTAATGAATATTCAACACTGTTTTTCTTTAATTTTACTCTAATAGAATACATGCAGGATTTTAAAAAGTAATTTATTAGGATAAATTAAGAGTGAACAGAATTTTTCTTTCCTAGATTGTTTTCCTTCTTAGTCTAAACTTTAAGCTACCATCTGCCCATCCATTTTTCTCATGAGAGTTTTAAAAAGTACAGCACAGAGGAATTTCATTGATCCCATTTTGAATCCCTGAGGATTTGCTACTCTGTGTCTTTTTCCCAGCTGTTGGTCATTTCCCATGAAGCCATAGCCAGCACCAGAGTACACAGGGTCCCTGTCCTGCTTAATCTCACCATGAGACTAGATATGTCTTAACCACAAATGGATTTTCTTCTAATGAATAATTCTAGCCTTTGGAATATTCCTCAGTCATCCTAATGGAAGAACTCAGCCATGATGCATCAAGGGAGTTCACTGGTCTCTGGTTTTTTTTCACTGGTGGCTAAGATTAGAGAGGTTGTGTTTTTTAAATGTTTACTAGCTATAAATAGCAAAAGAGATGCTTTTGGTAATGGAACAGTGCTGAGTTTTAGATATTCCTAACAGGGCCCACTGCTTGATTTTGTCCAAACTGACTCCATATTAAGCTGCTGATGCCTGTTACCTACTGTGACTGGAATAGTTGTTCTAGGAGTGGTTCCTTCTTAATAAGAACCCTAAGACCAAAGGGAGAAGAGATGCTTTAGTCATCAAGGCCTGGCCTTGTTGGTGATGCTTTACTTTTTGTTTTCCTGATAGCTTGCCCCTTCTCTTTCAGTTTCTGAAAATCTTCTGATTGCTGACAGCTACCCTTGAAAGGTATGCTGAAGTAAGCCTTGTTCTGACCTCTATTATTTATATACTCCCATTTCTAGTTAAATATCTTTTTTTTTCTGATGTCTTACTTGTTCTGATCCTTGACCCCCAATTGATGCTCTAAGGATCTGACTTAAAGCCATACATTGACATTTGGTATGTAAATGTATGCCAGCCCAGGATTGCTGACTTAATTCTATTTGCTTGCTTCTACTTTGGCTTCTAGATTTTTCTACTGCCCTTATGTACAGCTGTAACCATTCACTTGCTTTCCTTACCCTGGATCATTGGCATTTATTTGTAACTTGCTATTGAGTACATTCTCAGTCCTACCATGCAGTCATCTTAGGAGTTTAGGCATCAGAGAGGCTAAAGATGGCCATCTCTCATTAGACCACCTGCCACCTTTCCGCCTGCCACCCCACTCCACCCAAAAAAGAATGCTATAATACAAGTAAGCCTGAGAGAGCACCTATATGAGCATATATCCATAAAATGGGAAACAACAAATTCTTAGGAAAAAAACTGCCAAAAGTTCCTAGAGTCTTAGCAACCATTATACTGTTAGGTGGTATGATGGATAGAGTGCCCAGCTCAGAGTCAGGAAGATCTGAGTTTAAATCCATTCTCAGACAGTTACTTGCTGTGTGATTCTGGGCAAGTCACTTAAGTTCTCCTTCCTTATCTGTAAAATAGGATGATTAATAATAATAATAATAATAATAACAATAATACCTACCTCCTGGTGTTGTTGTGAGGGTCAAATGTAAAGGATGAAAGCAAGGATGAAAACTGTAAAGCACTTATTTAATTCTTGGAACATTGTAAGCAGTATGTAAATGTGAGCTATTATCATTGTTGTTATTATTATTATACTGTAAGTCACATTAAGTTCAGTCATGGCTTAAGAAAGTTCCAGTTTATTCTATGTCTGAGATAATTTGTTGTCTAGAATTTATTCTGAGTGTGTCAGAACACCTGAGTCATGCTTGTTGACACCTATGCTGTTGACATGGTCTCTTCAAGTCAATTCAACAAACACTTATGGAGTATGTCCTATGTGATAAGCAGTGGTCTCTTGCTCCCATCCTTTATATTTTTCTCATGATTAGTAGGAATACTGCTTGATAGAAGTGAGTCGTTCCACAATCCGGAGAGATTCTTCCACATTTAAAGTGATCAAATAATGTGGTTCTTCTGCTCAGTAAAATTTTAACTCAAGTCCTACTTGGAAATTTGAATCAGAGAAGGGAAGTAAAACTTCCTGGGTTCATGAGGCTAAATAAACAATGACTAAAAGTAGAGAAAATGAGGTTTAATTTTCAAAGTCATATTGTAAAGACCAAAAACTAAGGATCTATGTACACCCTTTTTAGTCCGGTCAAAACTATGTATTCCATTTCAGAATAATATTTTTAATGTATAAAATGGAATACGTAGGTTTACAGAGGAAACCAATTTTATTGAATTCAGTTATTAAAATATTTTTCTAAAAGTTAATGGACCTCAAGTTGACAACTTTGACATAAATAGATGGACAACTTTTTTTTTTTCTTAATTCTTTCTTCTCCATTCTATTCATTAGAGCCTATGTTGAGCTTCAAAATGTAACTAACCCAAAATGGAAATGTTGGTGATGTTTTCTTTTTAAAGCCTTCAGTTGATACAACAAAACTTATTGAAGTCAATAATAATGAGATGGGTAATTTAATCAGAAAATATAAAAGAAGTTAAACTGGATAAGTTAAGAACACCTAGAAAAATAGATTATTGTATAAGCTGGCTTGAGGCAAGCATATAATGTTAATAATAAGACAAGAACACAGATTTAGATCTGGAAGGAACCTCAGAGGTCAGCAAGCCCAAATCCCTCACTTTACAGATCAAGAAGCTGAGACCTTAAAAGGTGAAGTAACTTGCTTAAAGTCAAACAGGTGACAGAACTGATGTTTAAACTGAGTTCCTTTGATTTCCAACTCTAGCAGACCTTCCAGTATATTACACTATACTCTCTCCCTCCCTTGCCTTTTATTTGCATTGTTCTTAATTCTTTTCGAAAATTTTCACTGATGTGATATCATTTGATCATCTGGTAGGGCAGGTATGATTACTATTCATATTTGACAGAAGTGTATCTAAGCATGGAAACCCATTTCCTCTTTTGTATTCATCTGGCCTAATTCTATTTTATTGCTTACCTAGTCTATAGTGACAGAATAAGTGAACACATACATACCTAGAACTTAATTTTCCCCAAACGCCCAAGTCACTCCTTAAAACTACTTAGAAAAAGGCAGTATCAATAACAGACTATAGACAATAGGGTAAGAAATGTGCCCCTAGTGTACGGACTTAAACTGTACTCCTAAGTGACTAAATAATCACAAGGGAGTCATTTTGGTAAGGGAGCAAAACTACTTCAGGGATGTTTGTCTGAGAGAGGTAATGACAAGTTTATAGCACAGGTGACTGTCAATTACCTTAAATACAGAGCTGTGTATATGTACCAGAACTTTCTTGTGTGTGAGCAATGGGGATGACAACAATGTTGTCATTCCTGTTTACCCACCAGTAATTTGGGATCTGGGTGCGGGCATAGAAATGGTGGGAAATTTGGGGGGAAGTGATCACTTGATCTCAGAGTTTGTGGTAGAGAGGAAAACTAGCAT
Source organism: Phascolarctos cinereus (assembly GCF_003287225.1). Taxonomy (NCBI): domain Eukaryota; kingdom Metazoa; phylum Chordata; class Mammalia; order Diprotodontia; family Phascolarctidae; genus Phascolarctos; species Phascolarctos cinereus. The sequence goes on along the minus strand of NW_027555736.1, from coordinate 128,691,899 downwards.
GCTGTGACAGGTAACTTAGATATTTAGTGATATTTCAAATGATTTAAAGAAAGAATTGGACTAAAGTCATATGGGGGAAATCAGGCTGAATTGGATAGGAAACTCTAAAAAATGAAAATCTGATGTAAAACCCAATAAGCAGGAAAGGTGGAACTGTCTAAAGAAAGTCACACACACACACACACACACACACACACACACACACACACACATTGTCATCATTCATGCTCAAAAAGCACCAAAATGACATCGCTATACAGGGGTCAAGGTACAGTGTGTCCAACTGTGACTGATCAGACCAAGATAGGTTCAGAAGGCTGTACCACAAATTGGGCACAAATAGTCCGTATGAACATTTGGAGTGGAGATGTCTTTCAATTTGCACATCTTGGGTTTCTTTTGAGCTGCTACAATTCCACTTTGCTCTAGAACACAGCACCTTCTTTGATGAGGGCATGCTATGCTGGACAATCCTAAGGTAGTATCTCACGTCTCACAATTGATTCCAAAGTTCTGGGGCAGCTAGGTGCCACAGTGGATAGAGCACTGACCCTGGAGTCAGAAGAACCTGAGTTCAAACCCAGCTTCAGACACATAACACTAGCTGTGTGACTCTGGCCAAGTCACTTAACCCCAATTGCCTCACCAAAAAAAAAAAAAGAAAGAAAGAAAGAAAGAAAAAACACCCAAAGTTCTTCAGAGAAACCTTGAGAGTGTCCTTGTATTGCTTATTCTGATCTCTGTAGAAGCATTTACCTCGTGTAAGTTCTCCAAAACACAGTCTTTTAGGCAAGTGAACATTTGGCATTTGAACATTGCGTCCGGCCCATTGCAATTGTGCTCTCTTCAATAGAGTTTGAATGCTTGTCAGTTCAGCTCAGTAAAGGACTTCGGTGTCTGGTGCCTTATCTTGACAAATGATCTTCGGGATCTTTCTAAGACAATTCAAATGGAAGCAATTCAGTTTCCTGACATGATGCTGGTATACTGTCCAGGTTTCAGAAGCACACAACAATGAGGTAAGTACAACAGCTCTGTAGACCTTCAGTCTGGTAGGTAGCCTAATATCTCTTTTCTCCCACACTTTCTTTCCGTGCCTCCCAAACACTGAGTTAGATCTGGCAATGCCTGCATCAACCTCACCATCTGTGTGGGCATCCCTGGAAAGTACAGTGCCATGTGAAGTGAGCATTCAAAATCTCTCCATTTTCTGTAACCAATGGTTGCACATATGGATGGTGCAGTGCTAGCTGATAGAAAAACTCTATAATCTTGGTGTTGGCTGTCAAGCCAAAATTAGCACAAGTGGCAGAGAAGCAACCCATACTCTGTCACATCTCAGCCTGAGAAACTACACTGAGTGCACAATCATCTGTTAACAAAAAATTGCACACCAACTATCCCTCAGTTGTAGCCTTTTCAAGTTACATAATTTACCATTGGTGTGGTGGCTGACCTTGATGTCATTTTCATCATAGTTGAAGGTATCTGACAACACGGCTGAAAACATTATGCTAAAAAGCATGGGAGCAAGCACACAGTCCTGTTTCAATCCATTGGTAACTGGGAAAGAGTGAGAGCATCATCCATTATCCAGAACCTATGCAGGCATGCCTGTGAAACTGATACGTGCATATGCATGCATGCACATATGTGTACACATATATGTATAATACATGTATATTTGCATTTATGCAGACATGCACCTACACAAACATACATATACATATATATACATATACATATATATGTATATATATACATATGTACATATAGAGAAACATATACATATGCACACAGAGAGGGAATTGACCAACAAACAGCTTTTAAAAAAGACATGCATAGATGATGGAAACAAAGTCAGGTAATGGAGAATGAATACAAAAGCATGGCATAGTCTGGTTAGACTTGTATCAGAAACACTAAAGCCTGTGATTAGTTGTGGCTAGCAAGGATATCTAAAAACAACACAGAAAAGGTTTTCTTAAAACTAAATTTGTTGAAAAAGGAGGATCAAAGACAATGCAAACAATGCTTCTAGAGGAAGGAATTATGATAACTGACATGGAGAGAACGGATAGCTTCTGAATGCTTATTCTACTTCTGCTTTTCCTGCCAAAGAAAATAATCTTTGTCCAGAAGGGATGGAGTAAAAGTGGCTAGTCGGGAATCAAAACCCAAGACAAGAAAGGGGATGATAGGAAAACACCTATATACCCACGATAAACTCAAGTCACCAGGTACAGATGAACTGAATTCTTGAGTGCTCTAAGAATTGACATTTGTGGTTGCTGAGCTACTGTCTTTTAAACCTTATGAGGAATGAAAAATATACAGCAGGCCTAAGAAGAACAAGTATTATTTAGATTGTTAAAGGAAAGAATGGAGTTTTCAAACTATTAAGCATTTAGTTTTATTTCATTTCTTGACAAAATTCTATGAAGTATTATTTAAAGGAATTATTTGTGAACACTTAGAAAAGAAAGCAGTGATTACAAAGAACATGTATGGCTTCATCAAGAATAGATTATAATTGGACTAATAACTGGAGAGTGCTATAATTTCCTATATTTTAGAAAATTATTTAACAAAATTCCAAGCTATTTTTCTGGGTGAGTTAAAGCGATGTGGCTTAAGTAGTTATACAGTTACATGAATTCAAGTTTGTTTGAATGGTTGAATACAAAGAGTTGTTATGATTGGTTTGAACTCTCTAATGAACTCTTCCCCAGAAATTTGTCCTTGGTCCTGAAAAAAAAATCAATGTCTTGGTTAAAAGTGTAAGTAGCATGCTTATCAAATATGCAGATGAGGCAAAACTGGGAAGAATATCTAAATCAATGGACAAGAGTCAGAATTCATAAAGATCCTGTCGAAAACACAGTCAGTGGAATAAGATTAAATTTAATAGAGACAATGTACAATGTTGTTCTTCAGTTAAAAAAAATCAATCACTTAAGTACAATATTGTAGGATTATAGATGGTATGAGGTGTTGCTAGAGACAATTCATTTTTAAATGATCTTGAGGTTTTGGTGGGCTGAAAGCTCAATGGGAATCAACAGTGTAATATAGCAGCTCACAAAGCTAATCAGATATTAGGCTACTTTAAGAGATATGCGGTATCCATGACCATTTTTGAGATAGTTCCTTTGTGTTCTGGGCAGCTAGGTAGCGCAGTGGATAGAGCACTGGCCTTGGAATCAGGAAGACTCATTTTCATGAGTTCAAATCCAGCCTCAGAAACTTACTAGCCATGTGACCCTGGGCAAGCCACCTAATCTTATTTGCTTCAGTTCCTTATCTGTAAAATGGGCTGGAGAAGGAAATGCTAAACCACTCCAGTATCTGTGCCAAGAAAATCCTGAATAGGGTCATGAAGAGTTGGACACAACTGATCAAAAATCTTCGTATTCTGTTCTCATTAGACAACATTCTGAATATTGTGATTAATTCTAGGTGTTGCATTTTAGAAAAGACATCAACAAGATCTAGAGCAGATGTTCTTAACCCTTTTTGTGGCGTGGACCCCTTTGTCAGTCTAGTGAAGCCTATAGACCCCTTCTCAGAATGATGTCTTTAAGTGCATAAAATAAAATACTTAGGATTATGAAGGTAACCAGTTATATTGAAAAATAGCTGTTAATTTTTTTTCTTTTTTTTAGTTCACAAATATAAGGTTAAGAACTCTTATAAGGGGTCCAGCAGAGGATAGACTCAAAGATTATACCATATGTGTAGTGTTTGAAGGAACTGAGGATATTTAGCCTGATGAAGACCAGTTTTAAACGAAGGGGAAGGGATCCTATATGCCAAAGGAGACAACTCTCATTAGATTCACCCACACTAAAGGGTTTTTTTTTTTTGCTTTGTTTTGTTTTATGTTTTTGTTTTGTTTTATTTTTTGGTGAGGCAATTGGGTTAAGTGACTTGCCCAGGGTCACACAGGTAATGAGTATCATGTGTTGGGAGGCCAGATTTGAACCCAAGTCCTCCTGACTCCAGGGCCGGTGCTCTATCCACTGTGCCACCTAGCTGCACCCCACACTAGAGGTTTTAAAACAAATATAAGATGATTTGTTTATTGCATATGTTGTAGAGGGAATTTTTACTTGGCTATGTGATGGCCTAGATCTCCTGTGAAGTTCCTTTCAAATATAGGATTCTATGATTTTATGAAAGTTGTCCAAAAAAAAAAAATTCAGACACAACAGCACAGTATCTAATGTCACAACAGGGTTTAACTGAAAAAGAGTTTATGGATTTAGAAAAAAAATTCATGGAAGTGATTCTTTTTCCTTCTTGTTCCTTACTTTTTTTAGGGTTGATTTGTGCCCTATGAATATCTAGTTTTCGCATTTTTCTTCCCCTTTTTGTTCTGTTGGAGAAAATAAATTAGCACTCAGGGCGGTCTCAGGTGGAAATAAGAACATATAACCATCACTCTCCTTACCTCATCTATAGGGAAATTATCAAATGAGTCAGCTAGAAACTAGCCTAACTGTGAGCAGACAGATTCAAAAACTTTTACATGAATATAAATGAATGGAGATAGAATAAAAAGAGAAATTACAGAGTAGGGAGAATATCTGCATAATTATCACTGATAAAAATCTGATATCCACAATATAGAGGGAATTGACACCAAGAAATATTCCTCTATTGGTCAAAGAATGTGAATAAGCAGTTTTCAAAAAAAGGATGGCAAACTGCAAATCAACATTTGAAAATGTGCTTCAAATCACTAATAGTGAAAGAAATACCAACTCAAACAACTTTGAGGTTTCAATTCACACTCTGCAAATTGACAAAGATGACAAAAGATAGGAATGGTCAATACCTGAACGGCTGTGGGAAGACAAACATACTAATCCATTGTTAATAAAGCTATGAATTGGTTCAAGCACCCTGGATATCAATTTGAAATTTTCATGAAAATGATTTACCTCTTCTTACCTTTGATTCAATCTCACTATGGGGCATATATCCTAAGTAATTCAAAGACAGAAACAAATGTCATATTTGTGCTAGCAAAGAACTAGAACCAAAGTGAGTGTATACTCTTTTGGAAATGACTGGAGGAAAAAAAAAAACATTGTAGCATGTGAGCCTAATAGGATATTAGCATGTAGTAAACAATGGTGATCATGGGGAGCTCAGAGAAATGAAGGTTAATTTGTATGGACTGATTAACAGTGAAATCAAAGAAAATCTAGCACTCTAGTTCCCTAAGAAATATTTTTGTGGTTTCAGTTGTGTTGTGAAGAAATCAGCATCTGTGGTTAAATGAAGAGACTGTTCCTTCCTAAAGAGGATTCTTGCTTTTCTCTAAATGTGGACTGTTTAGTTCTGAAATCAATACGTCAGCCTTCCCCTTTCCCAACTGTCCTATTTCTTCAAATTTTGAAAAGGTGAGAACTTCCCCCATTACCAGATGCTGCGAGGTGGCATAAAAGATACATTGTTGGACTCTAAGTAATGCTGACCTGAGTTCAATTCCTGATTCATAGACTTACTAGCTCTGTGACCATGGGTGAATCACTTACCCTCACTCAGCCTCAGTTTTCTCATCTGTGAAATGAGGTGAATGAAAGCACCTGCTTCACTGAATTTCTATGAAGAACAAATAAGATAATGTGTAAAGAGCTTTGCAATATCTGAGGTGCTCTATAAATGCTAGTAAATATTATTATCTTGTATTCATCTCTTTCCTTTGAATAACTATGTATGACTCTTAGAGTTATAAGAAGAGTATAATAAAATGCAAATGAGAGAAATTAAATTTATCAATATTATAAAGAAAAGGATAATACTAAGGCAGGACATATAAATTGAAGGGTTTTTTTAAAAAATGATATTTTTTTATATCTATATAATATCAAGGAGAGTGCCTCACAGGTACACGTGAAATATAGAAAAAAATCAGACGAATATATTCTGTCCATTGGATGGATCCTCTGTGACCAAGGCAGTTGATGGCACAGTCTATAGAGTGCTGACACCGGAGTAGGGAATACCTGAGTTCAAATCCAGCAGATATTACTAGTTGCATGAATCTAGGGAAGTAACTTAACCTCTCTTTGCTTCAGTTTCCTCAGCTGTAAAATAATAATAATAATAGTACCTACCTCATAGGATTCTTGTGAAGATCACATAAGTTAATATTTGTAGAATAAACAGGAAAAAAACACACTTAGCACAGTCCCTGATACATAGTAGGTGCTATACAAGTGCTTATTTCCTCTATGGAGAATCTGGGGGAAGAAATGGACAATAATGGCAAAGGATGAGAAGGCAAGGAGCTGTTATACCTACCATTGGAAGGAAGAGGATGAGAACACTGATACATGTATACATTGCACGATTAAATCAATGAACATCTTTTAAGCACCTACTAAATATCAGAGACTATATCTATTAAACCCCTACTACATAGTGAAGATAAGTGCTAGGGATGCAAATAGAATTAATAGAGCAAACCCTACTTGCAAAGAGCTTTAAAAAAAATATTCTTAGCACAAGTGAGTTCCCTGAAATCTATAAATGCAGATAGTGTTGGGGGTAATTATTTAGAAAACAGGTGATCTAGACAGTCTACATGGGTTTGGAAGAGAAGAGAGAAGAACAAGGTGAAAATAAGAGAGACCTAGAATGTCTTAATTATTAGAGACTTGTTTGACCAGAACAGATGTTGGGTCTGTGTGTCCTGTTTATATGAAAGATAATATAAAAATTGTTTGTGGACAAAGTTCATGAGATTTCAAAAGAGTTGGTGGATTTGAGTTGTGATAGCTTGGGGCAGGTTCTGAAGTTAGAGTATCTAAATTTGAATCCTACTTATGACAGTTACTACATGTATGACTCTTAAGTCACTTAACTTCTCTGGGCTTCATTTTCCTCATCTGTAAAATGAGCAAGGTGGTACTATATATTCTCTGAAAAGTTCTTTCCAGTTCTAGAGATATGATCCTAAGAACAGACCTGGAGAGGAAGGGCTTGATCACTAAAAGTGGAATGAAAAATGAGGTAGATTAACTTTTTAACATACGGTTATGGAGACAGAAGTAGATTTAGGATCAAAAGACCTAGGTTCAAATTCCAGTTCTATTATTTATAAACTATGTGATATTGGGGAAGTCCCTTAACCATCTAGGCCAGGGTGGGGAACCTGTCGCCTCAAGGCCACATGTGGCCTCTAGGTCCTCAAGTACAGCTCTTTGACTGAAGAGGACCTAGAGGACCATGTGGCCTTAAGGATGCAGGTTCCACACTCCTCTTCTAGGCCTTTATATGACTTCTACCCTTGAATCTTTGATTCTACAGTTAATTGAGTAATACCTAATTTACCTAATCTATATTGAATTTGGTTCTTCAGATTCTTCCACATTGTAGTAAAAATTGTGACTCAATTGTGTGTGTGAGTGTGTGTCTGGGTGTATGCATAGGTATGAGGGAGGGAGTCCATAGAAAAAACACAAAATTTACTTTTCTCAGGCGTGTGGTTGTTAGAACAGGTGTCTTATGTGGTAGCAAGGGGAAAGTACCACAAAGAACAGCTCTCAAAAACAAGTCAGGAGTCGTGCTGAGAACTGTCTATTTTAATTTCTAATTGGAGCAGAGACTGTGGCATTAGGACTTCAAGAGCTCAACTGAAGTCAAGATGCCCTGGGTTCAAGTGACACACATTGTCTGTGTGTACCTTGTCAGGTCATTCAACTTTTCAGTGTAACTTTTTAAAGCAATTATTTTTAAAATACACTCTCATTTATTTTGTTAAATATTTCCCAAATAAATGTAAAAAGTTTTTAACATTCATTAAAAAAAATAATTTTGAAATGCTCTGCCTTCCTTCCTCCCCACACCCCTCCTTAAGAAGGCAAGCAATTTAATATCACTTTTGTGTGACACATGGGCAGTTAAGTGTCACAGTAGATAGAGCACCAGGCCTGGAGTCAGGAAGACTCATCTTCTTCAGTTCAAATCCGGTCTCTGACACTAACTAGTTGTGTGACCCTGGTCAAGTAACATAACCCTATTTGCTTCAGTTTCCCTGTCTGTAAAATGAGCTGGAGAAGGAAATGTCAAAACACTCTAGTATCTTAGCAGAGAAAAACCCTAAAAGGGGTCATGAAGAGTTGGATGCAATTGAAAAATGATTCAACAATATACATGTGAAATTTTGCAAACTATATTCTCATATTTGTCATGTTGTAAAAGAATGCAGAAATAAAAAAGACAAGAAAAATAAAGTCGTTATTTTTAAGTATCCCTCAATTTGCATTCAGAGTTCATATAGAGGTAGATAGCATTTTTCATCACAGATTCTTTGGAATTGTCTTGGATCATTGTATTAATCAGTAAGTCTTCTATAGTTGCTCATCTTTACAATATTGCTATTACTATGTACAATGTTCTCCTCATTCTTCTCACTTCATTTTGTATCACTTCATTTAAGTCTTCCAAGTTTTTTTTTTCTGACACCATGCTGCTTGTCATTTCTTGTAGGAGAATAGTATTCCATCACAATCATATACCACAACTTGTTCAGCCATTCCCTCAGTTAATGGGCATTTCCTCAGTATCCAATGCTTTGCCACCACCAAAAGGGCAGCTATAAATATTTTTGTATAAATAGGTCCTTTACCCTTTTCTTTCATCTCTTTGGGTATTGCTGCATCAAAGGGTTTGCACAATATCATAGCTGTTTAGTTCCAAATTGTTCTCCAGAATTCTTGGACTAGTTAACAACTCTGCCAACAATGCATTAGTGTCCCAATTTTTCCACATCCCCCCTAGCATCTGCTATTTTCCTTTTCTGTCATGGAAGTCAATCTGGTAGGTGTGAGGTGGTACCTCAGAGTTATTTCAATTTGCGTTTCTCTAATAGGTAACTATTTAGAGAACCTTTTCTTGTTATTATTCATAGCTTTGATTTCTTCTTCTGAAAACTGCCTATTCATATCTTTTGACCATTTTTCAACTGAAGAATGGTTCTTATTTTTATAAATGTGACTCAGTTTCCTATATATTTGAGAAATGAGACTTTTATGAAAGAAGCTTGCTGGAAAAAAAATTCCCCAGTTTTCTGTTTTCCTTCTAATTTTGGCAGCATTAATTTTGTTTGTGCAAAAGTTTTTTTTCTTATTTCACATAAACAAAATTATTCATTTTACTTCCTGTGATAATCTGTATCTCTAAACTTGTCCATAGATCTGACATGTAAATTTTTTCATGCTCTGCTGCTCTACTTGTGATATCACTCTTTATGTATCCATGTTGAGTTTATTTTTGGTATATGGTGTGAGATGTTAGTTTATATCTACTTTCTGCCATACTGCTTTCCAGTTTTAATTTTGGTCAAATAGTGAATTCTTGTCCCCAATGTCTGAATCTTTGGGTCTATCAAGCACTAGGTTGTTATAGTCATTTACTGTGCATTGTGTAACCTAATCTATTCCACTGATGCATCGTTGTATTTCTTAGCCAGTACCAGATTGTTTTGATGATTACCATTTGTAATACAGTTTGAGATCTAGTACTATGAGGCCACCTTCTTTCATACTTTTTTTCATTGTTTCCACTGATATTCTTGACCTTTTGTTTTTCCAGATGAATCCCTCAAGTTCATAGCATTTGATCTTTGTGATATATTGCTGAAATCTCCTTGATAGGATTTTATTTAAAATTTTTGCATCAATATTTAAGGAAATTGTTCTATAGTTGTCTTTTTTTTCCTGTTTTTGCTCTTCCTGGCTTAGTTATCAAAATCATAGTTGTGTTATAAGAGGAATTTGGTAGGACTCTTTCTTTACCTAATTTTTCAATTCGTTTATATGATATTGGGATTAATTGTTCCTTAAATGTTTGGTAGAATTCACTTGTAAATCTATCTGGTCCTGTGGATTTTTTCTTAGTAAGCTCACTGATGGTTTGTTCAATTTCTTTTTCTAAGATAGGGTTATTTAAGCATTCTATTTCCTTTTCTGGGCTGTTTATATTTTTTTATAAATATGCATCCATTTTACTTATATTGTTAGATTTGTTAGCATATAATTGGGCAAAATCATGCCTGATAATTGCTTTCATTTTATCTTTATGGGTGGTTAATTCACTCTTTTCATTTTTGATACTGGTAATTTAGTTTTCTTCTTTAAAAAAATAAAATTAACCAGATTTTTATATTTCATTGGCTTTTTTCCCCCATAAAACAAGCTCCTAGTTTTATTTTTTAGTTCAATAGGGATTATTTTTTACATTTAATTTTATTAATCACTCTGATTTTCAGGATTTCCATTTTGGTGGTTAAATGGAGATTTTTAATTTGTTCATTTTATAGTTGTATTTTAGTTGCATACCCAATTCATCGATCACCTTTCTGTCTCTTTTATTGGTATACATGTTTATAGATATTAAGTATTGCTTTGCTTGCATGGCATAAATTTTGGCATGTTGTCTAATTGCTGTCATTCTCTTTGATGAAATTAATGGTTGTTTCATATTTGTTCTTTGACCCATTCATTCATTAGGATTATATTATTTAGTTTCTGATTGATGTTAATCTATAATTCTATAGCACTTTATTGAATGTAATTTTTATTGCATAATGGTCTGAAAAGGATACATTTAATATGTCTGCTTTTCTAACTTTGACTGTGAGGTTTTTATGCCTTAATACATGGTCGATTTTTGTTAAAGTGCCATGTACAGCTGAGAAAAAGGTATATTCCTTTCTATTTCCATTCAGTTTTGTCCAGATGTCTATCGTATCTAACTTCTCTAACATTCCATTAAATCTCCTTAACTTCTTTATCTAGCTCTGAAAGGACAAAGTTGAGATCCCCCATCAGTATAGTTTCACTATTTCCTTCTATAACTCACTTAACTTTTCCTTTTAGAATTTGGATGCTGTACAATTTGGTTCACATATGTTTTGTATTGATATTACTTCATAGTCTATGGTGCCTGTTAGCAAGACATAGTTTCCCTGCTTATCCCTTTTATTTAGGTCTATTTTTGCTTTTGCTTTATCTGAGATCATGATTGCTACCCCTGTCTTTTTTCCACCAATTGAAGCATAGTGGATTCTGTTCTAGCCCCTTATTTTAACTGTAGGTGTCTCTCTGTTGCAAGTGTGTTTCTTGTAAACAATATATTGTGGGATTTTGATTTCTAATCCATTCTGTTATCTGCTTCTGTTTTATGGCTAAGTTCATCCCATTCACATTTACAGTTATGATCACTACCTGTGTGTTTTCCTCTTTCCTGTTTTCTTCTATATATACTTCTCTCTCTTTTCATCGTGTTCCTCCTGTAAAGTTTGTTTTATTTCTGTCTACTGTTTTCTTTTATCTAACCTCCCTTTTATCACTTCCTCTTTCTTTTATTCCCTTCCCTCCCTTTCTCTGCTTGATAAGATAGATTTCTATTACAAATTAAATATGTATACATACATATATATTTTTTTTTTCTACTTTGAACCAATTTAAATATGAGTGAGGTTCAAGGGTTGCTCTCTCTCCCAGCTTTCCCCCCTCTATTGTAAAAGCTCTTTTTTGTGTTCCTTTTTTAATGTGAGATAATCTTTCCCATTCTTCCTCTTCCTTCTGCCTTCTCCTTCATGCATCCCTCTTTCTTGACTATTGATTTTTTATGTCATCCCAAAATAATTTACTTACTCCCACACCTCTTTCTATATAGAATCCTTCCAACTGCCCTAATAATGAAAACAGGTTACATGTGTGATCTTCCCACATAGAAATATAAAGTTTAACCTTATTGAGTCACTTATTATTTACCTTTCTATGCTTCTCTTCAGTCTTGTATTTGAAAGTCAAATTTTCTATTAAGCTCTAGTGTTTTCATCAATAATGTTTGAAAGTCCTCTTTCATTAAATATCCATTTTTTTCCCTCAAAGGGTTACATTTAGCTTTGCTGGGTAGGTTGTTTTTGGTTGTAATCCCAAATTTTTTGCCCTCCAAAATATCATCTTCCAAGCCCTGTACTCTTGAGTTTGTTTCTTGTCTCATGAAATCATTAGCTTCCACTTGCCCATTTCTAATTTTTAAGTGAGTTTTTGTACTCTTTTCCTAATTGTTTAATTTTTTAATGGATTTATTTTCATCAGTGAAGTTTTATGCCCCTTTCTCCATTTGGTCAATTCTGTTTTTTAATATGTTATTTTCTTTAGTATGTACCTCTTTTACCAAGCTGTTACTAGTCTTTTTATAAGTTTCTTCCTTAGCTCTCATTTCTTTACCTCATTTTTCCTCTACTACTCATACTTGATTTTGAAAATTAATACTTTTTGTTCTTCTAGGAGTTCTTGTTGGGCTTGTGTCCAATTCACATTTGTTTTTTTTCTTTAAGGCTTTGCTTGTAGGTGTTTTAATTTCATTGCTTTCTTCTTAGTTTGTGTCTTCATCTTCCCTGTCACAATAGTAGCTTTTTATTGTCAAATTCTTTTTCATTTTTCCACCCAATTTCCTGGTTTTGAGCTTTATGTTAAAATTAGGCTCTGTTCCCAGTATGTATTGGGGTGGGAAGGGTGAGGGAAAATGGGAAGGATACAATCTCAAGCTTTGGACTTTTTCGCATAGCTGTTTTCAGAGTTAGAAAAGGGGGCTTGGAAGCTTTAGTGCTTCCAAGTTTTGTGGTCACTGCTCTCCTGGTCTCTGCTTTAGTATTTATTCTGGAAGGGCCCTTGGTTTCTTGGGATTTCAATCAACATTGTTCCCTAGGGCCCCCTGCTCTGCTCCCTTGGGTCCAGAAACAATACTGTTCCTCAAGGTCTGTGATCATTTGAGACCAAAAGTGATACTGCTCTTCAGGAGACCTGCTCCCTTGGAACCAGAAGTGACACTATTCCTCAGGGTCCCCAGTACCTTATGATAAAAAGTGATACTGATACTTAAGACTCCTGCTCCCCCTTGACTGAAAGTGCTCCTCCCTGTCCTTTGAACTATGACTCAAAAGGGAGTATAGGCAACAGAATTGCCAAACAACATCTGGTCCTGCATCCAGTGCTAGCACAGGGGTCCTCTGTAATCTCTTTCTGTCCAGTTGCCATGTTGCTTTACCATCTCTGGCTTGAGAGCTCCCAAACCTGCTGCTGCTTCTGTTACCAGCACCTAGTCCTACCAATGGTGTTTCATTTACATGGCATGGGCTTTAGGTCAACCTCCACCCTGATGTCATAAACCTTGTTTCTGACCTCCTAAGTTACCTTGGACTGGAAGAATGTCTTACTCTGACCTTTTGTTGGCTCTGTCATACCAGAATTTGATTTAAACCTTTATTTTAGGTGTTTGGAGGGGAAGGTTGGGAGAGCTCAGCTGAGTACTTCCTTTACTCCACCATCTTGTCCACATAACTTTTTAAGACTATATGTTGCACAGAATGTTCCAGAATAACTTTCCTCAAATATGGGATTCTCTATTAAAAGGAAATAGCAGGTCCAGTCTTTATCCTCTAACTAGCATTGGAATGGCAAAATCTAGGATAAATCTCAGGGAAGTGATTTTCAAAAATGGTCATTTCCCTTAGTCTTCTTTCAGATTTAGTTTTTAAATGTTAAGATTTGGGTCATAGAGAAGGATCCTTGATATTTAAGACATAGACTCCAAAGAAACTATTATTTTCTAAGTAATTTTCAAGTACGATGAATTAGAAGCAATTTTCTTTCTGTAGGGAAGACTATAATATGATTAATGTTTCTGGCTGTAATGAAAATAATCAAAATGGAGAGTTTGAAGTTAACATAAACTGAAATCTGAGGCCAATTCTTCGTAAGCTTTGATAAAGGCCAAAGAAGCCCAAAACAAATAAACACTGTGTGGGATATGAAAGCTCATCTCTAGCCTCTCCTGAGATAGTTTTGTTTGAGTTACTGCCCTTGGAAAATTTAAGAGAAAAGCAGGAAACCTGTCTTTAGAACAGAAGTCTAGCTACCATAAACTTGTCCTTGGGGGTCCCCAAAACTCTGTACTTCCTAGTTAAAAATGTATACTCCGTATAGATTTAAAATATATCATGTACTTAAGAACATGACAAATAAGTATGCAATACATGCACACAAAGATATATTGCATATGTATGTGTAAGTATATATGTTTATATGCATATCCATGCATTTAATATATTTATACATGTTTATGTATATATACCCACATATATAATACACACACATTTACATATATACATACATACATATAAACATACACATATACAATACAAAAACTACTGGAGACAAGGAAGTTGAAAAATCAAATAAAATGTGTATAATATATCAATATAAACATGAACGCACACATATATTTGTATGTACATATAAATATACATTTATATATTTATTTTTGTGGAATATATAGAATAGTTAACACTATTCTATATATTCTACAAAAAACTACTGGAGGAAAGGAAGGGGAAAAATCAGTTCAAAGGGCTTCCAAATTGCTCAGTAGGCCAACACAGTGGTTGTCCCTTCCCACAGCCCTACTCAGGATTATAAAAAACAAAAACCTTTATAAATTTGTCTTGTCAAAAACAGAGGAAATTTTCTTATTTGGTCTGTTTATTTGATTTGATCAAACTTTTCTAGAGCTTAAAAGGCAATAATAAAAACTATTTGTCTCTCTCCATCTCTTTACTTTTCTTTGCCTTGGTTATTTGGAGCAAATAATTTCAACCCATCTGACTGAACTGTAGGAAAAGATATGTGTGAACGTGCATATGTGTGTGTGAGCTGAATAGCCCTTCAATTTTCCACTGCTTCTTAGGAAAGCTCTCCCATTTCATAACCCCAATGATTATTAGTATCAGGCCCTGGTGCTTATTTATCATGGCCTGGTCAGTGGGACCTCGAAACCCCTTCTCCGACTCTTTATTTTTGTTGTTCCCAGAGAGGAAAGTGAGTTTTGAAAGTGTCAGAATAGTGTAAATGCTGATGTATCGGCCACAGTTGTTTGTCTCTCAAAAAGCCTTTGGAGCCCTCCCCTCTTCTCAGTTCCCTTCAAGTTGGGAATGATTCATCAGCTGGCCTTTAGCAAGAAAAGAGGCCTGCCTTGGGTCTCAGGCCTTTGACCTTTTTGAAGAGAAAGGTCAGACGGAGAGCAACTGTGCAAGCACCACTGCCTCAGCTACAGGGCTTGAAAACACAAGGGAAAGGCGCCTGAGAGAATGGAGGGGGACGGTGGGAAAACGGGGGAATTTATAAAAGTTGAGAGTACATTTCTAAGGGACTCAGTGGATCAGCTGACAACTCGGGTCAGGGGCCATATTTATGCTCGATTCCCTGAGCATGTTACAGTAACATCTGTTTGTTAAGAGTCTTTAGGGACAAAACACAGGCACCAAACGTTTTCTGACCTCCCTCCACAGAAAGGGGACAAACGGAGAGATTAGGTGTTCCCATTAACATTTGTGTTTGACTTCAGGGCTCCCCTCTCTGGGGCCTGATTTGTCTGCTGCACCCCATTTCTTTTTATAATGCCACTAAATATTTAGCTCAACCACATAGTTATCTTCATGTCAGCATCTGAAACCACAGAGCAGAAGCTAGAACAGAATTGGTATAGGGCAAACCTTACAGAGAGCACAGAATGGAAAGAGTAAGCAAAAAATGGACATTTAATTTGTCACGTGATAGGATAAAAAGATTTCACAGAAATGCCTGTAGTAGTAACAATAGAGAAGTTTTTGGTCATGCGGACACAAGGAAATAATCATATTAATTGATATTCAGTTCCCAGTTTGGTAAGTGAGACTAAGGGTAAAAACTTCATTCAGAGTTTAGGTCAGGGATAATACTGATTCCATCATTCATTTGATCTTTCTAGTTTAATCATTTTTACAACACACAGTTACAAGATTCCTTCCACCCCATCTCATGTTCTCCTTTTTACCAATACAAATAGCCCTTGAGCTTTACCTGGACCTATGCCCCAAAGCTGGTTGTAGTCAAACTAAAATCATCAAAGGAAATATTAAACAGTTTCTGGGTGTTGTGGTAAATCCAGTGTATGAATTCAAATGCAATGTGTCTTCCATGTACTTCCTGTAATGACATTTGCTAGATGACTGTTGTCTGGTACAGTTCATATGTTGCATCTATTACAAAAAGCCAGCTCCTCCTCCCCCATTTCCCAAGATTCTTGCAGTAATGTCATGTGCAGAACTGATAAAGGAAAACTGTCACTTCTTAGTATGTTGACAAAAGCTCTTGATGACACGTTAGGCATCTCACTTGTGTGCATAGTTGATGCCCTGGCTCCTGACCCTGTGCTCAGAGGCCACGTTAAGTTTTGTTTCAGGATAAAAGCTCCCACAGTGGAAACTTTTGAGGGGTAGAGTTAGTTATTTTTAATCAGAAACAAGCTAAAAATAAGGAAGCATGTGCAATCACGTAATGTAACCCTCTTTATGTTCCATATCAACAACAGCAAAGTTCATACAACCCATCCTTCAATTTAACTCTATGAAAAAGACATGCTTGATATTTGTAGAGAATTGTCCAGAGGAAATCAACTGCTGGGGCTCTTTGCATTGGGAGGAAAGTGGATTGTTTTGAAGCAAACATGACATGAGGAAATAGGGTCTGTTTCATTAATAGTAGGGGCTTGTGTGTGTGTGTGTGTGTGTGTGTGTGTGTATGTGTGAGAGAGAGAGTTGTGTGTGTGGGGAGGATGATGTGAGCTGTTCCCAACTACCTTTGTAATTATAAATAATAAAAAATTTCATTCGGAAGTATGTTCTGCCAAACTTCACAATAAACCTCCTAGCAGGTCATTGAAGTTTTCTTAATCAGGGTCAGAACCCACAAGTCTGAGGCCAATGAAGTTCAGTGGGAAAATGACTCTTCTTCCCAGTCATTTTTTTTCTTTCCTTTTCTCTTTCATTTGGAAAGGACCTCCTCATAAACATGCAGAGCAATTTTCCAGTACATTAACCCGGGAGGGATCCTCTCTCCCTCTGTGCAAGAGAGGAAAAAGTTGAGAAACAGGGCCAGCCGAAGATGGATGAGCCTGGGATATAAGACAGGGCAGTTTTTCCACTGTCCTGCCCTATACACCTCGGACAAAGACTTCATTGAGTGAGATGCTTGACATAAGCCTCATAAACTAGTAGTTGGGTACAAAAGGTCTGACACTTGAAAGTACCAGCCCCTGCCTTCCTTCTATTGCAGCTGCGCGTGGGGGTTGGGCCTAACAGTTGTGTCCCATTGTCGGTCCTCAGGACAAGAGGTGAAGATAAATAGTGTTGACTTTAGTGCAGTCACACAATTTCGGTTTTCCCCAAAAGACACCATTTCCTCCCAGGCCATACATTATTATACTGGTAGATAGAACACTCTTTCCTTTCTACATGGGGGAAGAGTGTAATCTGCTCAGGATATCAAGGTAGATTGAAGAAGTTACATGTGTGTGTATTGGGGTGGGAACAGTGTGTGTGTGTATATGTGTGTGTGTGTGTGTGTGTGTGTGTGTGTGTGTGTGTGTGTGTGTGTCAGTGGTATGTGTTTACGGAGGGTGGTCATGGAAAAGAGGCAAGGGACCAAGGAATCTGTTATTCTTCCTCTGTGAAAAAGTAAGATTTCCATGCATTTAATTTGGTCTCAGTGGTTGCTTTCATTCTTCAGAGAACACTGGAAATGGTAGTTACAAGAAACAAAAGGATATATGATGCCAAGCAAATTAAAATATATAATGACATAATTTGAAAGTTTAAAAAAATCCACCCTAGAATATCTGTTTAATCATCATAAAGGCAGGATATAGACACTTGCCTAACTATAACTTTATTCATGGCTTTTCAAAACATTTTAAAGCATTATCAATCCTTTTTATTTGAAGAGAATATATCAATAGAATTTTTTTTCTCCACTATTAGGAAAAGAAAAATTGAGGATAACTAAAGCTGTTTGTTGGGTTATAGCCAAGTTAAATTAACTAGAGAGGATCCCAGCCTGACTGCAAAATGCTTTCTTGGGATCTGTCTCATTGCAGGCCCTTCCCCAGATATCAGAATCATTCTCTAAATAAACCTCTCTTTTCTGAGTGGACTCAGAAATGGCAACATGCTTGCTACTCATCACTATCAAAAGTCACTTCTCAAGAAGTTAGCTGAAAGTACAGAAGCCCCTATATACCCAGCCCCATTTTATACATTCAGAAGAAAAGTCAGAATTCCAGAAGCAAGGAGCAACAGCCTATTAACACATCAGAAATTGAACCCAACTCAACCCTCAGTTTGCAATAGACAGAATTTTACTATTTTATCACTGTTTTCAGTGCTTCTTATATTTCTTTCCATAATATTTCAAAATATTGTTTGAAGCTAATTAGGCTGATTTATTTGGAGAATTCTTCAGTTGGATACAATTCATGTATGATTACCACATATGATAGATAACACATTCCTGCTAGCATGATTTTGTATATATTTATTTGGCTGGGAAACATTTGAGGTTAGATCCTACTTATGAATCTTCTTTGTAATGTTTTTTTTTCTGAAATAATAACTGCGAATTAGAAAGTAAAAAATAAGTAGTTTGCCAATGTTTTATTTTGCCTTAACATCCTCATTTAGAGGGCATCCAGAGCTGATCCATTTTGGGGGGAGTAGGAGGAATGGGGATCGCAGTAACCATTTTGTTTTTACCTAAGCCTTGAATATTACATGGTAAGAACAGAAAAGGATAGGGGTGGTGTAAAGAGTGGCTTCCTTACTTTTTTTTTTCCTGAAAGATGGGAATGGAGGAGGTACTTTTCTTTTGCCTATTCAGCCCAGTGCATGAACCCATTAAGAACTGCCTGCCATGAGTTTATGGCTGCTGGGTCACTACCTAAAGGATGGAGGAATGAACTTTTTTTGAAAAGCACATAATAGTAGGCGTGAGCAGTCAACAATACAGCACAAAGAAGAGACTGCATTAGGGATGAGACATAAAGGATAATATTTAAAAATATGATAAAAATGGCCCAATTTTTTTTTTATCACAAATGAAGTAAAACCTATAGAAATTCCAGGGCAAATCTAAATACTAAAACCTGAGAAAGATTCTGAATATAAGGCTGTGTGATAAGAGTCATGGGGTAAAATGGAAATGACCTAAACAGGACAGGCAGTCATTTACTTTGTACAATTTGGGGAGGGGATATCCACATCTATGAGATCAGATTTGCCAAAGATGACAAGTAAAGTAATTAATTGAAGGAATAAATGTTCCTTTCCTTGAAATGATAAATGTACATATCTAAAACCAAAAGCTACAATCACATGTAACAGTTAAACTAGAATACTTTCTAATACAATCAGGGGTGAAGCAAAGATGTCCATTGTCACCATTTGAGTTAGTACTGGAAATGCTTGCTATAGCAGTAAGATGAGAAAAAAGAAATTGAGGGAGTAAATATAGGCAAAGAAGAAACAAAATTACCACTGATGATATGATGACATACTTAAAGAACTTTGAGTCAACTAAAATTCACTGAAGCAATTAATAACTTCAGTGAACTTGTGGGATATAAAATAAATCCACGTAAATAATCAGCATATTTATATAATATCAGTAAAACCTAATAGGAAGAAATTAAAATATAAATTCCATTTAAATAACTATATAACTAAAATTCCTGCTAGTCTACCTAACAAGATACACATAAAAACTATATAAATGCAACCAGAAACTACTGTTTACAGGAATAAAGCCTGACTGAAATAATTGGGAAAATATATTAATTGCTCAGTGGTAGAATGAGTCACTGTAATAAAAATGCCAATGCTACCTAAATTAATTTACTTATTCAATGTCATACCAATACACTACCAAAAATTGCTTTATAAAACTAAAAACAATATCAAAATTTACATAGAAACAAAACAGGTTAAAATTCTCTAGGCAACACAGGATGCCAAGTATTGCTAGATCCTAAACTGTAATGGAAAGCAGTCATTCTCAAAACAATTTGGTTAGAGGCACTGGGTGGCTAAGCCTAGGGTCAGAAAGACCCAGGAGACCTGAGCTGAAATTTGACCTCAGACATTTAACAGCTATGTGATCCTTGGCAAGTCTCTTAACTTCTTTGTCTCAGTTTCCTTAGCTATCTAATGGAAATTATAACAATACCTACCTTGAAAGGTTTTTATAAGTCTCAAATGAGATAATATTTACAAACCACTTAGCACAGTGCCAGGCACAAAATAGGTAATGCTACCTATTAGTTATCATTAATTATTAAGGGTAGCTACATGGCACAGTAGATAGAGATCCAGGCCTGGAATCAGGAAGGCTAATGTTCTTGAGTTCAAATCTGGCCTCAGACACTTACCATCTGTGTGACCTGGGGCAAGTCACTTAACCCTGATTTCTTCAGTTTCCTCACCTGTAAAAGGAGATGGAGAAAGAAAGGACAAACCACTCCAGTATCTCACTAAGAAAACCCAAAGTGGAACCAAAAAGAGTTGGACACAACTGAAAAACAACAGAATAACAACAAGTGTTTATTCCTTTCTTCTTCCCCTTTTCCTACTTGTTAAAAGTTAAAGACATCAATTGATGGGACAGACTAGCTACACAACATACAGAAGCAATTTTATCTAGTGTCCTAGTATTCAAGAAACACAAAAACCCCAGCTGTTGGGACAAAGACATACTATTTGGCAAAAATTGCTGGGAAGCAGAATAGAAAAAGTTAGATTTAGACAAACACTTTATGTTTTATATCAAGATATGTTCCAAATGGATATGTGACTTAGATAGAAAAGGTCACATCATAAGCAAATTATAGAAACATTGGAAAAATTATTTTTCATATCTATGGATAAAAGAAAAGCTCATAATTAAAGATGGGACAAA
Organism: Phascolarctos cinereus; assembly: GCF_003287225.1. Classification (NCBI taxonomy): domain Eukaryota; kingdom Metazoa; phylum Chordata; class Mammalia; order Diprotodontia; family Phascolarctidae; genus Phascolarctos; species Phascolarctos cinereus. Next base: position 128,671,047 of record NW_027555736.1, on the reverse strand, counting down.
GAGGACCAGAGAAAATAAAATGGATAATTTTGCTTAAATAAAATTTTAAAGTTTTTTTTTCTTTTTACAATCAAATCCTATAAAGCTAAGAATAGAAGGGAAACAACTGGGAAAAATCTTTGCAACAGGTTTTTTCTGACGAAAGTCTCATTTTATATATATATATATATATATATATATATATATATATATATATATATATATATATATATATATGTATGTATATATATATGTATATGTATATGTAACTCTTTGCAACAAGTTTTTTCTGATAAAAGTCTCATTTTCAATATATATATGAAATTTATTTGAGTTTATAGGAAAAAGATTCATTCCCCAATTGACAAATAGTTGAAAGATATGGACTGATATTTCAAAATCCAGGCTACATGCAGTCATAAAATATTCCAAATAAATTCTAATTAGAAAAATATAAATTAAAGCAATTATGAGATTCTGCCTCACACCAATCAGAGTGATGATGACAAAAAAGAGAAAAGATAAATATTGGAGGGACTGTGGTAAAAGAGATACAATAATGCACTATTGATGGACCTATGAAAGGCATAACCAATTGAGAAAGCAATTCGGAATTATAGACACTAAGTTACTAAACAATGCATGCCCTTTGATTTAGCAATACCATTTGTAGACCTATACCCATTGAGAAAAAAGAAATTGAAAAAGGTTCTTTATGTACAAAAATATTTATAGCAACTCTTTTGTTGTTGCAAAATAACAAAACGAAACAAAAAAAACTTTGGAAACTAAAGGGTTACCTATGAATTGAGAAATGGCTGAATAATTTGTATATGAATGCAATTGAATATTATTGTTCTATAAGAAAAAAATAAACATGATTTGAAAGAAACATGGAAAGAATCATATGAACTGATAAAGAGTGAAGTAAGTAGAGGCAAAAGAGTTTACATGATACTATTAAAATGAACATTTTTAATATTTTTATAAATTGATGAAGAATGAAATTAGCAGAACCAGGAAGACAATTTATATAATAATAGCTAACATTTATATAGTGCTTTACATATTTCAGAATGCCTTATATGTAAAAACAAAAGCAACAATGTTATTGAAAGCTGTAAGAAATGTGAGCAATAAAATAACAATCCATGATTCCATAAGAATGACAATAATACCTACTGTCTACCTTCTGACAGAGAGGTGATAGATTTAGGGTACAGAATGAGACATTCACATATTTCCATACAACCAATGGGGAATTAGTTTTGCTTGACTATACATAGGTGTTACAAAAAATGTCTTTTCCTTTTCTTTTTCCCCTCAAGGGGTGGTAAGAGTGAGAGAAAATAAATTTCTACATATATTTTTTTAATAAAGTGGTGGGTAGGATGATGTAGATGTTCAGTGTTGTCAGTTTCAAATGATGCCACTGCATTTTTTGTTTGTTTGTTTTGCTCAATACTTTACTTTGTTACAGAAGACCTCTCATAGAAGAAAGATAATCTGTAAATACAATGCAAAAACATGATGTATCAATGGATTTAGAAAAGTACTTAAATGATATGTGGCTAGACTTTCCCCCACACCATTACCCTGAAATTCAGTTTTAGCATCATGTTCCAGTATTGGAATTGAATAATCATTGTAGTTTTGTTAAAATATATTAGAAAAATAAGACCATATGATATTTAAAATGTACTATTAAGACCTTTTCAAACAGGGTCCCCATTCTGTAGCAGTGTCTTCATAGTTACCATACTACTTTGCCTGGATTTAGAGAACTTCTTAAATGTAAATTGTGAAAATGATGTTTGCTGTTCTTGCTAAAAATTCTTAGCCATTGACACATTTCAGAACAACTTACATTATTTAAGACCTTCACCTAGGTGAAAATCAGTATTTCAGTACATGTGCCTTGCACACATAGAATATACATTATCATGAGCTTAATTCAAGTCCTGAAGGGCTAGAAATTTTTTTTCTGATGTTGCCACCCACTCATTTTCATTCTTTCTATAATGCTTATGATTGTAAAAGGAAGAGAAAAATACCTTACTGAAGGGCTGTGCATAAGCAGTGCTACAGTCAATATCCATCTATTTCAGTATTCTCTTTCAAATATCACTTTAGATACTTACTAGCTGGGTGACCCTGGACAAATTAGTTTGCCTCTATTTTCCAAATCTGTAAAATTAAGATGATAATAGTCCCTATCCCCTGGAGTTGTTATAAGAATAAGATAAGGGGAGCGGAGCCTAGATGGCAGAGTGAAAGCAGTGCCTTGCTTTAGCTCTCCCCCAACCCCTCCAAATACCTATTAAAAAATGGCTCTAAACAAATTCTAAAGCAGCAGAACCCACAAAAAGACAGAGTGAAACAAATTTCCAGCCCAAGACAACCTTGATGGTTGATCAGAAAGGTATAATGTGCTGGGCTGGCAGCAGAGAGCAGGGCAGCGTGGTGCGCAGGCCACAACGAACCTGGAGCAGGCCTCACAGGACTGAATCACAGGCAGTTATGGAGGTTTGCAGACTTCTCAATCCATGAAGGCCAAAGACAACTGAGAAGGTCAGTGGGAGAAGTGTTCCAAGGCTCAAAAAAGCTCAAAAAGGATTTTGAGAAGCAAGTAAGAGAAGTAGAGGAAAAACTGGGAAGAGAAATGAGAGGGACGCAAGACAATAATGAAAAACAAGTCAACAGCTTGCTAAAGGAGACCCCCCAAAAATACCAAAAAAATAATACCTTAAAAAATAGCCTAACACAAATGGCAAAAGAGGTCCAAAAATACAACGGGGAGAAGAATGCCCTAAAAAGCAAAATTGGCCAAATGCAAAAGGAAGTCCAAAAGCTTACTGAAGAAAATACTTCCTTAAAAATTAGAATAGAGCAATTGGAAGCTAATGACTTTATGAGAAATCAAGACACTGTAAAACAAATCCAAAAGAATGAAAAATTATAAAACAATGTGAAATGTCTCATTGGAAAAACAATAGACCATGATAAAAAAAAAAGAGCCTAGACATCATCTCTCAGGAAATTATCAAGGAAAGCTACCTCCAAATCCTAGAACGAGAAGGTAAATAGAAATTGAAAGAATCCACTGATCACCTCCTGAAAGAGATCCCCAAGGAAAAACTTCTAGAAATATTGTAGCCAAATTCCAGAGTTCCCAGGTTGAGGAGAAAATATTACAAGCAGCCAGAAAAAAAAAAAACAATTGAAGTATTGTGGAAACACAATCAGGATAGCACAAGGTTTGACAGCTTCTACATTAAGGGACCAGAGGGCATGGAATATAATATTCTGGAGGGCAAAGGAGATAGGATTACAACAAGAATCACCTGCCCTAGCAAAACTCAGTATAATCCTTCAGGGGGGAAAAATGGTCATTCAGTGAAATAGAAGACTTTCAAGCATTCTTGTTGAAAAGACCAGAGTTGAATAGAAAATTTGACTTTCAAATACAAGCCTCAAGTGGAACATGAAGAGGTAAACAGGAAAGAGAAATCATAATAAACTCCTTAAGGTTGAACTGTTTACATTCCTGCATGGAAAAATGACATTTATAACTCATGAGACCTTTGTCAATATTAAGGTAGTTGGAGGGGAAAAATTATATGTATGTATATACATATAGATAAAGATATAGATATAGATATAGATAGAGGACACAGGGTGAATTGAAGATGAAGGAGTCATATCTGGAGAATAAAATTAAGGGGTGAGAGAGGATTATACTGGGAGCAGGAGAAAGGGAGAGGTAGAATGGGGTAAGTTATCTCACAAAGAAATAGAAAAAAAGGCTCTTACAGTAGAGGGGAAACAGGGGAAGGTGAGAGGGAATGAGTGAATCTTATTCTCATAGGATTTGGCTTAAGGAGGGAATAGCATACACATTCAACTGGGTATGGAAATCTGTCTTATCCTACAGGAAAATGGGAGGGGAAGGGGAGAACAGGGGGATGATAGAGAGGAGGGCAGATTGGGAAAGGTGGTAATCAGAAGCAAATACTTCTGAGGAGGGACAGGGTCAAAAGAAAGAATAGAATAAATGGGGGGAGGGGATAGGATTAAGGGAAATAGAGTTAGTTTTTTGCAACATGATTACTATGGAAGTGTTTTGTGTAACTACACATATATAAACTATATTGAGTTGCTTGCCTTTTCAATGAGGGTGGGTGGGGAGGGAAGAAGGGAGAGAATTTTGAACCCAGAGTTTTAAAAACACATGTTAAAAAAATAAGAAATACACAAAATGGGGTAGAGAAATCTATCCTGCCCTACAGGAAAATAGAAGGGGAAGAGGATAAGAGAAGAAGGGGAGAGATAGAAGGGAGGGCAGCCTAAGGTAAGGGATATTCAGAATGCATGCCATCTTGGAGTGGGGGGAGGGGTGAGTTGGGGTGAAAATTTGGAGCTCAAAATCTTGTGGAAGTAAATGTTGAAAACTAAAAATAGGTTTTTTTTAAAAGATACAATTTAGATATTTGTAAAGCACTTTTTTGTAAATTTTTGCAATCATTTTATTATACTTATACATATATAAATTATTTGTAAAATATTGTGCAAATATTTGTAAAGCATAACATGCATTTTTAAATAATATTTTATTTTCCCCCAATTACATGTAAAAACAATTTTTAACATTCATTGCTTTTTTTAAGGTATTGAACTCCAAACTCTATCCCTTCCCTTCCTCCCTCCCCTCCCCTCTCCCTGAGACAGTAAGCAGTCTGAAATAGTTTTATGTGGAGATCTTATAAAATATTTCTGTATTAGTCATTTTTAAAAATTTTATTTATTTACTTATTGGCTAGGCAATGGGGTTAAGTGACTTGCCCAGGGTCACACAGCTAGTAAGTGTGTCTGAGGCCGGATTTGAACTCAGGTCCTCCTGAATCTAGGGCCAGTGCTCTTCTACTGAGCCACCTAGTTGCCCCTGTAATAGCCATTTTTTGCAAAAAAAGAAAGAAAGAAAGAGAGAGAGAGAGAGAGAGAGAGAGAGAGAGAGAGAGAGAGAGAACAAAGAGGGAAAGAAGGAAGGAAGGAAGGAAGGAAGGAAGGAAGGAAGGAAGGAAGGAAGGAAGGAAGGAAGGAAGGAAGGAAGGAAGAGGAAGGGAGAGAAGAAAGAGAAAGAAAGAAAGAAAGAAAGAAAGAAAGAAAGAGAGAAAGAGAGAAAGAGAGAAAGAGAGAAAGAGAGAAAGAGAGAAAGAGAAAGAAAGAAAGAAAGAAAGAAAGAAAGAAAGAAAGAAAGAAAGAAAGAAAGAAAGAAAGAAAGAAAGAAAGAAAGAAAGAAAGAAAGACTGCTTCAGTCTGTATTCAGACAACATCAGTTCTTCTCTGGAGGTGGATAGAATTTTTTATTATGAGTTCTTTGGGGTTGGCTTGAATCATTATGTGGCTGAGAAAAACTAAGTCATTCACAGTTTTTCCTCTTACAATATTGCTGTTACTGTGTACAATCATCTCCTAGTTCTGCTCTCTTCACTTTGTATCACTTCATGTAAGTCTTTCCAGGTTTTTTCTGATATCATCCAACTTGTCATTTCTTATAGCACAGTAATATTCCATTACAATCATATACCACAACATGTTCAGCCATTTCCCAATTGATGGGCATCCCCTCAATTTCCAATCTTTAATTACCACAGAACAGCTGCTAGTAAATATTTTTGTATAAATATGCTCTTTTTACTTATTTTAATTCTCTTTGGTCTGCATAACTAGCAGTGGCATTGATGGATCAGAGGATGTGCACAGTTTTATAGCCCTTTGGGCATAGATGCAAATTGCTCTCCAGAATGGTTGGATCAGTTCACAACTCCAACAGTGCATCAATTCCCAGTTTACCTACATCCCCTCCAACATTTATCATTTTCCTTTTTTTGTCACATTAGCCAATATGATAGGTGTAAGGTAGTATTTTAGAGTTGTTTTAGTTTGCATTTCTCTAATTACTAGTGATTTAGAGTATTTTTACATGACTATAGATAGCTTTGATTTCTTTCTCTAAAAACAGCCTTTTCATATCCTTTGTCCATTTACCAATTGAGGAATGACTTGTTTTCTTATAAATTTTACTCAGTTCTCTATATATTTGAGAAATGAGACTTTTGTCAGAAATTCTTGCTGTAAAATTTTTCCCAGTTTTCTCCTTTCATTCTAACTTTGGTTGCATTAGTTTTGTTTGTGCAAAACTTTTCAATTCTATATAGTCAAAATTACTCATTTTACATTTCATAATGCTCTCCATGTCTTGTTCCATTTTAAATTATTCCCTTTTACATAGATCTGACCAGTAAACTATTCTATGCTCTACTAATTTGCTCATGGTATCATCCTTTATGTACAAATCATTTACCTATTTTGACCTTATCTTGGTGTATGGTGTGAGATGTTGTTCTATGTCTAGTTTCTCCATATTATTTTCCAATTTTCCCAGATGTTTTTGTTAAATAGTGAGTTCTTATCCAAGAAGCTGGAATCTTTGGATTTATCAAACAGTAGATTACTATCGTCATTTAATACCTAATCTATTCCACTGATCCACCACTCTTCCTTAGCCAGTACCAGGTTGTTTTAATAAATACTGTAAAGCATAATCTTTAAATGAATTATAAGGATGAATAGAAGTAGATATGTTCTAAAATAGACTCCTAAGATAGTGAGTCTTCTATCACTGGCACTGTTTGAGACACATATTCTTAACCTGAGATACATGACTTTTTAAAACAAATTATAGTATACTTAATATAATTGGTGTCCTTTGTAATCCTTCATGCTTTGTGCATTCCAAACATTTAAAGAAGGATCCATGTATTTTTGTTTTTGTTTTTGTTTTTGTTTTTTCAGCCAAAGGCAAGGTTTATTAGAACATCTGTCATATTGGGCAGGCTCTTAAGAAATCTGAACATTAGTGAGCTGTTGGCTAGATTGTAAGAATCTGAGCACCTTAATGGAGACAAGATGGACCTTATATACAGAAAGACTGTGGAAGAGATCTAGGAGTGGTCAAGTAGTCTTTGGGGACTGTGAGGTAATAGATTGCCAGGGACCTAGACCACTTGGCCAAAGGAGAATGGAGTCTAGCTAAGATTAAGGGTGGGAAGTGGCCTGAGGACTTAGGGAGGACTAAACTAGGTTCAAGGTAATAGAATTGGGAGATTGGATGTAGGCAATAACAAAAGGCCAGGAATTATAGCTTCAGGCTAATGCCAGAGATTTGGCCATGTGGGAAAGTCCATGGTTTTTCCTTTCTGGGGTCCAGATCCCAAACCCATCATTCCCCCATCAAACAAATGGGACCCAAATTCTTTCTAGGTAAGGGACAAAGGTCTTGGCTTCTGAAACTGCTTCCTGCTGGCAAGGGGCGTAGAGCTATCCCTGCCACGAGGGGGTCCCAAAGAGGAGGTTGACTGGAACTGAGCACAGGCTGCATCCAGGGAGCAATAGAGGGGACATTGGCTGATACCTGCTGTTTGCTACCCACTAAAGATGAATGGCCTGTACTCTGGAAGACACAAATCTGACAGAAAAGACTGTAGGGACCAGATATGACAGGATAAAACATTCTTAGCTCTGTTTGGATTCAGAAAATTCAGTTTTCCAACCATGCAGTATCAAATTCACCTCATAGCAAGATTCAGGAATAGCCAGGTGGGTAACATTCCTTTTCAAAGTAACGTAATGGGGGAACTGAGCCAAGAGGATCTCATCTTAGACCGATGCTAAAATCATCCTCTCAGCTTTTCCCTATGCTGACTTCTCGCTAGCAACACACTCTCTGAGTAGCTTGTGGCATTCCTCTCAGATGGTGGATTATTGATTATTGATATGTTATTATGATCCATCAGACAACTCAACAACAAGTTGCTTGACATAACTGATACAAAAAGTTCACCAATTTGAAACTTGAAACAAACCCATTACCAATCAGGTGACTTCATTTTGTTGAATGCATTTCCAAATTACTTTACATAGAGAATCAACATCTCATCATTAACAGTTATAACTACAACTTTAAAAGAGCATGCTTACCCAAGTTGAAAGTCCAGCTTCTTTACCTTGAGCAGCTGAACCTGAGTGATTCTTCCAGGTAAAGGTTGCCCTAGGGCCCGATCCCATTGCCAGTGGGGCCATGCTGTAGCTGCTGCCCCTACCCCCTCCTTCCTTTCACCAGGTAGGGGAGGGCAAATTCAAAGGTGAGGGGGAAAGGGTGAAACTCTCTTATCTTATGAGAGGGGTTAACAGATACCCTCTTGACTCAAGGGAAGGGAGTGACCAGGTTGTACAGAGTTTTAAAAAACTCCTTAATGTTCAACCACAAAACCTCCAGAATCTGCTAAGATGTTTTTAGCTATTCTACCTTTTCCCTGTAACCTCCGTGAAGGGGTATACAGGGAAAGGAATAAGGAAGCCTCAGGGAACCAAAAAGCAACTGCAGTTTTCTAATTCACTAGCACTGAGAGAACTGACAGAATTAGGCATATGCTTCCTGACAGGGCGTCTGTCCCTGTCCTCTATGCTGCGGAAGGTGTACCCTGGTCCATGACCTGGAACTGTACTAGTGGACGAGAGCCTGAGAGCATCAAGGTGAGTGCAAGATAGCCTCATAACTGTCTGTCTGAAAAGCATCTCCAGGTTTAGGTGCTTAAAGAATAACCTCAACTGCAGGGCAAGAAAGGGGGAGGGGAAGGTTGCATACCTTCCATCTTGGCTGGAGGAGAACTTGGGGTTAGGCAGTTTCCCCATACAGGCCACACAGTCCTAGGGATTTAGGGGTGCTGGGACCCCAAAATCACAACAAGCATGTCTTGCCCTAAAGACATCGACCCTTGGATAGAGCACTGGCCCTGGAATCAGGAGGACCTGAGTTCAAATCCAGCCTCAGACACATAACACTTACTAGCTGTGTGACCCTGGGCAAGTCACTTAACCCCAATTGCCTTAAAAAAAAAAAAGAATTTGACCTGAGCCTTCTTTCAGCCAAAGACAAGATTAGAACATCCATCATGTTGGGCAGACTCTTAAGGAGTCTGAACATTAGTGAACTATTAGCTGCATTGTAAGAATCTGAGCCCATTTTATCATATGATGAATGGGTCCATGACACAAAAGATGTTAAGAACTCCTGCCTTAAGGAGAGGTCAGATGTCCATTTATTTGAGATCTTATAGATACAGTCTTCAGACAAGGGTTTTACTACATGTACTCAGGTGATCTTAAAGATCTCTTCTCACTCTCAAACTCTATTGTGCTACTAGATGGAAATTCATCACTTCACAGATGTCAGGAAATAAGAACCAGAGAGATTTTAATCCTCTCAAATTTAGTAAGTGGCAGGACTGGAACTATACACTAGGTCTTCTCTCCTGATTTAATCCTGTGCCCTTTTTCCTATACTGTGGTCCCTAAGGCCTTGCTGCTCCTATCTTTTACTATAGCATAGCTGCAAAGAGATGGCCTACGTCATTCTCCTCTAGATACAAAAGTTTCCTCTTGGTATTCACCATGATTTTTAGTCTACCAGCAAGTCACTCTAAAGTCACTTTTAGCAAGTCGGCTGTATAACCTATTGGCTCAAAAACTATCCTTTTATGAGTCAACTTCTAAACATTGTTTAAGCACTCTTTCCTAAGGTCATGGCATCTACACAGATGAAGGAAAAATTAAATTGGTGGGAGGGATAACTAAGCAGTAAAAATATAATAGTTGGGGACTCTTTCATAGAATAGGGCAGAAAAAAATTTCTAGTATTTTACAGCTCTAAAATATTGGAACTGGAATTTGGATTCTGCTGGGTGTGTGTGTGTGTGTGTGTGTGCGTGCGCGTGTGTGTGTTATGTAAAGTAATAATTGATTTAACGGAAGAGTAACATAAAGAGAAAAATGTTTTCTACTCTTGCTCAGTTGTTCCTTCCATGGGCAAAAGATTTGCATTTTCCCTTAGAAGAAACCGTCATTTGAACAAAAACCCACCCACCAAGGCTTTCTACTCCTGAAAACCATGTATTCAAGATTCCTATTCAAAATTTCAACCCCACTGACATGCTTGTGAATACTTACAAGCTAAAAATTATAAGTTTCTTAAATTTCACCGTTATTATCAAAAATTCTTTTCATTTCATCTTTCTTCATATTTTAGAGTTCTTCATGGTATATAGGCTAGTTGTTTCTCTCTAAAATGTGATAAATATTAAGGGAAAATATACACAATAGGAAAAAAAATGAGTCAATAGAAACTTGCCACCATATTTGGCATTGTGTCCCTCCACAGCCAGCATACCCAGTAGAAACTCGTTTTATTTACCTAACACCAAAGGAACACAATCAACTGGATGACAAAGCAGGTGGGAATGTTTGTTACTGTACACACAAAAGGAAAAGTTCTTTAAGAAATTTTTCACTTTGCAAGTGAGTTGTTTTGGCAGCATGTAATGTAGCCTGATTTTTTTGAGCTACAGTTGAAAAATAGTAACAGTGGGCTCAATTCTTGGACCTCTGACTTGGAAAACTTTTTCACAGAAAGCTGTGGAAGTTAGTTCTCCATGGGTTTGCAAAGAGAAGGAAAAATATCACTCTACTCCAAACACGAGTGGAGTAGTCCTGCATGTATTACTTTCACCTTTGTTTTCTCCAGGGTTCCTGGTCCTATTTGAGCAGATAGTCTGAGCCAGAATGAGGGTGGCCCATGACCTCCCACCCCCCACATTCTCCAAGTTACATAATGTCAGATCTTATGCACCTGTTTCTAAATAGTACAAATAGTTCAAAACAGTGCAGAACAGGGCTATCTAGAGTCTATACCCCAGTTGTTTGCCAGCTGTGGGAAAGCAATTCAAGATAAAACCAGATATTGGGGAAAATGCACAGTTTTTTCCTTCTATGTGGAAAGAATGCACATTCTCTGGGACAGAATGGAAAATTGAGCTGGATGGTTTTTGATAATTTTTTTTTTGTTTTAGGTTTATTTTCTGTTTGTATTATTTGATTAGCAATTGTGATTACAATCTATCTCAGGTCAGTTTTAATAATCTCATGACAATATATTGCAAAGATGGGCGTGTACAGCTGAAGCAGTTTATGATCTCTTAAATCACTGGCAGGTCAGTGAATAGGATTGCAGAGCATAGTAAAACATCAATTTGGAATTTGTGATTATTTGGTTAAAGTTTGGGATAAGTTTACCAATGGATTTTTCCATTATAATGATATAATGAAAAGTAGAATTCAAGTAAGTCAGAAGATCTGAGTTCAATCCCCAGTTCTGCCATCTACTAGCTTTGACCTTTGGCAGGTCACTTAAGGTCTCTGAACCTCAGTTTCTTCATATATAAAAGTAGCAGTACCTACACTGTTTACAGAACAGAATTACTGTACAGATCAAAGAAAATAATGCACATGATGCCATTTTGCAACAGTAAAGTGAAATATAAATGATTATTTTTATGATGAAGATGACGAAAACTTGCTAAGAAAATTAAGCCACATGAACAAGATTGTCAGAATAGAGAACATGTTTAAACTGTGCATACTTTGATACTTCCATGGGTCCATGTTCTCAATAGAGGTTTTTCCTCTACTGTTGTGGATTGTCCCCATCCATGCCCTCTCATTCTGTGCTACTTAAGAAAGCACATTTTTGGACCCGTTAGAATGATCAATTTACAGAAAAAATATTAAACTCTTACACTGATTACAACCTATCAAATCAATAAGCATACTGTGCTAAGTATGCTAGGAATACAAATATAAACAGTGTCTATACCCTCAAAGAGTTTACATTCTAATCAGAGAATTCTATACATAAATAAAGGCTGAAAATGGAGGGTGAGCAGGGAGGTAGAGGTATAGCAAAGAAGTCCAGAGAATAAATGATGGCTGGTCTGAGCTCTGCCTCAAGATAGAGGCTCTAGGAGAAACTCACTAATGGGAGAAAGAGTCTAGAGGGTAGAGGGAGAAAGTAGCTCAACCACAGTGGCAAAGTCCAGAGAGAGATACTTAGCAGTGCTGGGTCCTTCTTCAAGATGGAATCTCTGGGATGACACTGAAGTTGCAAACTTAGATAAGTAAAGAATGATAGTACCCTTGATAATGATAAGGAAGTTCAAAAGAGGAGTGTGTTTAGGAAAAATCATGATGAGTTGATTTTAATATGTTGAGTCAGAGATGCCTATAGGACATCCAGTTGGAAATATCACATGGATAGTTGTTGATCACAGGAACACAGGAGAGAGACTAGGACTACATATGTATCTTGGAGTTGCTTATATAGAGATGATAATTGAACCTATGGGTGCTGATGTAATTATTAAGTGAGAGAATATAGATTAAAAAGATAAGAGGGCCAAATGTTTGGTGTATACCAACATTTAATGGAGGATAGTATTATCAAAACACAGAGAAGGCAGTATTCAGGAGAAGAAGGTGTTTAACAGTGTCAAATATTACATATAGGCAAAGAATGATGAAGACTGAGAAAAAGACCATCTTGAAATTAAGGAATCATTGTTAACTTTGGAGATAGCAGTTCTAGTTGAAGTGGTAAGGTTAGAAGAGAGAAAATGGGACACCAAGTGAAGACAGCTTTTTCTAGGTGTCTAGCTGATAAAGGAGGGGGCAGAAAATGGAATGATAGCTAGAGGAGATGATGTGGTACCTAATAGGATTTTGAAAATGAAGGAGACTTGGATGCATTTGTAGCCATCAATAGGCAGGGATTGAAGATTAGGAGGTGGGGGAATGAGAGTGAGGGCAATCTGTTGGAGAAGACAGGAGAGGGTGAGATTAAGGGCGCATGTAAAGATGTTGGCCTTGGAAAGGCAAAGGGCCATCTCTTCATCAGAGACAACAGTGAGAGAGAACATAATGAATGATGATGCCAGAGCTATGTGAGATGACAAAAGGATAGAAGAAACTCACAGTGAATGTTTTCCTGATTGCCTTATTAAGATTATCAACTGAGAGGGCAAAAGAGGAGTATTGTTGGAAGGTGTTGAATATCCCCTGTCATGAGTAAGCTAGTGAATCAATCATGGAGAGCTAGAAGGGTTATTTTGCTTCAATGACAGCCCAGTTGAGATTAGATAGCCTAAAGTTATATTGAACGTAGTCAAAATGGCTATATGATTTCCTTTAGCTCAGCAGTGGGAACCTGCACCCTCAAGGTGCTATACTGCTACTTTTATATATGAAGAAACTGAGGCTCAAAGACCTTAAGTGACCTGCCAAAGGTCAGAGCTAGTAGATGGCAGAACTGGGGATTGAACTCAGATCTTCTGACTTACTTGAATTCTACTTTTCATTGTATCATTATAATGGAAGAATCCATTGGTAAACTTATCCCAAACTTTAACCTCTAGGTCTTCAAGTGCTGCCCTTTGATTGAATCCAAACTTCACAGAACAAATCTTTAGATTTGTATGGATTTCCATCAAAGATCCACATTTGAGGACCTAGAGGGCCACATGTGGCCCCAGGGGGGCAGGTTCCCCACCTGTGCTATAGCTCCATTTGGCAACACAAAAGACAGAGCACAGGGGAAGTGGGATAAAACCAGGGTTGAAACTTGGCAAGGCATGAGTAGAAACAGGATAAGGGATTTGAAAGTAGAAGAAAGTGAAAAGTTGTATATTCAGAGATAAGGATAGAGAAGAGAGAAAAATTTACTCAATATAGGGTAATATGCTGAAAAATTCTTGAAAGGTACAGGGAATGGGTGTTATGGGGAGGACAAATAATGTGTTTACAAGTAATAAAGCATGGGGAGAGACAGTAGGATAGAAATTATGAACATATAAAGGAATTTCAGAATTTTTTTAGTATGAAATTGAAACACTTTTGGGTGATAGGATGATTAAGGGTATGAACATTCCTGTATGTAACTGAGGCAGAATAGAGGAACAGATTACAGAATCTGGTTAGATTGAGGGACTAGAAAGTTAAGAGATTTGAGGGAATATAAATGCATACTTAAGTCTCCTAGTAGGGGTTAAGAGTTGTGGTGAAGAGTCAGACCCTGAACTCATTGTGAAAGAAGGGAAGCTATACTAAGGGTCAGCTGATAATAGCAAACCAGATCTAGATTGGGTGATAAGTCTGATTATAGTCATCCTCAAAGAAGGATAGGTTGCTGAGTGATGATGATAGATGCAGGGAAAGCCTGGAACTGGCAATGTGAAGCAGTAATGGAGTAGTATTCTGACTTCCCCATTGGTTTCAGTGAGTCAGGAGATATGACATAAGATGTGGCCACTATTGAAAGGAATGGCCACTGATGCAGGTAGCCAAGTCTCAATGAATGTCAAAAGATGGAAAAAGAAAAAAAGGGAGAGATGCAAAAGCAAGAATGATTACCTATTCAATCATTTTATACAAATTGGCTACAACCTTGGATTTAGCCTCTAAAATTATTTTAGAAGCATATGGTCAAAACAGACCAGAGCTGAGCGGGACAGAGAGGAGAACTATGTGGAGACTCATAGGCAAAGCCTGCACACCTACATGAGCCCTACAATAAAACACAGACTCTGAGACACCAGTGCATGAAGACAGCAAGAAAGCAATGAAAATGTTCCTGAAGCAAGACTCTAGGATCAAGTGAAAGAGTTATTTTTCTAGTGGAGAAATTCTTAAATCAAATGTGAATGAGAACTGAGGAGTAGCCTATTTTGAAGAAGGAATATTCAACTATAACTATAACACTATATAAAAGATCATACCTAGACCTTGCCACCTTAGTACTGAAAATGTGGAATGTGAGGGTCCCAAAATAAGGTTGGGTCTACCAAAAGGGAGGATTGTTTGCCTCTCAAGAAACTTCACACCCTTTCCTTTCTTTGAAAAGGTTTCAACCTCAAGGCATTATTATAAGTTTTCTAGGTCCTTGGAAAAGGTGGAAATCAAAGGAAGATGGGTTGCCTGTTTCCTTAGTATTCTCAAATTTCTTTTTTTTTTTTTGCATTTTTCTTCAACTTAGGGTGAGCCTACATGACAAATAAGGTTCTTAGGATAGGGAGGGGGAAAAGGAGTGTCTCATTGCTTGGCTTTCCAAAAACTCCAAGTTATTTCTCCTTATTGAATACCAAAATGACAAGTATTTCAGTGGGCTCAGCTTAGGGTAATACTATAAGTTTGGAGGATTGTACATGTCCTTGAGGGAAGTATTTGATAAAAGATAGTTTGTTTGCTTGATTTTTTTTTTTGTCAATACCAAATTCTTTGTACTTGCTGAAGGAGGAATAAGCCTGGGGTAGTGTTATACATCTAGAGAACAGAGATTATTTAGTTGCCTGGGGAAATGAGGTTCATAGAAGGGAGTAGGAAACATGGCTTTAAGTGTGAATCCTTTTGCATTTTTGTCAAGTAAAGAAAGCCTGCCCTATATACAATGTTTTGTTACCCTGAATGGGTGTTTAGACATGAGCCAAATGGCCAAATTCTGACATTACCACGGGAAAGAATGGGGGTGGGGGGATAAAGAGAGAGAGAGAGAGAGAGAGAGAGAGAGAGAGAGAGAGAGAGAGAGAGAGAGAGAGAGAGAGAAAGAAGAGAATTTTAAGAAGTTCCCAAAAATTGTTCTCTGTAAATCTCAAGTTTTGATTCTAGACCACATGCTACATAAATTCTAGACTACCATCTACATACTAACAAATCTATTTAAAATGAACAAATAAGTTGCTCTAAATCCACTTAAAGAGACATTTTAAGCATTTTCTGAAGGTTTATGTGGAAGTAGGTTTCTAAAGGAGTGAGTCCTTTGCTCAATCCTAGAAGGCAGATTAAAAGCAATTGGAAGTGCCAACTAAGACTCATATTTATTCAACCACAAAGGTGATTTGCTTTTGCTTCCTAACTTTGGGTATAGGTTTCACCTCATCTTAGAAGTCAGCCTATTTTGAAGAAGGAATATTTAACTTTAACAAATTATTTATCAGCACAGCTGCCTGTTGCACATTACCAGTAGTTACTTGCGTGCTAGACGTTGCATAAAAGGAGATCACCAAAGGCATGTATAACTAGAAAATGAGATGGGTGGGCTGGCGATGCACTTTCATACAAAGTGATTCAGAGTAAAGAATGCTGAATTTGGCATCAGAGATATTAAAAGAACCAAAGGAAGGCCTCCAATGTACTCAGTAGATCTTCAATGGAGGATTTATGGAAGAACATAAACAAGTATCAGACAGAGTGAGGTGTGCATAGATTGCAATATACACTGGTGAAGGGAAAACCCATTCACATTGAAAAGTTCATGGAGCCACCCAAATGTTGCTTCACTGAGTGCAAAAATACATTCATTTAAGTAGAGGTCTGTTTACACAAGCCTAGTATGTGTCCTATAGAAAATTAGGTTTTTAGCACACATATCTATGCATTTAACATCCCCAGAATTGATAAGAGGATCCATTTGTCCCCTCCTCATTAATATGGAGGTGCTATGAAATGTGCTTTTTGAGAATGGCTTTCATTCACACCCAAATCGTGAATGCCCCTGTTGGAGTGAATTCACTCTATCAGATGAGAACGATTTTCACCCTGATTTGTGTTTGAAACATGAAAACAACATAACAGCTGCATGCTGCATTGAATAAAGAACATACACATGCATTTAAATCACTTATATCTTACTTTTTTATGATGCAATTGTGAATTATGTTCTTTTTGCATCTGTAATTAGAGGGCAGAACAGATGGTGAAGGCTTCGTTTAAAGTGATGTGTCCATTAAAAGAAGCTATGCTGCCAAACGATTGCTCACTCTAACAGGGCATTCATTCACTAGGGCAGTCATTCTGCTCCACTGAAATATGTTAGAAAGGCCCCTGGACTTTACATGCTGCTTATTATTTTTAAGGGCCTCCCAATAAAAGGGTTCACGGTAGCCAGGCTTACTCCGTACCTCATTTATCCTCTGAGCATATGTTTGATTGTATTGTTCTAATTAAGAAGTGACCTTGTGCATAATGATCAGGACTCAGGCCCCTTGAGTGAGTCATGGTGGAAGTAATGGCAAGGCAGCCAAAGCAATATTAGGGGGTGGGGGGCTGGGGAATAGCCTTGTCTGGGATCACAAGTACAATGAGGGGAGAAGGCCCACTTTGTTCCAGGTCACATTTACTTATACAACCTTTGAGGAAGGATTCTGGGAAACATAGGGAATAAGGGCTAGAATAAAGGTGGAGTTAAAGTAACTCGTGCTGTGTGGACTTGCTTCCTTTTAGATAAGGCCTACATGTTTATATGGCTTGACGAAAGTCATTGAGATTACTTACCAAGTTGTGTGAATATTCTCTGGTCATATGAATACTTCCTGGTACTGGCCATGCCAAAAAAAGAATGGAGTTAACACACCTAGATTCTAGCTTTAGTTTTGTCATTAATTCTCTGTATTCCTCTCAGCAAGGTAGTACAGCATGGAAAGAATGCTGAATCTACAATCAAACTGCATGGGTTCAAATCCTGGCTTTGACATTCACTACCAGTGAGATATTGGGCAAATCAGCTAAGCTCTCTAGGTCTCAGTTTCTTCATATGAGGTGGTTTAATCACAATGGCCTTTAAGGTACTTTCTGGCTCTAAATCTATGATCCCATGATCTCAAATCTTTTATCTGAACCTCAGTTGCCTAATTTGAAGACATTAATATTCATATTAGTTTACTCATTGCTTTGAAAATCAAATGAGCTAATACAGATGAAAATTCAGAAAAGGGATTTATGAATTAAAATAAATTTATTATGCATGTAATTTTATACTCTCTTTGATTCTTCCAATACTTTCTTGTGATTTGGAAGTGACGTTGAGTATTAAAATCTATTGCAGTAAAGGACAAGCTCTAGTCCCTCCTAAGCAAGGTTAATTACCAGAAAGTTGGCCATCTGAATATCTATCTATCTGCATGTATGTCTATATGCATATACACATATAGAGTAGAGCTACAGCTACACATGAATCTGGTCAGATAAGGTTTAGAGGGATTGTTGTCTGTTAGTAAAGGAAATACCAGCATCAAAGACATAAAATGAATCTTTAAGTATTTATCAATATCAGGAGCTCCTAGCTTGGAAATTCCCTTCATTAGCGCAGATCAACAACTCTTAGGGAGTTGTTTGGGGCAAGACATATTAAATGATTTGCCCATTGTCACATAGCTGGTATCTGTCAGAGGCAGGATTTGAACTCATGTGTTCCTGATTCTAAAGCTGGCCTTCTCTCTCCTATATCATATTGCCTTTCCTAGTTGCCTCTTCTATGAGTAAATTATATGATGCTATTTTTATAATGATGATGGGAATGGTAATGATAAGTGTGATAATTTTTGCAGTAGCAATTCATGTGATGAAAATATCTTGTTACTTTTAAAGCAGTAGGTATCCATTATCTAAAATTACCCAGTATGGCTTGAGGAGGGCACATGGATACTTATACTAATCAAATAACCTGTGAATAAAGGAAAAGTTTCTCAAAGGCACTGAGAGTCTATAGAGCACATCCTAGAAAATAATGAGTGTGATTTCTAGTTCTTTTGCTCTCAAGTATAAAAATTGATAGTTATGCCTATTAAATTTTATCATCTTGGCAATGCTCCAATGTTTCAGTCTGTCCAGATCTTTTTTAATCTAAATTATGTCATCTAGTATGCTAACTATCCTTCTCAGCTTCATGTCATCATCAGATTTGTTAAACTTAGCATCAATATCTTTATCCAAGTTATTGTAATATTTTCCATTTAATGACCATTTATCCAACATAATATATTTAAACAAGTCACTGACTCTGGAAAATGGGAAATGGATAAAAGAAAAGACATTGCCTATGATGACTCTTATCTTAGAAAAGTTTAACACATATAAAACAATTACCAGGAAAACACCAGAAATTACCTTAGCCAACAAACGCTTAATTTCCTTGCCAAACAGAGATACAAAGCTGCCAGAGTCAATGCCAGTTTATAATACAAGTCAATTTGGTAATATATTTCAAAGGAGGATGAAAGAAGACTACAAGCAGCATCACCTCACAAAACATTGAAAAACACTGTAGGAGGGAAAATAAAGCATGGCATAAGAGTGATAATACTGAGAACATTAATAGCAGAAACTGGAAGGACAAGAAATAATTATGAAATGAATAAGATGCTCCAGCATTCTATAGTAACTTATTCGTATCATTGTTGATTATGGAAATATCATTATTGGACTCTAACACCTCAGTATCTGATATTGTATATTCAATTAACATTGATTAAATATATATATATATATATATATATATATATATATATATATATATATATATATATCATGTTCACATCCTTGATAGGCAATAGGGATAAAAAAGACAAAGTCAGAAATAAGTCTCTAGATTGAAGGATCTTATACTGTACTGGAGGATACAACATTAACTCAAATAAGCAGCAAGAAAATAATTGGAAGAGTAAGGAAATACTAAGAAATGGAAAGAATGGAGAAAGGATTGTTGTAGGAGCTGAACCTTGAAGGAACCTTAGGATACTAGAAGGTAAAGGTAAGAATGGCATATGTTTCAAGCATAAGGAGAAGCCTGTGTAAAGACAAGGAGATGGGAAATGAAATGCCAAGTTTGGTGAACTAGTAGACTAGAATGGCTAGAATTTGAGTGTGTAAAGAAAAGTAATTTGAAGTAAGTATGAAAAGATAGATTAGAGCCAGATTATACAAGGCCTTGTACCCTTTGGATGAAGTATTTTTGTTTACCCTCCAGGCAATAAGGAAGTGCTAAAGATTTTTAAGCAGCAAAGTGACACGGTAAGACCAGTGCTTTACAAAGATTCTTTTTTTTTTTTGTGCGGGGGGGGGCAGCTTTGTGAAAGCAGGATTAAAGTGGAGACAGACTAGAATAAACGAGACCAATCTGGAGGCTATCACAGTAATCCAAGCAAATAGGCAAGTAGCATTGAGAACTTGAACTAGGGGTGCTGGCCATGTGAGTGTAGAGAAGTGGATGGATTTAAGAGATATTTACAAATTTAAGAAGTTGAAAAAAAATAAAGTTGGTTAAAAAAATAGTCAGATTCGAGTAAATGTAAGTATATATGAAATCCATTTTTGAGGTGACAGTTTTAAATGTCCTAAGGGGCTACATTTTTAGGATATATCAACTGGGGACAATTTTTTAGGAAGTAAAAAAAGAATTCACAGAGACCACCAAAAATCAACTGAAAAGTTAGTTACTACACATTAATGTCGATTTTATCTTCTTTATAAAATCTTTATGGGGATCCTTTATGATGACATGGAGGGTATCCTGAGTGAAAATTTGAGAGAGGAACAGATGTTGCTCTAGAACAGACCATATCCTGACCATTGACTGAAAGGTATGCAGAATACAACATGATGCTACAGTTGTTGTTAGTTTCAATAAGGTATTTGAGTCAGTAGGGCAAAATGTAATCTTAAATAATATCTTGACCAAGTTATCTTCTTTATATATTAAAATCAAACAAGATTCCCTACTGTATTCAACCACAGAGATAACTTTGTTCAGTGATCCTGATTATCAGTATTTGTATTATTACACAGTAATTTAAAAACACTAATATCTGCTTTGATGATTATGAATTAATAAATCCTCCCACAGTAGTAAATGAGATTAAGAGAAAGAAGAGTCTTTACTACAACTTATGTAGCATGATATGTGAGTGTATAAAATGTGTTTGTGTATAGGTATTTTAAAATAATTATACAATTATATCATAAATATATGTATATATAATCAATTATAAATAGGACAAAATTATAAATTATTTTTAAACTTATCTATTTTTATTTTATAGGTAGTTTATAAATCGTGTCACATTCTGAGAGTAGTAAGAAAAGATCCACACACACACAAAAATTTTCAGGTAATATAGGAGTGAGATTATTTCTTTTCTGAAGTAAGAAACAAGATTTTATGGTTAATTTGTAGGTACAGTATTAGTGTCTTCAAAGAATATAGTTAAAAATGTCACTATGAAACACACTGTTCTGAGTATGATCAGTTTTTAGATAAAATAAGAGAAAATAAATTGATAAATTTTAGATCTTCACTAAAAAAACAAAAAAAATTGCAAAAATACATGAGGATAGTAAAAGTGTGGTCAAATCTAGTTATGTTATATCAGAACTTGTAATTAAATATTCAAAGTATTTTAGTGAAGGTAAATTTGTGAAAGCCAATAAATTCCTTGTCCCCCCAAAATGAAAACCTTTCATATTTAATTAGCATGAAACACTGTTAAGGAAACAATTAACAAAATTGCCACTGACATCAGGGGAAAACAAATCAAAATTGGAATATTGTCTGACTTTTTCAAATTACGGCTGATGAAAGTACAGATATTAGTCAACTTTTGGAAATGTGTAATCTTCCATTATCAAAACTAGTGTGTGTGGCTACAGATGGTACAGTAGCAATGATAGGGAAGACAAATGGATTTAGAGACAAATTATTGGCTAAGGAGAATGAAATCGCTCCTGACAGTAAGTTTCATCATGTTCACTGCATTATATACCAGGAAATGTTGTGCTCAAAAGCAATGAAAAAGGAACATGTGCTGAAGTTTGTTAAGAAAACAGTGAATTTTATATATTCTCAAAGATTGAATCAACAACAGTCTTCTTCATCACTCTTGGAAATTGAAAATGATCAGGAAGTTTTACTTTATTACATAGAAGTTTACTTGCTTTGTTGTCATAAGATTTTGAGCAATTTTGGCAACTTTACCATGAAATCAAAAAGTTTTTTAGAAATGAAAGTCAGCAGAACAACTTAATCATAAGAGCGGGTTTTAGGATTTGCCTTTCATTATAGATATGATGGGGCATTTAAATGAAATGAATTTAAAGCTTCAGGGCTGAAATCTGGTTGTAACATTTAAATGTAACTGCATTAAAGCATTTAAGATAAAACTTGGTCTTTAGGAAAGGCAACTAAAAAAATTGTGATTTAACTCATCTTCCTACATGTACAAATTGTTAAGATTCATTTGGTTCTTGTAATTTCAACAAATATTCTTCAACATTTCAGGAATTACTATATGAATTCAAAGGCAATTTGAAGAATTAAAAATGCATGAAAACAATTTTTGACTATTCAGCATTTCCTTCTCTTGTGATATTGAAAGTGAAAAGTAACATTCAAGTGGAACTTGTTGAAATTCGTTGTAAGACAGTGCTAAAAACAATGAAAAATCAACTGAATGTTCCAGATTTTTATTATTACTTGCCAAATTTTGTTGAAATGGGCATGATTGCCACAAGAATTTTGGTAATATTTGATATTACATACCTACGTGAGTGAGCTAGGTAGCACAGTAAATAAAGCACTGGGCTTGGAATCAGGAAGACTCATCTTCACCAGTTCAAATGTGGCTTCAGACCCTGACTAGCTATATGACCCTGGGCAAGTCACTTAACCCAGTTTACCTCAGTTCCTCATCTATAAAATGAGCTGGAGAAGAAAATGGCAAACCATTCCAATATCTCCAATAAGAAAACCCCAAAATGAGGTTACAAAGAATCTGACATGACTGAGCAACAATGACCTATGTGAGCAATTATTTTCACTTTTAAAGACTATTCAAACTTCACATAGCTTGAGATTAAAAAAAAAAAGCATTTATTATCCATACTGAAAACTGCAAAAATCATATTCCCGAAATTGAAAAAAAATAGTTTCTGGAAAAAGTGCCAAGTTTCTAGCAAACAATATTAATTTAATTTTGAATCTTCTTGTAGTGATTTTTTGGTAATGATTTTAATATATTTTATATAAAAACATAAAAGTGTATGCTTCTTTTTATCTGTAACTCATTCCTACATGGTTTGTATGCTTAGTTTCCATATGAACTCCAATAGATTGCTTGCTACTGACATGATACTTTGCTAACATGAGTGAAATTTCTACTTCTAAGTGAAGGTTGCCCAAACCACAGCATGCTTCACTAAATGGCAGCCTAAGTCTTTGGTGTGCCACAGTGTTCTCAGTCAAATGAAAATGTGCAATATACAGCACCACAGTAACAACTACCATGCAAAAGAAAATTGGTATTCTATTTTTTTACTATACATGGACCAAAAAAAGGTTTCAAAATATAAAGAGTGGCAAAGGAGATGAAAATCATGTGAGGATAGTGTGATGTTCATCTCATCCTTGTATTCTTTTTTGCTATTATTTTTGTTTTGGGTATGCTTTCAGTAAGCCTAGAGAAGGCGAACTTACATCTTAATACTTTTATTCAACTAAAAAGAGATTTTTTTTTCCACCTGTGAAGTCCTTAAACAGAGGCTGGCTGGATGCCTTATTTGTAATAGTTTAGTAGAGATTTTTTTTTTTGAGTAAAGGTTGCACAAAAGACCAGCTGAGGTACTTTTCAACTCTAAAATGCTCAGTTTCCCTGTCTGGTTATTAGTGTCAAATGCCATCTGCAGAATATTAAATATAAAAGAATAACAGTAGTAGGGTAATTCTTTGTCTTAAGGCCATTTTTATCCGAACCCCATAAAGAAGAGGAATGGTGATGATAAAACAACAAATTAGCAAAGCAGCCTTCCTTTTAATGCAAGCTTTTTAACAGAAGGCATTATATATTTCTTAACAAAAAAGATGAGAATGACTATGACCTCTCCAAATACAGCCTAGATACGTGCATTATAATTTATGCAAAGCGTTCTTTTTTTGCTTAAAAAAATCTATAAACACTTTCGAGAAAATAATACATTGTCTGAGAACAAAATGTTCATGCCCGAAATTTCAGAGGTGAAAGAAAAACTGTTTACCAATTCAACAAGTATTGAACAATATGCCAGAAAGCATTGTAACATTAATACTACCTTTATTATCATAAATCCTGTGACTGTGTTTTGCACTCATAGCTTAGTCACGTACTCTAAATATACAAAAAGTCCAGGTCTAGAGAGAACACTAAAGCATTTGATTGCATGTGGAAAACTATTATCTGTTAAGAGCATTCTACCAGCACAATAATGTCAAGAATAATTGATATAAAAGTAGTGTTATCAAGAGAAAAAGTTTGAACTTAATGATTCTGCTTAACATTAAATCTATTATCAAAATTCTTTAATAAAACTGAGTATTAGTTTTGAATCAATTAAGGAGTCAAATTAAATATGGTAATTGCTTGATAATGCCAATTTATAAGACTCTACAAAAAAGCACAATTAAATAAATATTTTATCTTTTGGAAAGTTTCTCCAGCAATATCAAAAGATCATTTGAACTTAATAAGCATAAAATTCTTAATATGAAATAAGAGACAATACAGAATGAAAGTTTTGAGCCTGAATTTAGAGATCAAATTAAACTAATGGTTTTGGTCTTCTATGGTAAAGAAACTATGAAATATAGGGCTATCAAATTGGAAGATATGATTTTTTTTATGTTGAGAGACTAAAAAGGAATTTTGAAATTAAAGTGTAATGGTAAGTGCACATGTGAAGCAATTAATCCCTATGCAATGTTAATTGTAATGCTTCCTTTTGGTAAGGTAAAATAGGCAACAATGGATATAGAAGGTATCCAAACTAAAACCAATGCAATGCAAATGAAATAGAAGGCTCATCTGTCAAAGACAGTTATACAAATATTAACATTTCCTCATAAAAAGGAGGAAAAGGATTGATAGATATTCTCAAATAATATGATACACAGAACATAAATTTACAATAATACTTTTGAAACAAACAGACCTTCCTTCACAAACCAATAGTAAAAGTGGCAACAATTATGTATCACTGGATTCGTTAAAAGTGTCATCTTTTAGTAGTGCTTATTAAGTGACTAAGATCCCACCATGGAAGCAAAGGGCTCCTCAGGAGTGATAGTTTTGTGAACTTGATCTAAAATATGTCTCCAAAGAATTATAGAACAAATGAATGAGACATGATAATTTGTATATATACTCAAATGGGCTCATCAGAATAATTCAGAGTTAAGTCATTGTCACCAGATATCACAGAAAGATTATACTTAAGGAACCTGGTCTTACTAATTTTTGAAGATTATTCAAGGAAATTTTTGGAAATTATACAGCGTGTCACTTTAGGTTGCAAAAATAGCATCTATAGGATACCTAGAGAGACACAATTAGGTACCTAGAATTACACATCAAATACTTGGTATTCTTTATAGACTAAAAGGCAACAAATCCCTAGACAACAAATATGCATGCTAAAATGTCCTCGAAAAATCAGCCAATACATTGATAAGAAACCAGAGTATCATTGGATACAAAACTGCTACCACAAGCACTCAAAAGTAAAATTGATCTACTTTTAAAAATGAAGAGCAACAATTTTAAGAGATGCAGCCAAAATAAATACTCACATTCTTCAAAATGTATGGAATGGAAAGCATCCAAAATATTAAAATGTAGGTGAAGAAACTATGTGTAAATAAAAAAAAGTAGGAAAGAAAAAATGTGAGAGAATTATCAGATATATGTCCACCCAG
Organism: Phascolarctos cinereus; assembly: GCF_003287225.1. Classification (NCBI taxonomy): domain Eukaryota; kingdom Metazoa; phylum Chordata; class Mammalia; order Diprotodontia; family Phascolarctidae; genus Phascolarctos; species Phascolarctos cinereus. The sequence goes on along the minus strand of NW_027555736.1, from coordinate 128,645,573 downwards.
GCATCTCGTCTGTGATGGGAGTTATTCTGAAGATATTTTCAGTGATCATACAGAAAATGGATTTACATCTCAATTATTTTATTCGATTACAAAAAGCAATGATTTTATCCACCTCCTCAAGAATATTCAGAACATTAAATATAGAAGAATAACAGGATAGCCACTTTTCCTTGAACCATTTGTATCTGGACTCCATCCAGAAAGATAAAAAAAGACATAACTAATAATAATAAATCCTCAGTATAATAATTACATTTAAGTAGTGCTTTATTATTTTTTTGTGAGGTAATCGGGATTAAGTGACTTGCCCAGAGTCACACAGCTAGTGAGTATTATGTGTCTCAGGCCGGATTTGAACTCAGGTCTTCCTGACTCCAGGGCCAGTGCTCTGTCCACTGCGCCACCTAGCTGCCTCATGTTTTACAAACATTATTTCATTAGATCCCCATAACAATCTTGTGAGAAAGGCTTATTATTATCCTTCTTTTACAAATGAGGAATTTGAGGCTCAGCAAAGTTATAACATCTCTACTAGTAAGTGTATGAAGAGCATCCGATGCAGGTCTTTACTATATCAGTAAGGAGAGTCATACATGCATGCATGCATGCATACATACATACATACACATATATACATACATATATACATATGTGTGGGTTGGTGTGTGTCTCTGATTTGAGAGCACACAGATGATTAAAGGAAAATAAACTTCCTAACAAAAATGGAATTGGCCAATGGAAGTAGTGATTTTCCCTTCTTCATTCACCTCTCCCACTAGAAGTCTGTAAGCAGAGACTGGATGGACTTCTTATTTATAATCCTGTAATTGAGATTCTTCTTTGAGTAAAGGTTGCGCAAAAGGGCAGCTGAGGTACCTACCAACTCTAGAATTGTCTGTTTCCCTGATTCTGATCATTAGCGTCAAATGCTAAAGAGAAATTGATGGAGTTTAGAGATAGCATGTTGTGGAACTACAAGTACTAAACTGGGAATCAGGAAGATTTGGGTTAAAATCCCAACTCAGATGTTTAGTAATCATAGGCAAGTCGCTCAATCTCTCTCAACCTCAGTTTTCTCAGCTATAAAATGCATATGTGTTTTTATTTTTATTTTTCCCCAGTTGGATGGGGGATAGGAGGGAAAGAAAATAGATTTATCAATTTTTTAAAAAAATAAAATTAAAAGTAGAAAAGTAGTGAGATGTTACAGATGTGGAATGTTGCAAGCACTTTCAAATGAGGTCATCAGATTATTAGTTTTGTTTAATTGTATTATTTTATTGTAGGAGTTCTCACAGGGTTAGAGTAATATGTAAATGTAATATTAAAAAAAGTTAATAAAACCTGAAAAAAATCTAATCAGGAAAATAACTTGTAAACAACCAGCTAGATACAACTTATATTCAGAGTGGACAAAAGGTGGTTTGAGGAAGGAAGTCATTATTAGCAGCTGGAAGAATTAGAGGTTTAGTGAATTAGGGGGATGTGAGCTAAGTTTTGAAGGAAGTTAAGGAGATTAATAGGTAAAGGTGAGGAGGCAGAGAATTCTACTAGGCTTGGGACACAGTACAAAAGAACAGGGATAAGAGATGGCTAAGATATGTTAGAATTATAAATGAACTAATGTAGCTTAATATAGAGCATGTTGAGGAAAGTAAGGTGTTAGATAAATAGAAAGGTAGGAAGGGGACAAAGAGCTTTAAATGTTGTAGAAAAATGTTTATACTGAGTTGTGGGGGTAAAATGTAGCAATTGGAGCACATTGATAAGAGGAGTGATGTGGTCAGTGACATGGTCAGTCCTACACTTTGGACAAGGCACCATGCCAGCTGAGAGGAGGATGGATTCTAGTGGGGAGAGACTTGGAGCAAAAGAGTCCAAGTGGTCAATGATGAGTGCCTAAACTAGGCAGTGATTGCATGATTTGAGAGAAGGGAATGTATATGAAAGTGTGAAGACACAAGCAACAAGATTTCACAGAAGAGTTTATATGTCCAGTCAGTGAGACTGAGGAGTTGAGGATGACACTGCCATGGTGAATCTGGGTGACAGTGACGATGCTGGTGCCTTCAAGAAAATATTTTTTTTTAAATTGGTAATAAGGTAGGTTTGGGGGAAAGATAATGAATTAATGAATTTTGGTTTGGATATATTGAATGTAAGATGTGAATAGAATATCCAATTCAAAATGACTAAAAAGCATTTGGTGATAAATGATTTTAGCTCTAGAAACAGACTGGAATATGTATATCTATATTATATACAAATATAGACATGTAAATATATGTGTGTAAATATATACACATCTATATAAATATTTTGACATATACATGTATGTGTGTGTAGTCTGTGTGTGTATTATTTGTATGTCTATGTACTTACAACGTACATATAACATTGTCTATGTGTATATATATATATGTATATATATATACATATATATATACAGGTATATATATGTGTATATATCTATATGTGCATATATATGCATATGAATACGTGTGCATGCTGGATCTGAGGATTAGGTAGATACTATAATTGAACCCACATCAGCTGATAAGATATCAAACAAGACAGTATAGAGAGAGAAGAAAAGAGAATCCAGAATAGAGCCTTGAGGGATTCTCATGGTTAGTGGGTATAACATGTATGAAGAATGAGCAAAGTAAGCTGAGAAGGAGCAATTGAACAACTCAGAAGAGGACCAGGAGAGATCAGCATTATAAAAACTTAATAACAGAGACTATTCAGAAGGACTAAAGTACATTATTAAAGGGCAATGGGAAAATAGTTGTTATTGCTATTAGGTCTGTGAAAAAGCCTTTGGATTCAGTGGTTCTGCCTCTTGGATTCTGTGGTTTCCTTCAAGTCCTAGCTAAAATGCTTCTTTCTGCAGGAAGCCTTTCCTAATCTTTCCTAAGTCTAGTGCCTTCCCTATGTCAATTATTTCCTATTTACTCTACATGTGGTTTGCTTGTATACAGTTATTTTCATGTTGTTTCCCACATTTGATGGTGAACCCTTCAAGGGTAAGGAATGGCTGGGCCTTTCTTTTAATACACAGTGCTTGGCATAACGCCAAACACATAGTAGGCACATAATAAGTGTTCACTGACTGATTGATAATGTCACTGATAGGGATTAATCCATTATCTATTACTCATTATGAACAGATTTGTGCTGTATCTACCTTTATATCCCTTATACCTTGTTCAGTGCCTTATACATAATAGGCACTTAGTGAATATTTTTTTGAATCAAATTCACCTCTATGAGAACAGTTTCAGCAGCATACTTGCTTCAAAAGACAGACTTCAATTGGCTGAAAACTGTCAAATGAGCCATCCTTGTAAAGATAGTGTATATATACTTTCCCCCAAAAGTTTGGTTATGTAAGGGATGGAGTAGTTGTAGTAGTAGAAAAATTTAGGGATTTTCTATTTTCTTTTTTAGGAACTGAAGAGACCTGAGTATATTTGTTAGCAAGCAGGAAGAAGTCAGGGGATAAGAAGAGATTGAAGATTCATGAGAGAGACAGAATAACTTATGGATCAAAGTCCTGGAAGATGGGGATGGGAATTAAATCAAGGACAAAGATGGAGAATTTAATTTGGTCTGAGAACCAGGCTGCAGGTTCATAGATGTAGCACTGCAGTGTCCTTCAGGGGCTATCTAATCCAACCTCCTCCTTTTGTAGATGAAGAAATGTGGGCCCAGGAAGCACAACTTTATTTCCCAAGGTCACCCACTTAGTAAATGACATAGATGATTTTGATCTCAGATCCTTTGACTTCAAAGCTATTCCATTTCTCCATACTTTGCTGATTCTATTCTGAGGAGAGAGAAGCATAGTGAGGAGGGTGGTGAGAGAACTGGTGAAAACACTGAAAAGTGTTGATGTGTGGAGGAGAGTTCAGGGCTGACAAGCCTGATGAGCTCAGGATTCTTATTTGAGGAAGAAAGCAAGGTCATTTGCTCACTTTTTAAAAAACATCAATATATTTCATGTTTTATTTTTAAAACTCTCTGAATAAGCTATTTGCCATCATTTGAACTCTATTCTGTCAGCCATTGTTTAGAAGTTTTTATATTCTGAGGGAGATTTTTTGTGATCACTCTTTTTCACCAAGTAAATCTATCTTTCTGCATTAAGATTTTTTTTTCTTTCTTTTCTAAAGGGCACATCTATAATAATTGTGTTACCCTCCCTGTCAGTGGTCATTTCTCAATTACATTAACTCAACTAGCTGTGGTTTTAAGACCACACTTCCCATTTCGCCTATTCCACAGCTGTTGGCTTAATGAATGCCTGTGGTATGTTTCCTTTGCCCCAGAAAATGAGAGGCCATAGATCAGAGGAGAAAATGCTAATCCAAATGTTGATTATGTCATTGTTCAAAGCTTCTATCAGTCAGGTGAGGTGAGTTGGATTTATAACGTTTGTTCAAGGCACTTCTTGTACATATAGGTTTCAGTCCATTAAAGAGGTCATATGAAGCTTTCCCTGTTTGGTCACCCAGGTAAACTTGAACTTGTGTGTGTGCATGTGTGTGTGTGTGTGCGTGCACATTTGTATGTGTGCACATGCATATCAGAAGAGACCTTCAACATTGTTAATTTAGACTGCAAGCAGAGGTGATGAGTGACATGTTTTCACAGAGGACAGTTTTCAGGTCCTGAAGAGACCTGTTGGAATAAACACATTCCAGGTAATAGCATCAAGGCAGGACAAAGACAACATTATTGTAAAAATGCCATCAGCCTGAAACATTCTGATGGAAGTATGTGTGAACAATGGACACAAACACCGCCTAATGCGCTGTGTAAAGACAGCAATAACCCTTAATGGCAACTGTAAAATGAAGCATTATGTTAGCCAGCAGAAAGGAAAATGCAAATTGATTCTCTTTTTGTTTAGATTTAAGTGCTTATCAAGGTTAGTAGGTAGTCCAGATCTGTGAGGCTGGAATAATTTGTTTTATTATAATACATGTAAAAGGGGTTTAGGGGGAGATTTGGGATTTTTTCTGGATGCCTCCGAAGGCCAGATAAAATGCCATAGTGTAGTCTTTTCAAAATCTTCTGTATATTTACCATATTCTGATGAGTAAAATGAACGTTTGAGCTGAAATCTTTTCAAGCAATATGATAGACTTCACATTGCTAGTGAATGCTAGGGAGCATTCAATGGTGTGTGGAACCTGTCTACGCTGATGTAGATGGGCAACTGGTCTATAACTTACAGTATCAGAGAGCTGACTAGGGTACTGAGTGGGGAAGTGATTTGCCTAGATAAACATAGCCAGTGTCTATGAGAGATAGTATTTGAATGCAAGTATTTCTGGCTTCAATGGTAGCCATCTCCTCCCCCGCATAGGAGCCTGGGTGAGCCCTAGCTTGTTTCGTTAGGGAATGTAGAAATGAAACTTGTTCAGTCTTAAACTATTTTATGACACTATCAAATGCCATGACTTTTCAAACTCTTTATCACCTTAGACACACACACATTGGCTTGATTTTAACCGGTTGACAATACCTCCTCAAGAAGGCTCATCAGATAGCAGAGATTAGGGAATATAGGAACCAGTTCAGCTGGAATAACAACTAACTTCAACCCACCTGCCAGGTCCCTTATCTGAATTAAACCTAACACCTACAAATCTTTACTATGTCTTGTCACTGCCCCTGGGTAGCACCTTAATCCCTGGTTGCTGTTACATAGTGACACCCATTGTCCCAGGATACAATTTAGATTTACTCTTGGAAGTATCTTACCCAGGTAATGGGTGAGGACCAAGGAATTCTTGGAGGCAAAAAAGGATCAGCTGATTGATAAAGGCTCTTACCAGACACTATTACAGTTACTGTATGTCTTCAGCAAATATATGTATACACACACACACACACACACACACACACACACACACACACACACACACACACATATATATATATTCATCTTATGTGATAAAAACAACTTGTAAAGATGTTGGTTGACAATGGGTGGGAAAGCCATAAGCACTTCCTTTAAGCAGTCAGGGGAATGCAAAATGCTACCTGTCATTCGCAGGTAGATTGATAGAACAGATGAAAAACTACCTCTTTGTAGGAAGACTTTCAAGCCAACAGATGTCAATCAATTTATCTGATTTGTAAATGAATAATTTAAATAATCAGTGGTAATTAGATTTTTGTTACATGGCGTTTGAATTGTATTTTGGCTAGTCATTCATTGCTCATCACACTATAATATAATACTTACTTTGGAGGGGAAAAAAAGGCACAAATTTTGTCCTCCAGGAACTTACAATCTAATTTTAGACATCATTGTGGCTGATAGTCTTTCTGTTTCTCTGAATCTGAATCACTTACAATTAGATGACAGTTATATTTTCTGCAAATTAAAGTTGCCCTTTAACTTATGCTGCCGATAAAACAAGTTATTTCTAAAATAAAACCAAAAAAACTCTAAGAATCATTTTTCATGGGAAAAAAATTTAATTGCAAAAAGTAGTCTCCCAATTACCTTTATTTAAATCAATTTTAAAGATATGCCTATATCTTACTAATAAATATATCTTACTATATCTTACTAACTTCACTGTTTGTAAATGTAGATCTCACTAAATCAGGAAAAATGGTATTTGTAAATGGTGCTAAATTTCAGACTAATAGAAGCGGTTGAGCTGGACCAATATAATTCAATGAGGGCAATAATTGTCCAAGTTATAGAGTACTCTTCCTGCATGGAACTATCTTTATCTTTTTTTTTTTTTTTGGTCCTCGATCTTTATTTCTCCATTTAGCAATAAGGTAATTATCCTTATTTTATATGTCTAGAAAAGGTCATTCCATATGTCCATGAATTGGTGGTTCTTATGGGATCAAGTGATGGAAGGGATTAGTGGGGGCAGTATGTGGTGTGTAGGTAGTCATCCCCAGAAGCATCTGTTTCCCCAAGAGCTGCCAAGAATTTGCCAGCTGCTACTTGGCGACATGTCCTATAGCCCATAGGGGGCAATGTGAGTTTTCTTTCTCAAATCCCTTTCTTTTTCACAGGTCTGATGGTAATGACAGATCATTTCGTAGCATGCTGTGATTGGAACCTGACCAACACAGGAATAGTGCTATATACTCTTTAGTCATTCTCAACCTTGAAAGGTTCTCCTCCCCTCTCCGGGGTAGGGTGGGGGGATGATTATTATAAAAGGATACAACTTCTATCACATATTCTCTAAGTCACCCAATCCAAGGGAAGTTTTTGTCTGCTATCATGAGAAATTCAGTAAAACCTGTAACATGACATAATTTGTCCATTGTAAACAGACTTTGACTGCTTCTCTCTTTGGAACACACACACATATGTGCACCCATCCCTACCTCCCGCCCATGTCCTCTCCAGAAGCATTGTGGCAAGTTACAAATGAAAGAGGAAATGAAAAATGTTCCCCAATGCCTTATGTGGGCAAAGATAAGTCATCACTGAGAATAGTGATATTTCACTTAGCAATACGCCAGAAATCTTAGGAAAAAAATTCAGTTAGGAACCACAGTGTTTAAAATAAGAATGAGCATGGATTTTTCTAAGTATTTCACTTCTTTCTGCTAATCTAATGCACCACATCTATTTTTCTAATATTTGGCTACCAACCAATGGGGACAGAGAGGCCCCTTTTCCATTTCCATAGGTTGTTGAATTTGGGATTAGAGAAGAAGGTGGAGAGATGTTTACCTTTCTTCTAAATAAAGAAAGACCATCTGTTAAGCTTATCTAGGTAGGCAAATCCTTTTTGATTCATCTTCTGTGACAATAGGGTTGGAAGATAACTATTAGACCAGTATTACCCACATTACCTAAGAGAAATACACTTTTTTTTTCAAAATCAAGAATACGCCCATCAGTTAATGCTAATGAGAAGAAAATGAAAGAGTAACTTGGCAGGGAACTCCAATTCTGCCCCAGACTCGAGTCAAGTGATCACAAAGGATGGAGTCTAACTGTAAAGAATACTTTTCTTCCTCTGATCAGAATGACAACTGGGGTGACTGGCAACGAGAGGGCAAGCTTCACTCCGGCAAACAAACACCAACTTTCGTAAGTGCCTTTTAATGTGTAGGGAGCCTTTGTGGAGGAAAAGGATGCACAGTTGGCAAGTACAGAGGTGTAAGGGGATAGTTTTGACATTCTGATAAAATGTCTAGGTTTACTTTGGACTTGACTTTATCATTTACTGAGGGATATTATTAGTGTGAAGATGATAGCCATTCCCTGACTTTTTAAAGTGAAGACAGTGAAATGTATATGAACAAAAGATCCGTTATTGAGACTTCTACCCTGTTTACTCAGTAACTTCTATTCCTAATCATTCAACTTTACAAAGAGATAAAGCATGAACTAGGAGGAAAAAGCCCACCCAGTACAAGGGGCCCCAGATAGAACAGTGAAAAAAAGTTAGGTTAAAAATGGAAGCTCAGTAAACCCTTAGTGTGACTGTTTCCCTTATTGTAAATTCTACTATGTAAAAATAGGTTTGTTCTATTTAGACAGATGGCACACTGCATGTCTGAAGTTAAAATTGATATTGTAGCAATAGCCATGATCAAAAAAAAGTAAATAACTTTGAGTCTTAGAGCAGAAGATGAGGGTGTAATAATAAAATACCCTGGGCACAGTGAGTCAGCAATATGGTTTCCTGGTAGCTTTTTGAATGGAAAGATAAATGATCTAATTTGTCCAAAGTCAGCATCTTAAAAATTAATCTACTTCCTTGATTTTTAGACTATTTCATTTTTAAAATCTGTTTCACTTTTATCTAAAAAAAATACATGATGAATAAAAGTAAATTGATATCACTAGGTTTCATCTTATTGCTGATGTCATTATTTGAAACCAATTTGGAAAAAGACTTGATTTTGCACACAGGAAAAACAATGAATGTTAAGTGAATTGCATGAGTTGAAGAAAGGGTCTCTATAAGTTATTTAATTGCCTGCTAAAGTTAATTCTCACTCGGTAGAACAATAAGTTACATCTCTAGTTTCTCAAAATCCGAAGTTATATGGAGTTGGGTTGAAGATGGGTAAATGTGTTGTGAATAAGCTCAGCTGGCAAATTCAATTGGACAGCCATAGGCTAGAATTAATCATCACTTCCATCATTTTTCATTTCCCCATGTCTGATATAAGCTATATAGGGGTTCTGGAGAAGTAGGAAGCATGGCTGAGTATACATGTTATCTCTCTTAAAAGAATATAAGCTTCTGGAGAGTAAGACCTATTTCATTTTTGTCTGTTCTGGGGCCATGATCAGATAAACTCCATCTTTGTTCTTGAATGGGATATGCCACTCCTTTATGGCCCCACTCACCATCCCTGTTGCCTTGAGGATCAGTTGCTTTCTTAGCCACTACTACTCTATGTGTATAGTCTTTCCCACTAGAATGTAAGCTCCTAGAGGGCAGGAACAGTCTTTGCTATTGTAGTTATATCCTATCACTTAGGGAAATGCTTGACATATAGCAAAATTATAAATGCTTTTTTTTTAATTTCTTCATTTGTAGAGATGTCTTGGGTATCTCAAAAGCTATGCCAGCAGAGCACAAATTCTGGCAGGTCTTACCAATATGAGAACATATTAGGTATGAGCTATGTAGTTAGCTTGCTTCTTGGAAAGTTGTGGAAGTGTAATTTAAGTGTCTTGGAGAGACCTTGGAGCACAAATAGACATTTAGTCATTAGTTTGATTCTCTTAACCATGTGGTGCATGGTAGTCTCTGTTGACTGGCTATGTAAGTAGACTTATGGTTGCCTTCAAAAAGTACTAGCTAACCAGAGGTTTGGTTATTCATTTTTATTTACTACTTTCTCTTGGTTTTACTCCTTTACTCAGAAGAGAGACAAGGGGAGGGACTATAAATCTTCTCCCTTCTGAGGCTGACATGTTAAAACAGGCCTAGATCCTCTTACTTTACTGTATATTCTTTTCCATTTTAGGTAAAGGGAGATTAATCTAGAGCCTCTGACCTTGTTTGTTTTAAAGGCTAGGAAAGCAAGCCTTGGAGAACCACTAAAGGGCAGAGGTTTCATGAGTCTGAGCCTATGTTAGATTTTGTAGCCATCTGAGCATCATTGACTATATAGTAAGTAGTGATCTTCAGAACCATTCAGATCCAGGCTAGTGGTAGGTGAGAGTAGGAATCATCTGGCAATAATCTTCATTTGGACATGACACTGATGGGACCAATGCTATGTGGAAACTATCCTTAGTCAAAGCCTGCTTTCTTCAGAAACAAGGGAGTGTATGTGAAAGTGTACTACCAAGGTGCTGAGGAAAAGTGCTTTTGGTTTTGTTCTTGCTATATCTTTGAAGCAAATATTATTTCTAAAAGCAAATTGATGTTAAGTGGTTAAATGAAACTGGAGCTCTGATCACCAGTAACTAACAGCAACAGGAACACAACCCATTGGGGCTTGATTCAATGAAATGGGAGGACAGAGACCCCAGAACTCTTCACAGTAGACATAGAATCCTAAAGGTGAGATGTAGCAATATGACTCTAGGATCTTGAGTACAGAGTATACTTTCTACATAAGTATACACAAAAGATATACAAAATTAACATGCAGTCAATTTTGGCAGGGAGGGCACTAGTAACTGAGGGATCAAGAATGGCTTCCTGTAAGAGAATTTGGTGGTACAGTGGATAGAGTGCCTGGCCTGGAGTTAGGGAGATTCATCTTTCTGAGTTCAAATCTGGCCACAGACACTTTATCTGGGTGACCCTGGGCAAATCACTTAACTTTGCCTCAGTTTCCTCATCTGTAAAATAATCTGGAGAGGGAAATGGCAAACCACTCCAGTATCTCTGCCAAGAAAATGTTAAATGCGGTCATGAAGAGTTGGACATGATTGAAAAATGACTGAATAAGAGAGTTTTGGAGATAACCATGGTTTCTAGGAGACAAACGTGAGGAAAAAATTCATTTTAGGCATAGTGAACAGCCAATGTGAAGGTGTAGAGACAGGAATATTGCATATGAAGTCTGTTTGGCTACACTATAGGCAAAGGAAAGGAACTAATATACAATCAAATTTCAAGTGTTGGTTGAAGTTGTGTTATTAAGGACTTTAAAAGGCCAACAGGGAACTTACATCTTCTCATAGATGCAATAGGCAGCCATCAGTTTGTTGAGCAGGGCAATTCTGACAATTACCGTTTACAAAAATCACATTGGTATCTTTATAGAGGATGGGTTTTATTGTAATAGTCCAGATGAGAGGTGATGACAGTCCGAACTACTTTGAGGAGAAGAAACAAATACAAGAGGTACTGTGCTGGTAGACAAATTTGTCTGTGACTCTAGAATAGCAGCTAGCCAGATATTGCTCAGCTGAAACTTCATGATACTTATCCCTGTCCTTTACCTACCTTTGAAGTTTGCCCAGGTTCAGCTGGGGAACTTGACCTCTCCATACTGGAGGGAGGCTCCCCATTCTGGATGTTAGCTCATTAGATAGGACTGTTAATTAGCTTTTTTGCCATTTTCACCTCCACTTCTTCGCGTCCAATGAACACCAAGTGAGGTCTTCTTTTCTAGTGTTCTCTTGTTCTGCAGATGACTTTTCCTACCCACACTTCTCAATTCGTGTTGGGGTATTCAACTGCTTCAGTAGCCTGCTGCCTTTTTTTTTTAACTCAGGAAGAAGAAGATGACAGGTGCCTTTAAACCCTGGGACCTACTAGACAGAGAAAGGCATTTCAAAACTAACCAGGAGAGGAATCTGAGCAGTGCTCAGGGATCTGAACAAGTCATTTTATTAGTATATCCATGGAATTCCAATTTGGCAGTCAATTAAAATGTATTCATCAACATGGTATGAATGCAAGGATGTACTTTAGCCATCTTGAACTGGCTTGAAGACTGATTTAAAACATCAGGGTTAGCAGTTACACTTTGGAAATAAACAAATGCTACGAATCAGGGTTTGATTTATTTTCTTATTGATTGTTTATACTTTAAAAAGTTCAGAGAAAATTAATAAGGCATTTTAAACTTTGAATGTTTTGAATGTACATTACCTTCCCTCCATGAAGCTAGTTGTTAACTATTTATCAGCATACCCCTATATGAATCTTTGAGACAAGATGGCTGGCAAAATTCGGTCAAAGGATATCTGTTCATGCTCTGAAGTGAGGGTGGGAAAGGGACTCTCTGTCATGCATTCCTGGAAGCTGACCGCCCTAAACTACCATAACTGAATAAGTACCATGAAGCTTCAGCTAAGCAATACCTGGCTAGTGGCTATGCTAGATTAGTAAACAATGTTTTCTTACTTCTTGCGTGCTGCAAGAGAGACCTGCAGGTCAGCGGCTGGCACTAGTGTGTTCACACACTGCGCTCCTTTCCTGCCCCTCTCCTTTATGGTCCCACACTCAGTTCCTCTTCCCAGTCCCTGTTCCCAGTTCCTCTCACCACCACCATGGGCTTCAGAGATCTCAAGACACCCATGGGGCTGCAGCACTCAATAACTTCCTGTTAGACAAGAGCCACATCGAGGGATATGTACCATCCCAGGCTGATATTGCAGTATTTGAAGCAGTCTTAGGCCCACCACCTGCTGACTTGTACCATGCTCTCCTTTAGCATAACCACATTAAATCCTATGAGAAGCGAAAGGCAAGCTTGCCAGGAATAAAGAAGGCTTTGGGCAAGTATGGGCCCGCTGATGTAGAAGATACCACAAGAGCTACAGATACCAAAGATGATGCTGGTGCTGATGTTCTTGGGTCTGATAAGGAAGAGGAAAATAAAGAAGCAAAGCGGCCAAGAGAAAAAGGCCTTGCTAGATATGAATCAAAGAAATTTGAAAAAAAAAAGCCTGCAATTGTTGCCAAGTCTTCCATCTTATTGGGTGTAAAACCTTGGGATGATGAGATAGATATGGCAAAATTGGAGGAATGTGTCAGAAGCATTTAGGCAGATGGCTTGGTCTGGGAATCTTCTAAACTAGTTCCAGTGGGATACAGTATCAAGAAGCTTCGGATACTATGTGTAGTTGTGGGACAGATGTGCTAGAGGAACAGATTACTGCCTTTGAAGACTATGTGCAATCCATGCATGTTGCTGCCTTCAATAAGGTCTAAACCTACCATCCTCAAAAATTGCATTTAAATAAAAATATTTGTAAGGAAAAACAAAACAAAACAAACAAACAAAAAAAGCAAAAACAAAAACAAAAAAACCTACTGCACCAAGATATATGTGATCATTGGTGGTGGTGGGAATACCCATGTTGATGAAATGATGGATGTGTTGCTGAAGTGTTTCAGAATTTTTGAATAACTTTAAATATTAAAAATGGTATTCTGAATTATTGCAAAAACTATTCATAGGGTTCACATTTCCATAATGTCTAAGAATCCCAGTAATCACCCTCAAAGCCAGATGAATCTTATGTCTGCTGTAGCTCATACATAGTAAGAGTTAATAAATGCATGTTGTAAAATGGGGATAATAACAACACCTACCTTCCATGGTTGTTGTGAGTGTCATATGAGAGAATAGTTGTACAGCACTTAGCACAATATTTGGCACAGAGTAAGTGCTACATAAATGTTAGATTATTATTAATTAGTAATAAAATCATATTGTTCATTAGTAATAATGGTGGTACTAGTAGTAATCACCCCTAGAAACATGAAAGAACAGAAACATGAGGTAGATGTCTGATGTTAGCTTCTTAAACACATGAGAGTAGAGAAGTAGAGTAGAGTGTCTGGACTTCTTTATGGTCTTTTTTTATTCTGCCTTTAATTCTAGGATATGGCTTTTTAAAGAATAATGTCACTTGTGTACTAGAATCTTGCTTATCTGGCCTCAGAATTCATTGTAATGCGGATATGTAGTGAACATAAATCATAAGATGTTTAGTTACTAAAGTACTAAAAGGGTCTTGCTAAAAAGTGATGACTGGACTTCTGAAATGTGGCATAACTGAGTTGGACCAATAAGGATATTGGATAATCTAGTTTTGCACTTAAAGTTTCCTTATCTCATTTTCCATAGTAGCTTTTCTTCTCTCCCAAATCTCCCAACTGCACTTGTGAATGTCATATTCATAATGGATCATTTTACCTACTTCTTTGCTGACAAGATCAAGGCCTTCCAAAATGAGTTGTTTCAACTTGCCTCCTCCAAGCTGTGGAAATTCTCAAGTTTTATCTATTCTCTCCTTTTTTTCCTCTTGTCTAAGAAAGTATCCCTGTCCCTTGTCATGATTCATTTTGTGCCCTTGACCACCTCCCTTCCTATCTCCAGGACTTTGTCATATCAATCATTTAATCTCTCTGTTGACCCTCTTGGGGATGTTGCCAGGAGCTCATGTAATATATGTGTGCACCCTGGATAACTGAAATTGGTTGCTATCTCCTACTTTAGATAAAGATAGAACATCCAGAAAGGGAATATAAGTGATTAATATGACCTAGATTCAGACTCACAGTGCATATGTTACCCTCAATTACTAAGCTCAGTCACATTATCATAGGGCTACCTGGTAACCCTTGTTCTAGGGTCTAACAATATTCAACTTCCTTATGAATAATACAATAAAGGTTGAAAATATTATCATTAATAATAATAATGCATTTATAATCACACATCAAAATGTCCCAAATATTTCTTCAAAATAATCTTGTGAGGTAGATAATGCAAGTATTATTATGTGAATTTAACAGATCAGGAAAAAAAAGATCAGAGTGGTTAAAATATTCATTCTATTGGGATTATAGCTATGGAGACATTCATCTAAAGATGATGATGATGATGATGATGATAGCCATTTCAAGAACTGGCAACTGGCAATTTAAAGATGGCGTAATATGTAAACATTTTACAGTGAAAATAAATTTAAGGCACGCTTATACTTTTGGAAATAAAGCTACCTCTAACCTAAAGGAGGTGCTTAAATCAGAAGCCAAATTTGTCAGCAGATAATAAAGCATAGGGTGCATTCCTTTTGCTTCTAAACAGAGAATGTCTGGAATTTTCTACCACTGAAAAGAAATTGAATATTTAAAGGTAGTTTGACCTGTACAGTGTGTACCATGAATCTTTTATGTGACCTATGGCAAATGTATTTATGTAGTAGTATTCTGAGAGAATATTTGTGTTATTCATTTTCTGGGATATTATTTTTCCTGATTTCCTTCACTATCCGTTTAACCAGAGATGGTAATAAGTAGCTTCTTGTGTGTATCCCCTTAAAGTAAAAAGATGGGTCTTCTTTTGCTTTATTCTCACTGAAGAGAAGAAGATGAACTGACAGATACACACATAGAGATAGAAGATGAGATACAGAGACAGAGAAAAACAGAGAGAGAAGAAAAAAAGAACAAAAGTTTTATTGAAAATCAGTGAAACATCATCACATTTTCCCAGAGATCGTATTTTGGGATGGTCATAACCATAAAAATGTAATTGGCATAACATTTTATATATGTTAGAAAATGTAAATGGAAGTACTCTTTTTATGTTGCATTAAAATTTTTGATAAGTTCCCTTTATAATATCTCATTGTGTTAGTGCCTAGAATGATCAGGGAGTCCAACTTTCACTTCAGTTAATAGTCTAACAAAATTTTTGATGTTGAACTTTTTTTCCTCAACTGCCCTGGATATAATTGGAAACAAAATATTTGTATAGAAATGCTGATGCTCTGTTATTTTAGCTTGAATCATAAGATTAAAAATGTAAGTTTTTAAAGGGCCATGTCTAGATGGTACTCTGAATTATATAAGTTAATTTCTCTAACCCATTTTTCTTTTTCAGAAGTAGACAAACTTTGGTTCATCTGATGATTTGTTTCTTTTCTTTGTCCAATAAATGCTGTATGTGAGAGCTTATGAGACTATAGAAAGATTGATCAGAATTTCCAAGTCCTTAATATTTTTCTATTTTGATTTGTAATAATTGCCATAGAAGGAATCTACAAGATTGCAATTTCAAGCTATCAGTATATAGATGCTGTGCAATCAGTCCTCTTATGCTTCATGGAAGAAGCATACTAGAAGATGATGTACAATATGAAATCCTTTTTAATTCATGATTGTTTCAAATGGAAAATTAACTGATCCTGTGATAATTTTCTTATGTAGCTTTTGGTAAGAATATGAATGCAAGTATTATGCAAATGCAAATCTTAAAATTTGAATTTGTGTCAAACATCAGCTTACCTTTCTTTAAATAAAAAAAGAACACAGCCCAAAAATTTCCAAAAAATCATTTTGCTGGCTAATATGAAGAAAAACAGCTTTAAATTTGGAATTTAAGCTGCCTGACCATTTAAAATGTAACAATTCCAAGGGTTTTAAAAATGAGCATATTGTTATTTATGAATTGGAACCCAGAGGGAGTGATAATGCATTTCCTGCTAGATTCAGAATGTTGGTTCACATGATATGTAATTATAATAGGCGCCAAGCACTGTGCTGACTTTCCACTGACCTTCATACTCCAGTGGATCTTAATTCTAAGGTCCAGGGAGATAACACCTGTTGCCTATGAATTCTATTGAAACATTATATTCCCGAATAGTTATCATCTGATTGCTAAAAAGCACCTTTTTGCTCTCCCTGTACCAGAGAGAAGGGGAAGGATGATTAGGGTGCTGTGTGCCTGGATATTAGAGTATCTGTAACAAAATGGGAAATTCAACATAAAAGGAGAACTCCCTCCCGTTAAAGCATCTTTTTCATTATTCTTTGTTTAACTGTCCACCATGGTCATACTCCCAAGGGGCCTAGCATTAAACATGATAAAATTTCAAAATAAAACCCTTTTCTGCCTGAAATTCTTATGTCTGCCATGTTTCTAATTTTTAATACCTTTTGTTAATATATGATGCTAATTTCTAGATATAGGAAGAAAATCAGTTTAATAAAACCAATATCATATACATCTGCAAATATAAGCAATACTACACAGCTATAGTACCCCACCTCAGCATTAAAAAGAGAGAGGTATGTATTTTCTTAGATCTTTTGTGGGGTCAATTTTGGTCATTTACAATTACACAGTTTTCAGTTTGGGTCCATTATATTTTTTAATTAACATGATTGTAGCCATTGTATCTATTGCTTTCCTGGTGCTTCTTCCTTTCCTTTGGATCAATCCATATTAGTCTTTTATTTCTCTGAATTATTCATGTTAACTTGTTATGTTGCAATAATATCCCATTACATTTATGTAACAAAATTTGTTTAGCTATTCTCCATTTGATGAACATCTATATTATTTCCAATTCTTTCCTACCACAAAAAGTGCTGTTATGAATATATTAATGTGTTTGGCAACTTTTGTTCTATCTTTGACCCACTAGATATGCCTAGCAATAGATCTCTGAGTTCAAGAGTATGGACAATTTAGTCCCTTTTTAAAAGCATAATTCCAAATAACTTTCCACAATGATTGCACAAATTAACAGATACATCAACAATGTATTTGTTTGCCTATCTTCCCACCACTCCTCCAATATTGAGCGTTTCCATTTTTGTCATTTTTGCCTATTTTCTGATTGTAAGGTGAAATTTTAGTTGTTTTAGCTAAGATTTCTATTATTGTTAGTGATTTGGAGCCACCATTCATGTGGTTGTTAATAATTTGTAATTCTTTTTGTGGAACTGTTTGTTCATATCCTTAGATCACTTAATCATCAAGAAATGGATATTGACCTTATATATTTATCTTAGTTTCTTGCATATTCAATATCTTGGATACCGGATTTTTATCAGAAGTATTTAAAGTAGATATTTTCCCCCATTGACAGTTTCCTAGTGGCATTAATTTTTTACAAAGCCTTTTCAATTTCATTGAATTGGAATTATGTGTTTTATCCTTTGAGATCTTCTTTATCCTTTTATTGATTAAGAATTTTTCTCTCAATCACATCTGTAAAAAGTACCTGATACCCTTCTCTTCTGATGTTATGTTGTGAACTTAAATATTCAGGATTTGGATCCATTTTGACTTTATTGTAATTTATGATATGCAATGTTAATTTAAAGCTAATTCATGTCAAACTATGTTCCATGTTTCCTCTCTGTTTTTATCAAAGAGGGAGTTCTTCCAAAAAGTGATATATATTCTCAGGTTTAACCAAAAAAAAAATGATCATTGAGCTTGAGTCTTCTCATTCTTCCCTATCTATTCTTCTTTCCTATTTTCAGATACTCTTTCTTTTATTTTTTAAAGATGGGGTTGCCTTATCTCATGCTAGAAGTACAGAGACTCACAGGCCCAGTGCCTCTGCTGATTTTCACAAAAGCTTTGACCTGATTTTTTTTTTCACCTGGGCTGGCTTGTCTCTCTGTAGACAGGCTCTTGGCCTTCTCTGACTCCACTGGGGTTCACTATACTCTCTTCGGACTTAGTGTGTCTATCCCAAATGCAAGCAATCCACCAACCTCAGCCTCTCCAAGAATGTGCCACCACACTCAACTTTATCAAATAGTTTTGATGATTATTGCTTTTTAATATATGTAAATGTTTTGTTCCTACTTTTTTCATTATTTCCCCCAATATTCCAGATCTTTTGATTCTACAAATGAATGTTATTGTTTTGTGAATATTGTTATTATGTCTCTATGGTAGTTTGCTAGGTAAAGGACTAAATATATAAATTAACTTGGGCAATAATATCATTTTTGTAATATTAAGATAACCTAAAATGATTAATGGCTATCCACATGATTATTTGTCATTCTATTTTTTTGTAAAGAACATTTTCTCATTCAATTTATATATCTTTAATGTGTTTTGGTAAATTGATCCTGCATTATTTTATGCATTTTATAGTTACTACTAAAGGGATTTACCTGTCTACTATTTTTTTCTTGGATTTTGTTCAATTAGTTTCTTTGTTTCTCTGAGTTATTCTAAGCATCTTGTCACCTTCAAATAAGAATAGTTTGTTATCTTATTTTCCAATATTTATGCCTTTAATTTATTTCCCTTGTTTTATTACTATCACCAGCCTTTCTAGAACCATGTCAAACAATAATGGGAGAAGGCATCCTTGCTTTACTATGAGCTTATTGGTAAAGCTTCTAGTGTTTCTCCATTCAACTTTTCCACCACCTGACTAGCTGCCTTTTGACCTTGAGGTCATTTCTTCTGATTGGTGAATTTCTGGCTTTCACTGTCATTTCTCAAGATGCTTGGCTCTACTCACTCCTGTCTCTACTCCTCAGTCTTCACACTTTTATACCTCCTTGACAGCAGCTTTGCCCCCTTCCCACTTTCACTTCTTCTTCCCTTTTATATATTGCTTTTCCTTATTAGAATCTAAGTTCTTTGAGGGTAGAAATTCTCCTTTTTTCTGGTATTTAGCATTTCACACACTGCCTATATGTGTAATAAGTGATTTTAGAATGTTCTATTTTTATCTCTCTCTGTCTCTCTGTTTCTGTCTTTTTATCTCTCTCTGTCTCTCTCTGTCTCTCTCTCTCTCTCATCTATCAGTTTTCTTTGTGAGAGAACTGTCACATTCTTGGTCTTGAGCTGATTTTTAAAAAATTTCTCTGTATGACATAACATGCTGATTTGTTTCATTTCTACTCTTCATTTTTCTGGGTTTTTTTTAATTTAATGCATTGTTAAAGACTTTCTACTGGATTTGAAATGATGTGAGAGTGAGATGCTTTAGAACTGAGCTTAGATTGTTCCTCAGTCTGCTAATCTAAGCCATTGCCACCAGTCTCGTGTTAAAGAAAAAAGATAGAAATTGAAAGGTAACAGAATTTGTTCAGCTGTGGTTTGAGACTACTTTCTAAACCAGGAGCTAAAAAGATAAACAGAAAGGTAATGGAAAGCTTCAGAAAGTTATCTAGGCCATCCCTCCTATTCTCAGGACATTCCTAGTATAATTTATCCCAGACTGATAAAAATCTTAAGTATTTTCAAAGACCTTCAGAGCCATATTCACAGGTTACCTAGTTAACTTATTCCAATGTTTAACCACACTCACCAGTGGCATAGTCTTCCTCATATCTCAATCTCTTGGGTTATACTTTAAACCTTTTGTTTGAATCTAACATTGATTGTGAATAACTTGTCTCTACACTCTGTTTAACAATCTCTCTTATCTTGGGGGGAAAATCAACACCTCAAAAGCACCTCTTTTCCAGGTTATGTAATGTCAGTTCCTTTAACCTTTGCTCTCATGTGTGATTTTCCAGTACTTCAATCATTTTCATAGCTCTCATCTTTAACATTTAAAATTTTTGATGTCCATCTTGTATTATGGAGCACAAAAAGGGGGCACAAAATTCTCCTAAGTATATGATCAATACTGAATGTAATTAAAGGGATGATCTTTCTTGCTAAGTATTGTACTAACATTGACACTTTTCAAGACAACAATATATTGCTGTTTCACGTGTAGTCAGTTGTTAGGGCTTTGACATAGTCGTACTTGAGAACATAAGGAATGGTTCCAAAAGTGTTATCAAGGACACTGCTATCACTGGCCTTGTGACATGGTAATCATTGCCAAATGGTTTGATATTTTTATGCTGAATATAAATACACACCAACACTGGGAAAACCATTCTGGAATACCAGAACTCTGGAGCTATTATTACTCTACTATGAAGAGTTTATTATTTCTCTTTTCTATCTTAAAAGACAACCAGCTTTGGAAATAGCAGTGTAATTGGACAGCCTTGAGCACCAGATAAAAGTTGTACTTTTCAGAGGTACCTACAGCATGGGTGAGAAGCTGTACCTTCATGAGGGTCAGTCTTTGACATTAAGTAGTTTTGACCTTTAACAAATCTGGACTTTACTTCCCACATCTATAAAATGAAAGTATTGGACTATATGACTTCTAAGGTAGTTTCATACTCTAAAGTTCTATGGATATTTTCTAGTCTATCTTTTCATTGACTCTCTGTGGAAACACTTGCCAAAATGGTTTGAATATTAGAAACATCTGATATATTTTAAAATAATTTCCCTACTTAAAATATATATGGTTACAATGATCTATTTATAAAAAATTCATATGTAAAGAAATAGAGCCGGGTGCATGCTTTTTTTAAAAGCAATTTTTGGCTTTTTTTCTTTCCTCTACTATCATTTCTCCTTTCCTTGGCTTGATATTTTCAGGTTAAGGAGATGTAAATATTAAACCATTACCATGCCTTTTATGTGTGGGGCAACCAGAAATACCACTCTAAATTCAAGGTATTCTGTGAATCTATTTTGACTCAAAATCATATCTCATAAACCTCTGCCAATATGGTTCCTTTAAATACTAGGTTTTGTTTTTGTTGTTATTGTTCAGTCATTTCAATCACGTGCAACTCTTCATGACCCCATTTGGAGTTTTCTCGGCAAAGATACTACAGTGGTTTGCCATTTCCTTCTCCAATTCATTTTATGGTTTGGGAAACTGAGGTAAACAAGGTAAAATGGCTTGCCCAGGATCACATAGCCAGTAAGTATCTGAGGCTGGATTTGAACTCAGGTCTTCCTGACTCCAGGTCTGGTGCTCTATCCACTGAACCACCTAGCTGCCCCAAAACTGTCAAGTAGAGGAAATAATCAGTTTAAAGGACAAGCACTTATTGAAATTTGATTCTAAGAAAAGTATCAATAAAATATCTCTTCCATAAATCTGATACACGTTGTCCTGCAAATTCATATACTATCAATAAGAAGAGTAGATACACCCATAGGATATATGTAGAGAGGCAAACACAGATTCTCACAACAAGAATCTCATATTTCGACCTAGAAGAGAACTTAAAGGACATTTTACAGATAAGGAAACTGAGGCTTAGAGAGATTAAGTTACTTGTCAAAGTTTACACAAGCAGCAAGTATCAGAGCTAGTACTGAAATCAAAATCCTCTGTGTCCAAATTCAAGCTCTTTCCAATACACTGTATTCTTCCCAACATATATGGAATATGCAGAGAGGGACATTTCACACCTCTGATATTACAGCCCCATTGATGTTTTCTGGTGATGTTATTACATTGCATGTAGTCCTCACTGACCTTGTTTCATCTCCACTGGGATATGCCTTGCATTTCATCTCTCTCAGACATGTTGGTAATCTTCTACTTCCTTGACCACTGATAAATGTTGTTCACTGGGACCTTGGTTGTGGAACTTCTGTTGGCCATCGGTTGAAGTATTTAGATCTACCTGCAGGCTCTCTCTGATCCCACCTGCTAGAGTTAAGTGACAATAGAGGTTTTCTTCCATTACAAGAACAATTTTTAGTCATGGCCAAAAACTGTGAGCTACCATAATTAGCTAAAAGTATTGCCCTAGGGGCAGCTAGATGGCACAGTGGATAGAGTATGGGCCCTGAAGTCAGGAGGACCTGAGTTCAAATCTGGCCTCAGCCCAAACACGTGACACTTATTAGCTGTGTGACCCTGGGCAAGTCACTTAATCCCAATTGCCTAATAAATAAATAAATAAATGCAAGTATTGCCCAACAAAAGCCTCTAGATTAAGAATGAGTCTTTCTTTTTTTAACTTTATATGTCTGGGCCTTAATTGTAGTCTTTAATTATTTGACAATTGTCTGACTTAGTGTTAGAAATTCCCAAGTTCTTCTCCATGTTACAATAAAAATGAATTTAAGTCAGGATAAAAAGTAAATGATGAAAGAAATTACTTGATCTCTAAATGTCTAATGCCCCTTGCTAAATAGATGTAGGTATTTGTGCATATAAATATATAGATTGATAGATATCTCCACATATATCTATGCTATATAGATATCTTCATAAATATCTATCTGTACCTATCTAAAAGATAGATATCTAGAAGATGGATATATATTTATCTATAGAATAGATCTATAGAGGTAAAGGTTTATATTTTCATATACACATACATGCATACACATGTTCACATGCATATATGCGTTACATATGTCTCTTGATATCCCTAGATTCAAATGAATACACATGCATATGCACAACCAAGTTTCCCAGTTCTTTGCCAAAGGTTAATAGTTCCCAGCCATACCTGTGAAGAGCAAGATCAATCTAATCAATCAACGTGCCCACTATGTGCCAGCCATTGTTCTAGGTGCTGGCTATACAAATATGGAAATAAAACAGTTCCTGTTCTCAAGGAACATGCATTCTATCTGGGGAAACCACATGTTTCTATGAGTATGTATGTGTGTGTATGTATGCATATACAAAATAGCTAAAAAAAAAGGAAATGTTAATTATGCTGAACTCTCTGGATTGGTGAAATCCATTCCTATTCAGTAAAGTGCTTCGAGTTCTGCCCTTGGTGTCCTTTGAGTTGCCTATGATGGCATATACACCAAAGATATAGATGGCACACATTTTACCTTCCTTTTCCCCTAATTCCTCAAATATGTCAATTTTAAAATGGTGCCCAATATATGACATTTTACATTATTGTCAAATGAGCTGCAGTATATCTTATTTCAATGGTGTGTAAATTAACTGGAGAAAAGTAAAAACAATTAAATTTATTGGCTTATGTAATAAGGCTTGCAACTTTTTATCATTAACCATTAATATTATTATTAAATATCATTTATTTAATCACTAAAGATTTTAGTATATGTAATTTTTCCTTCTTTTGTTGTACTCACTTGTTTTACACAATTTAGCACTGAGTTCAGATTATTTTGACACATGTTTAACATATTCTTTAATTCTTCATCATGAAGCATCACTTTTATGATACTAGGTATTAAGCATACTTCTGGCCCATTTTTCCAAGTATAGCTTAGATAATAGCCTACAGGTTTTCAGTGTGATTTGAATCAGTAGAGATCCCAGGACACTGAAACATACTTTTTTCTATCTCCTAGAAAAATTTCTTTTCTTTTCTTTTCTTTTCCTTTTCCCCCTTCTGTTTCTTTTCTTTCCCTTCAGTTTTAGATACATTCTGTTTAATTTGACAGTTTTGTGTCAATAATCATGAATGATATTGGTCTATAATTTTCTTTCTCTTTTGTCCATTCCTGATTTAGTATCAGGATAGTATTTGTATCATAAAAGAAGTTTGGTAGAATCCTTTCTTTTCTTATTTTTGCAAATAGTTTATGTAATAAAGTAATCTCTTTTTTGGGTGATTAATAGAATTCACTTATAAAAATATCTTGTCTTGAGATTTTTGTTTTCCGCTAGAGGTTCATTTATGGCTTGTTCCATTTTTTTTTCTGGGATTGATTTATTTAGAGGATCAGTTTCTTATTTTGTAAATATGATTATTTCATATTTTTATAAATATTCATTGACTTCATTTAAGTTTTTAATTTGTTTTGCCATACCCTACATAATTAGGTAAAGTGATATATAAGAATTTCCCTTATTTTTTCACTTATGAGTTCTCCTTGTTAAAATTTGTGATACTGCAAATTAATTTTCTCTTTTCTTTCCAATAAGACTAGAAAATTGTTTATTTTTTAAATTACTCAAATGTATTTATTTTTATGTTTCTTTTGATTCCAGTATTTGCATTTGAAGATTTCTATGTGGCTCTGGTATTGATTTTTTTTTTTTATCAAAAATGGTTGTCGGGGGCAGCTAGGTGTCACAGTTGATAGAGTTCTGGCCTTGGAGTCAGGAGGATCTGAGTTCCAATCCAGCCTCAGACACTTGACACTTACTAGCTGTGTGACCCTGAGCAACTTACTTAACCCCAATTATCTCACACACACAAAAAAAGAATACTTGGAATTCCTCTATATTATTCATTAACAGTCTGTTATTCCATTTATGACCATGTTCCATTTTGCCAAATTTGTTACTTTTTGTTCATAATCCTTTTTAGTTTGTAGAATGTTGTATTCCAACATCTCCTCTACTTTGCGGTGGTAGCAGTCAAGTTTTATGTATTTCTGACTATGCCAGCTTGGTACTTGAACTTTTTTGTTTTTCTGGCTATGTGGATTGTTTTTATTTTCAATGTTCTATTTATTTCTAATGTCTCTACAATTTTCATTCATGATTTCTTGATGTATGTTATTTAAGCTTTAAAGAAAAATATTTATGGTTTTCAGTCAGTCTGCTGATTCATATATAATCTCTCCTTGATCCTTTTTTAGGAGATAGCTAGGCAGCCCAGTGAATAGAGTGCTGGGGCTGGAGTCAGGAAGACCTGACTTAAAAACCTGACCACAGACACTTATTAGCTGTGTCACTATGGGCAAGTCACTTTGGGCAAGTCTGTTTGCTTTAATCCAATGGAGAAGGAAATGGCAAACCACTCTAATATCTTTGCCAAGAAAACCTTACTGACAATGTGGTCCACGGGCCATGAAGAACACAACTAAACAACATGACCCTTTTTTTTTCTCAGGTCAGCTCTTTCAGAATAGTGAATACATTATATTTTCTTTTTTTGTTTGTTTGTTTTTTCCTTCAACTTAAAAAAAGATGTTCAGATATTTCTTCTCATCTTATGAAGCCACTGATTTATGTTTGGACCCATTGCAATTGTCAAGGATACTTGTTACATGAGTAAGGTTTTGCAATTCCTATTTTAAATCATTTGTTTTCTTTTCATGTTCTTCTGCTATTCTAATTTCATTTTCAGGTTTTTTTTTGACTTCTTGCTTCATTTCTCCCAGGAATTCTATCTTTTATGGCCATGCTCAATATTAGTTTGAGAGTTTTAATATAATTTTTGTGAAATTATTCTCTTTGCCTGAGTTGGTATCCTGGACATCCCTAGATCTATTATATTTCTTCATCATTGGTATTTTCTTCTGTTTACTCATTTTCCCAAGTCTTTTTGAATTGGGATGTTTTGTAACAAGCAGACTCTGTATACTTCTGGAAGGGAACATAGGTCTTTTTGTTGTTGTTCTTGCTTTGTATTAAATGGGGTCTACTCAGTGCTTGCTCTAAATACTAAGTGCTATGTATTTTTTCAATGCTGTCTTTGGTGATTCAGACCAGCAAGCTTCAAACTCTAGGGCAGGGGTGGGAAACCTACAGCCTTGAGGTTATATATGGCCCTTTGAGTCCTCAAGTGTGGCCCTTGCACTGAACTTGGATTCAGTCAAAGGGCCACATTTGAAGACCTAGAGGGCCACATGTGGCCTCGAGGCCACAGGCTCTCCACCCCCGCACTAGGACACAGTCTGAAGCCCAGTTTCATTGCGACCTTCACCATCTGAGCTTCTCAGGCTCCCAACTTCAGTCTAGAGTCAGAGTAACATGACTATGGGTTCCAGATATCCCTGGCTTTCCCCTGGTATGCAACTGGGAAAGTTGCATATGTTATATTCCTAAGCCAGGCTTTTCTGGCTTTGTTTCTTCCATATTTTACGCAGATTTCTGATTATCTCTCCGTATGGAATTATCTAGAAAAATCTGAGTACTCCTTTTTTCTCCTTCAATTTTCCCTTTCTTTGCATGTTTTCTCATCCTTACTTTGGTAGTTGTATTATAGTGGTGCCATTCTGCTCCCAGTCATCTCATCATTTCAGCCAGAAGTCATCTTTCTGTTGTCTTACCCATCACAAACCTTTTTCTTCAGAGCAATAGTTAGCAGTTTCTGTAGTTACTTGGCTTTATTGGCTTTTTGTTGTTTTTCCATTTGAGTAAGCCTATGCTAAATTGTAAAGGAGTCAATGACAACCTATCCAGCTTCTAGGTACCTCTGAAATATTTATTTGTATTCTAAAGATTTTTACAATGACATTGCCATTTCTTGTTCCATTAATTTTGCTTTGTTTGTTTTTGTTTTAGATTGCCCTTTATCTTGTGCTTGACATAGCCTATCCTCTTTGGTTGTGGGCTTGAATGATTCTTGAAATGCTTGATTTCCCCACACTAATGGTTGCTGTAGTAATTGCAATCTACAATAGTTATTGAAGTTTGCCCTTTTTAAACAATTTAAACAATTTTGCATATTTCCTTTGACTAATATCCATCCTAGAAAACCGTAGAATTAAAAACACAACATAAGAGAGTAATAAAGTGTGTGTGAATGGCATGAAATCCATCACTCAGCTGAAAAACAACTAACTAAAGTTGGGGAAGCCCACTGAAACTACATTAATCTGGTCAAAGTACCATGCTCTGGGTCAGGTTAGTGTTAGCAGAAGCACACATGCATGACCATTGTTGTCACAAAATGAAATCATATCAAAATTTTTGCTCTTCCCACAAAATTCACATACTGCTGTAGGATATTATATTAAATGTATTGAGGGATACTTGTTACCCTTGCTTTTGTTCCTAAAGGCTGAGTTCAGGATGTTTCTAGATCTTATTTTCTCTAAAGTCATTCACTGTCCAGCATGCAAAATATTGGAGGAAAAATATTTTTGCCATCTTTTAACTCTCATAGAAGGTTTAGCTTAGTTCCACAGCGTAGGTAATGATTTAAATCAGTTTGGCTTATTAACAGCAAATTCACAAACAAAAACACTTTGTCAGATGGTTTTACAAAGTATCAAATGTGATTATTTAAAAGGGGAATATGTATTCACATTTCTATTTCCCTAGCATAGTGCCCGGAACATCATAGACACATTGATTGCTTCATTCAATGATGAGAGCTTCATATGTTAACATAAAGACAAATTGCTGTTGGTAGCCTGTTTTGGTTTTGTTTCCATTTTTTTCAGTGATAGAGAGGCTCTTTAATATTATGAGTGCTATAGAAATCAGTCTGAAATTTAAGGATTGAGAGAATTTACACAATATGAGAGAATTGGCTGCAAGCATAATAGAGAATTAGGTAGCATTAAAAAATAAAAATAAAAACAACAATGATCCACAAACATTCCAAATATTATTTCCTGCAAAGCATTACATTTGGCTACATTGGTAAAAGTAGATAACAGGAAAAGTGCATGTGAAAATAATTCAGAATCTTTTAATAAAATAAAAGAAAGTGGTTTAGTTATGGGTAGTTAGCAAGGCAACTTGAGACTTACTGCTTACTAAAATACCTTCCTTCCTTATCTGTCTCCTGTAAAGTTGACCAAACAAGGCAGTTTTGATGTCAAAACAGGGAGGAACAGAAGAGAGGAACTTAGACAGGTAGAGTTAAGAAGGTATGAGTATTTACATTTGATGATTCCATTTCTCCTTCCAGTAAGATGTTCTCTCTCTAAGAAAACTGACCTGTAGAAGACGGCATCTGCCTTACAGTAAAAGCAATGAAAATTCATCAGTAATCAACCTGTAGGATCAGAATTTTAAAAAAACAAAAATCTATTTGATAAAAGACAAGACTTTTGTTAGCCTACTGAAATGAAGTTTTATTGGGTTTTCACTGTCATCAATAACTTATAGTTTGGCTTTAATCCTGCTACTCATACTTTTTGCAACACGATATTGTTTTCAGAGGTTCAGCTTTGGAAATTGCCTAGAATTAGTTAATAGTGAATCCAGACTCAGGGTAACAAATACCTCAATCACTGAAGAGGAGATAGGTTGGAACAGCCATTAGAATGAATGAATGAATGAATGAATGAATGAATGAATGAAAATGAATGAATGAATGAATGAAAAAGCTAAGTACGTGCCAAGCACTGTGATAAGCACTTGGGGTACAAATACAAAAAAAAAAAAGATAGCTTCCTTTTTTCAAGAAACATGTAATTGAAATGGAGGAAACAATGCACATAGACCAAGGCTTATAGATCCAGCTTTTGGTGAGAGCCAGTTGTTAAATTTTCTGGTAAAAATATTTAGCATTGCCAAATGCTACAAAGTAGGGATTTTTTTTATTGTTTGGTTGATTACCTCAACTTAAGAAAATGATATAGAAAGTGTTACTATAGATTAAACTTGAAAGTGTGTTGTGCCTACTTTTTCCCCCTGGAGTGGTGATCAGGGCAAGATACTTTGGTACTGAAAGTAACTAAGATGATTTACAGGGTCCTAAGGGAGTACATTGATACATCCTATCCAGGAACAGTTTGTAGAGTTCAGCTGATTGTGGTCTGTGGGTCCAGAACTAGTGAGAAGTGTTGAAAGATTAGTTGGAAGATGGTATGAAGGAGATTATTGGAAATGAAGGGCTGAAGTAAAACATGGCTGGAGTTTTTCTGAATAAGGATTTAGGGAGAATCAGTTTCCAGTCAAGAGACAGTGCCAGAGTGGAAGTTCCTTCAGAACATAGTTTCTGGTATGGGCATCAAAGCACTGTGAAGAAGATGTAAGTGGGAAGAGCAGACTTTGAGCCAAGATCAGAATTCAAATTCCACCTCAAACACTAACTAGCTGTGTGACTCTAGAAGAGTCACTTAGCACTTTGGTTATCTCATCCATAAAACAGAGGGCTAGACTTAGTAGCCTCTAAAGTCCCTTGTAGCTGTAAATTATTGATAACTAACAAATTTACATTCAATGATGAATGAAAAAAATCTAAGAATATCTAATTTATGAATAGAGCTGATATTTTTCAAATAAATTCTGTGAATCCATTCTGACTAAACTAATGTACTAGGCTTCTTGGCAATTTTAACCTAGGGACTGAATGATATTTGCTTTTTTTTTTCTTGGTAGAATTAGCCCTCTATGACACACTTTGAAGCCTTATTTCTCAGAAAGTGGACATACTTTTCTATTCTGTGTAAGTACAGTTTTTCAAGTCCCTAAAATGTGGTTCTCACATAACTTGGATGATTCTTTAAAGAAATTAAGAAAAGATTAGTTAAATGTTGCCTCTTTTGTCATGTGGCCTTTTCAGGAAGATGCGATAGTTATATGTACACTTAGTAGCCAAAGGGATTTTTTTCTACCTTCCACCTTATATCTAAATGATTTTAACACCTAGAAATGAATTCAATCAATAAGCAAATATTTATTAAAAGCTTACAATGTCCCAAGCACTGTGCTAGGCCCTTGCAATAGAAAATATCAACAATGCTATATATAAATCATTGTAGTAGTGTATACTTTGTCCATGATGTTGGACTTTGGAAAATATAGACATGGTCTGAACACATAAACTCTGTTCGTGAAGGGGAACTTCACATAACCATTTTAAAATTCTAGACATCCTGCATGAGAATTGAGGCTTTCAAAGTCAGAGATCCAGATAATGATTAAGTTATTTAGTCTTTTGAACTAGCTACTTTTGTGACTCATTTTTCTCTCTAACCCATGCTATTATACACTAATCCATATATTCTTTCCTTTCAATACAGATGACACAGCCTGTTTATTTAGGATGATTTTTGCAATATTCACATTAACAATGACTTTATAAGCAAGAAAAATATCGGCATTCAACCAACTTGAAGGAAGCAGCTGGGGCGCATGCTGATTTAGCATGGTATTAACCATCCATTAAAGATGGCAAAACAACAAACCTTCAAGGTTTTGATTGTGGTTCTGCTTTCCAAATTCAGGATGCTCCTTAAGTCGTCTGTATGAGAGACATGCTGGAATAATCTCATAAAACGGGCTACCCACACCTATATATCAGATTCTGCTATGAAGATGATTTTAAAAAATTATTCACCTCTTCATCTTCAAGTTTGTGTTGGTGGAGCTTATAACAGCCAGGCAATTTATAAAAATACAGCTGTGCCATGGTGGAAAAAACTGTAGTCAGAAAACCTCCAAGCAAGGATCTGCTTTGGTTCTTGCTATTTTTTTTTCACTACTAGAAGCAAAAAAGAAAGTGGTTTAACCTATTGGTCAATGCCAGGGCAATCTGACACTTGTGACACTTCTTTTCTATATAAGTATTTGTTTTTCAGTCTAAAACACAACTGTCCACAAACATTTTTCATTGTTTTTTTTTGTTTATTTGTTTGTTTTGGTTAGGCAATGGGGTTAAGTGACTTGCCCAGGGTCACACAGCTAGTAAGTGTTATGTGTCTGAGCCCGGATTTGAACTCAGGTCCTCCTGAATCCAGGGCCAGTGCTCTATCCACTGTGTCACCTCGCTGCCCCTGTCCACAAACTTTTAAAAAAAATTTATTTTGATAACTGTATTTGAGTAGAATTGTTTTTCACTAGAATCTTGTATATTTAGTTTCATGCATTCAAAAACATCATTCTGAGATGGAGTTCATAGACTTCCCCAAAATGCCAAAGGGGTCTATCACACACACAAAGATTAAAAATCACTGTAAAACCTGGCTGTTAAATAATTAAGATTAGATTTGCTGAATTTCAGTTCTTTTATCATATTTCTTTTTCAATAAGATTAGGATGTTTTCCATTGCTTCTTGAGTTTGACCACTCTCTCCTATCTGGGCCACAGTTTTCTCACTTGTAAAATGAAAAGGATAGACTAAGTGAACTCTAAAGACCCCTGAACTCCTATAATTGCACCTTCAAAGATACTTTTTAGCTAAAATTTTCCCAGTATGCTGTAGACACATGTGTACATTGATATGGTTCAGAACAGATGAAGGATTTTCAACAGAGATAGGCATTGAGTGGATTCAGATAAGTGAAATCCCCATTGAGAAACACCAGCTAAGCATATGATGACTCTTCTATCTCCTTGCAACCTGCTTTGAACCCAGACAATAAGGAAGAGACATCAATAATTTTAAGTCCCCTGAGGCAACCAAGTCTTGAGGAAAGTCTAAATATCATTTAAGGAAAAACTTACCCAATGCATGAATGGCGGGAGAGAGGGAGGGATTAAGAGATTACTTTTACCACAGCCCTGTGTATCCTGAGGGACAAGTTCTATGGGATTTTTTTTAGTTTGATTTGTTTATACCGTTTGTTATATTTGCTATACATGTTATATTTGTTTCATTAGTATGTGTGTGCATGTATATAATTGTATTTATTATGAATTAATGACTCCTTCTCCCCTGGACACCACCAGAAAGAAAGAGGGAGAGTGTTCTAGTTGATAGTTTTAAAGAATCAGCCTGTTCCGGCTACACAGCCACCCACATGGTATTTTGATTCAAGATGTCTTCTCCCAGAAGTAGGTCTGTGGTATTTCTCATGGGGCTACCTTCACATTAGGTAATCTAGGCATGAGCCAAAGCCCTGTTACACTTAGACAACTTTTTTTTTTCTTTTTAGAGCCAATTTAAAAAAGTATATCTAACTATTATACAAAAAAATTTCAGTAAAATTCATTATACAATTCATTTTTCTTATTCAATATATACCAAGCAAAATTAAAACTTTTCTTGACCATACTTACTTATCTTTACATCCATTAGTTATTATTATGGGTTATAATATTGAATTTTTTTCCATTTTGTTATTTGTATCTTTCTGGCAGCTATTGCTTCGGCTGTCTAGTTACAGGTCTTTTCCAGCCATCCATCTTCTGTTTTTTTTAATCTATGCAAACCTGAAAAATTAGATTACCAAGCTTAAGCAAATAGCATGTAAATTAGGAATCAGTAGGATCTGAAGAAAGCTTTAATCCTTCTCTTGCATAGTAAAGCATAAGAATTTTAAGTGTGCCATCTTTGTGAAAATCATTTTAGAAATTTCTCACTTTTAGAAAAATCTACATACATATTTTTAACTGTGTTCCAAGGGTTGAGGTTGTAGGACATTTGATCTCTAGTATGCTGGGTGTTAAACTAGTATGTCAAGTGTTAAAAAGCATTGATACATTGGAATATATATGTATGTGTGTGTATATATACATACATACATGTGTATATATATCCATATGCATAACTATGTCTGAATCCATATCATCTATCTATATCTGTATCTCTATGTCTCTTTCTCTATCTCTATTTATCTACATATTACTATGATCTATATGTGGTATATAACCTAATTACATATTTATGTTGTTTTATTATATTTATTTATATGTATATATAGATACAGCACTCTATAGCTATCTATTCTCTATAGATATATTTGCCATGTGTTCTTTAAAAAGGAAGAAGGGATGTGTATGACATATTTCATTGAAATTTCTTTCCATATAATTAATTTTTCAAAATTAAAACCTTGTATTTCCAAAAGGAAAAACTTAAGTTGTCTAAAAATTTAGTTTGTCTGCAATGATGCTCATTAAATAATGTGTAATTGCATGTGTCTCTTCATATGTGCATGTATAGGCTAGTGTGTATGTGTGTGTGTGTGGCTATTAAATCTTAAAACTGCACTAAGACTTTTGGGACATGCTGTGTATGTGTACACACACACACACATACACACACACACACACACAATTGATCCTTGTCAAATTCTCCACTAAAAAATCTGATTCTGGATTTCCAAGCGATTACTTGTGATGCTGTTTGTTTTTGTTTACTTTTCACGAACTGGTTTAGGCAACCAAGATACGCCCCTCTTAAGGGATTGGGAGAAAGTTGAAGTACATTAATGTAGGAAAGGAGACTCTCAAAGGGTTTGAAATAGAGAACTTGTGTTGTTCTTGGAATCCTTTTAAAACTTTATCAAGGTAGGATGAAACACCTTGAGGATAGTCAAAATTAAAAAAAAAATCTTTTAAAAATGAATCATCAGCAGAGAAAGAAAGGAAATGTGTAAGGATATGACTTGTTCAGTCTTGCTACCATTTCCTGTAGTCAGATCTGTTTTAAAACATAATAAGCAGACCTGATCTTGTCATACTTATTTTCTCTTGGGGTTTTGAAACTGTAATGAAAGCATTTTAACTCAGTGGTAACTGGATTAGAGTAGTGCAAGGACCTGTCACCTTTGGGACCTCCTGCTTGCATCTAGGTCTGAATAAATGTGCATGGAAATTGTTTTAAACTGATGGCTGTGCAAGATCACAAGTTACAGTAATGTTGACAGTCTCAGCTTGGAACTTGGCAAAGCTGCAAAAATGTGGAACTGGGATTGAAAATACCTCATTTGCTGACATGAAAGGCGTGCTTAGAGCTCTAGATGTACAACTTCGGCAGGTCAGTGTTGACATTTGCAAAGTGCCACCAGCATCTCTAGCCCAAATTGAAGGAACTTAATATGGGTCTTTGCTGAAAATATAAAGCAACTTGATTTCTTTCCCAGCCTCCAGGACTCATAAGAAGCCATAAGGAGAAGTTTCTTAAGACTTAAAAGTATACGAAAGGATACTAAATCTTCCATCTCCTGGAGGCTGTATAGGAAATGAAAAGGTATAGTTGTCACATTCTGTCACTGCATA
Source organism: Phascolarctos cinereus (assembly GCF_003287225.1). Lineage (NCBI taxonomy): Eukaryota > Metazoa > Chordata > Mammalia > Diprotodontia > Phascolarctidae > Phascolarctos > Phascolarctos cinereus. The sequence continues at coordinate 128,611,461 of NW_027555736.1, read as the reverse complement.
ACATCCAGGAAATAATCCAATCAGTTTGTTCTCTTCAAAAGTAGCCTGCTTTTCAGTGCCAGTTCCACCTTCATTATTTCACAGGTTTATTGTACTCTGTCACAGAAGCAAAACATCTGTCGGCAATGGGAAAGGGAGAAAGAGAGGTTCTCCATCTTCCTTATGAACATTTAAAAAGGAAGTTTTGGTAAATTTACTACCAGTGAAAAGTGTCAGCTTGTCAGTTTCAGGGATCGGAGTTTCACAGAACCACCAAATTGTTCTAGTGTCACAGCAAAAATTCACCAGTTTTTCCCACCACATAATATACCTGGTTTATCTGCTTTGGCTATGACTAGGCAGACTAATGAAATCAGATGTGGCCTCTAGAGTAGGGTGTTTCAGTTCTCCACAACTTACCCCAGATTGTGCTTCCGGGTCTTCACTGTAAGTGTTTGCAATGCAGATGGTCTGAAAGGTTTGAGTGAATGTTTTAGTCTGATCCAATGCCTCTGTGTACAAACAACCCTATTATGATTAGGACTATACAATCATAGACCCTAGAGCCAGAGGGAAATTTAAGGGACCATCTGCACTAACCCCTGGCCTTCAGGCCAGGAAGGTATTATTTTGCTCACTAGACAGATGAGATGACAGAGATTCTTCCTCTAATAAGTTGTAAACAATGACAGAGACATAATTCCTTTCTTCATAGACTAAAATTCAGGGTATGTTGTTGTTACTGAGTTGTTTCAGTTGTGTCTTCATGGCCCCCTTTGGGGTTTTCTTGGCAAAGATACTAGAGTGGTTTGCCATTTCCTTCTCCAGCTCATTTTACCAATGAGGAACCTGACGCAGAGAAAGTTAAGTGACTTGCCCAGCTAGTGAGCATCTCAAGTTGTATTTGAATTCAGGTCTTCTTGACTCCAGGTCCGGCATTCTATCCAGTGCACCACCTAGCTGGCCAAAAAGACAACCATGACCCCAACACAATATACCCAAGGGTACACTTAAGTCTTAATTTACTTTATGTAGAGCCTCTGTGAGGACAACGTCTTCTAGGCACAACTATTCTGAACAATTTGCATTTGTTTTTCTTGTAACCCATACTTTACAACCATTTTGGACAATTTTATTTTTCAACAAACTTTTTGGATAGTTGCCACTCCTGCTAAATACCACTTTTTCAGAGCTTTAAAAACCTTAAATCACAACAAAAATGCGAACTATTTTTATTGTTTCTGTTCATTTCTTTAATCTTTACTCTAGGCAGGGTAGCACTCTATCAAGTATTAGGGAATAAAAAGATAAACAGAACACTATCCCTGACTTCAAGGAGTTTATTATGTATCAGGGAAAATAAAAACCTATAAACAAATAACTAAATAGAAAAATCAAATATGGTGATTGCATATGAGAAGTCCACTTCTAATTTGGGGTGAGGCTCAAGGAAGCTTTTGGGGAAGAGGTGAAATTGTACTTGGGCTTTAAAAGGATGGCTATGATTTCAAACTTTTTTAATATCAGAACCAATCAATGAACATTTATTAAGCTCTTACTATGTGCCAGGCACTGTGCTAAGAGTGTATGTGGGTTAAAACTGGATAAAGTATAATGCCGTATCAGAGTTAATAAAATAAATTCTCTTTTTAAAGTTAATTTATAGAGTAAAGGGAATTTTGGTATATTTGAGTAAAAAAACAAAAAGAGGAACAAATAGGCTGTTTATCCAGCATATCTGGATACCACTATTTGTTTTTTGTTCTACCTTTTGGTGATCCAGGCCATCTTTTTTCTAGGTCAGGCCTGTACAACCTATAGCCTGCCAAAGGATTTTGGGTGGCCTGTGACCTTTTTTTTTTTTTCAGGCCACTCGCAATTCTTTGGCATGTTCCAGGTTGTGCAGGCCTATTTTAGGCCATCCTTTTCTCCTTCCTCATGACTCCTCTTACATACCTAACTCTCCAAGACTCATTGGGTGCAATGGAAATAAGCATTGGGATGTCTAAAGTCAGCTGAGAACATGGACAGTTGCTTCAGAAGCATATGATGGACATGGGCAGCTGGTATGCTTCATATCTAAGGAATAGTTATTTCTGTCTCTGCTTTTCACTCTATAGAAGCTAAAACTTTATTATAAAACTGTAGATAAGTATATCAGCTGCTTGGATGCTGGCACAGCAGAACACAAGCAAGTAGGAGATAAGGGAATTTGGTCAAATACAAAAAGTACCATGGAATTTAAACCAAATGACATCAGATAAGCCCTGCACTGAGTTTCTATTAAAAATGTAATCAATAAGGAACAAAAATATATCTGTCCTGGCATAACATTTTTTCTTCCTATGGTCCTCTAGCAGTACAAAATCTTTCTTAATGCTTTTTCCACTCATTTACAAACAACAAATTCCACTCAAATAATGTTAAAAGATTCTGACAGCTTCAGAGTGATAACTTACAAGACTTTCAGTAAAGTTTGTTGTTTGAATAAGTAGACGTTATGGAGACTCTCCTAGGAGTATCCCCATAAACTTGCATAGGAGTCTGGCGGTAAAAGTAGCAACATATAGTATTGCCTGACTCTGGAAATCACTGGGGATCCAGACTGAGGCAACAAAACCAGTAGTGATAACTATGCTTATGGTACTCTTAAAGGAAAACCCACAGTCTTTTTATTTTATTGTTTTTATTATTATTTTAAATGTATATAGCATCTTTTCTCAAAGGAGCCAAAGGTACTTTAAATGACAGACAGACATTGAGACTTCGCTTTTGGGGCCTGCATGTACACTCTTCTGTAAAATCTGACTTAACTGTAGAAAGGGCTTCAGGAAAATTGATCACTGTGAATCTGATATATCTTGAGTTTGTTTTAAGTAAATGAATGACCAAATACTTCATTTCCATGACTCTAGCTAGTCTTCGTGCCTTTGTTCCTCCCCTCAGAAAGGGAGAGATGAAGATAACAGACTGAAAGAGAGAATCATGGTTTCATGGGAAGAGAATTCCTATGAGGCCTGCATCACGAGTGAGATCTGTGGTCTGAGGTGAAGTGATCTTAGTGGTGTTTGTTTGGTCCCTAGTGGACAATAGCCCACATCATAAAAGAGCTACATGCATAATGTGGTACATCTGTCAGATTTTGCTTCTGAAAATCCCAGAATCAAACAGTTTATAACTATCATGGGACAGCCCTTGGTAAAAAACATCAGGCTGTTTGGCTAGTAGATATTCAGTTTATCTCATTTCATTCCATTGTGTGCGTGTGTGTGTGTGTGTGTGTGTGTGTGTGTGTGTGTGTATGTGTGCATGTGCGCGTTTGTAGTATACATTCAACTTAATCTAGTACACTTGAGATCTTAAAAGTACATATAATTACATACTACATCACCAAAATCAATAAAGTATTGTTTATTGAATCAAATAACACCCACAGTAGTGTTCAATGAAGTAGACCATGTAACTACAATAGCAATGACTATGAGGCTCATGCGATGCGATGAGATTATGTTATAGGGGAATCAATCAATAAACAAGTATTTGTTAAGCACCTACTGTGTTCTACACACTGAGGATACAATTACAAAGAATGAAACATCCCAAATCTCGAGGAGCTTACTGGGGGAAACAAGAACTTTTAAAATACATATAGCATAAATAGAAAGTAAATAGATTATATGCATGCAAAATAGTTCAATAAAAGGAAAACTGGAAAAGGCAGCAGTGGTAGTTACCAAAATCAAGAAAGTCTTTATGAAGAATATCATTCTTGAGAGTCATCTAAAATGAAGAGAAGGACCATCATGTATAGGGGTAAGGAGGGAGTCTTTTCCACCATGTGAGATTTCCATCGTAAAGTCATAGAGATGGGATATAGACCTGTCATCTATAATGAGCAGAGAAGGTCATTTTGGCTAGATTGCAGGATATGGGAGGGGAATTATGTCCAATGAGATTGGGAAGATAGGTTTGGAGCCACGTTAGGAAGGAATTTTAAATTTAAACAGAGAAATTTAAATTTTATATCCTCTAGTGTGTGTGTACACATGTATGTGTCTATATATACATTTGTATATGTGTGTGTATATACATATATACATATAAGATACATATACATATATATGTACATATATATATATATATATATCTCAAGGGATAGATGTATATGACATAAATTCCTGTTTAGTTTAGGTATGTAATGTATATATAATGTATATAATATACATTTATTGATATATCATTAGTAGAAGCAGCTAAATGGAAGAGTGAATAGAATGATAATCCTGCCTCAGACATGTACTAGCAATTTGATCCTGGGCAAGTCACTTAACTTCTTTTACTTTTAGTTCTTCCACCTGTAAAATGGGAATAAAAAGAACATTTGCCATATAGGGTTACTTTAAAGTTCAAATGAGATAATACGATGAAGCTCTTGGGAAACAGTAAATCACCATATAAATGTTAGATGTGTATTACTACCATTACTATGGTTATACCATGATGCAACCTGTTTGAATTTGGAGGAAAGGGAAGGGATGCTATCTACTACCTTTTAAAAGGATTTTTATGTATAAGTGTATGCATGCATTTTAAACTGGAAATACCAGAAAATCTTTCTTCAAAATTGCTAATATAACGTTATATTATGATATGACATGTGAGTATATGTGCATGTTAATATGTAAGCATCATTATTTTGGCAAATTTATGTTTATAAAGAACTTCAGTGTTTGCAAAGAACTTTATGTTATTTCATTTGATCCTCCAGAAATCCTATGAGGTATATGCTTTTATTATTGCCATTTTCTAGATGAAGAAACTGAGGCTGAGAAGTTCTATCTCTTATCCATGGTCATGAGGCTAATAAGTAGCTTAGGATTCAAATTCAGGTCTGCCTGACTATAAGTGCAGTGTTATATCCACTCTGCCACCCAGCTGCTGCTTATTGTTGTTGTTCAATCATTTCAGTCATGTTTAACTCTTTGTGACCCCATTTAGGGTTTTCCTGGCAAAGATACTGGAGTGGTTTGCCATTTGCCATTTCACTTTTTAGTCCATTTTACAGATGAAAAACTGAGGCAAACAGGGTTAAGTGACTTGCCCAGGGTCACACAGCTAGTAAGTGTCCAAGGTCAGATTTTAACTCAGAAAGATAAATCTCCTGGACTCCAGGCCAGGCATTCTATACATTGTATCACCTACCTACTTCTACTAAATTATATATCAGTCTGTGTGTGTGTGTGTGTGTGTGTGTGTGTGGTGTCTGTGTATACACACATACATATATACATGCATACATATATACATATACACACGTATATATATACATATATATGTGTATATATACACACACATTGGTGATAAATGGAAACATTTTGCAAATACTGCACTCCAGCATCTTTTTTAAAAATATAATTTTTATTATATTAGTTTCTTATTTTAAAAAAATTAGAACAAGGTTAAGGACTTTGTGTAAACTAAGTAAGGTTTAAGAATCATATGTCTTATGTGTTACCATCCAGAAGACTATGAGATAGGGGCAGCTAGGTGATGCAGTGGATAGAGCACTGGCCCTGAAGTCAGGAGGATCTCAGTTCAAATTCGGTCTCAGACCAAACACATGACACTTACTAGCTGTGTGACCCTGGGCAAGTCACTTAACCCCAATTGCCAAAAAAAAAAACCATGTGTCATGGGGGCAGCTATGTAGTACAGTAGATAGAGCACTGGCCCTAGATTCAGGAGGACTTAAGTTCAAATCCGGCTTCAGACACGTAACACTTACTAGCTGTGTGACCCTGGGCAAGTCCTTAACCCCATTGCCTAACCAAAAACAAACAAACAGAAGACTATGAGATACCAGAATAATGCATTAAATTTGTCCTGTCACAAATTAATGTCTATATAACATGGAGAATCAAATTTTCTTGTACTAAAATTTTGTTTAAAAAATCTAATACAGAAAATCATCTCTTAGTGTTCCCCTCTTCCCCATGTGTACTGCTGCTACCTTCATGGCTAAACCAGGTTGAGGGTAACTAACAGGCCTTAAACCCATCAGTGAGTTAGGGAGATGTCTACCCCAAGCATTTGAAGACTTTGCCCAATGGAATGGGCAGTTAAGAACAGAGTTCCAATAGCCACGGAGATTGTTGAAACAAGTACTATTGGAGTGCTTAGAGCTTAGTCAGACACTGAAGATGCCAGTGTCATCCACTGAATCCTGGGCCATCACTGCTTGTCTTGGCTTTTGTCTTGCCACCAGACTTCAGAGACTTCAAACACTGGAAGAGACAATGAGGCTAACTTTGTGCTACTCTGGTTCACTTAAATCCAATTCATGCACAAGTCAAGACATCAACTGGCGATGTTTTTAGTTCTCTTCACAGATGAAGGTTGACCAACAATGCCTCCATGGCTTAGTCTTAGGTTCAAATCTACTTTTGAACTACAAGATATCAGATCACATGGCCAAATAGGGTATCTAGGACTAAGAACAGACTGAAAGAACATATCCTTAGAATGGTCAGACCAAGCCTTTCCTCATCCCCATCTCCCAGCCAATTATACTGACTTTATTCTCAAGTTATATTTATTTATCTATGTACCTGACATATTTATTCTGTAGAAAGTAAGCTGTCTGAGAGCAAGGACTGATTCATTTTTTTTTCTTTTGTATCCTGAGAGATGTGGACTCATACGTTGATATGAACGCAAGTGTTATTTATGTTGTCCAAGGGTCACATTCTAAGAGGAAAAGTAATATATTTAGAGCTTAAAGATGACCTTAGACTGCATCTAGTCCAAACCTCCCTTTTGTTAGGTGAAGAAATTAATGCATAGAAAGTCAAGTGACTTGTCCAAAGTCGTGCACATAGTAAGTGGTAGGCAGAACAAAGATTGGAACCCAACTCAGACTCTAAATTCAGCATTCTTTCCATAATGCTAGATGATATCTTTGAAGCTGCTGTTTTGTTTTGTCTTAATGTGTACAAGAGTGATTCCCTGTAAATCTTGACATCCTCTAAGTGGTCCTCTTTGTAGGTGGCATTGTGCTAAATGTGTCAAGCTCCTCTGTGGTTAATTTGCAGGGGAACAAGACAAAATTTGCATTCGATGAAAAAGTGTTAATAAGTGGCAATCTGCAGGCATCAGGTGCAGCTAGGTGGCACAGTGGATACAGTGCTGATCCTAAAGTCAGGAAGACCTGAGTTCAAATTCAGCTTCAAATACTCTCTAACTATGTGACCCTGGGAAAGTCAATCAAGCTATGTTTGCCTCATTTTCCTCAATGGTAAAATAGGGGTAATAAGAGCACCTACCTCCCAGGGTTATACTGAGGCTGAAATGAGATAATATTTATTAAACACATAGCCTGGCACAGAGTAGGCAGGCACCAAAAAAAGTTTCTCTTTACTTCTCCCCTTGTATCATGGAAAAAGAGTGTTCCTATTAAATCCCTACCCCCAGATCACTACCTTGTCATGGTGAAGGGGCTTGCACAGCTCAATGAAACTATGAGCTATGCTGTTCAGGGTTCCCCAAGACAGGCAGGTCATAGTAGAGAGTTCTGACAAAGGCAATTCACTAGAGTAGGAAATGGCAAATCACTATAGTACCTTTTCCAAGAAAACCCCATGGACAATACTAAAATGATAAAAGAGATGACATAAGCAGATGAGCTCCTCAGGTTAGAAGTTGTCTAAAACAATATTGGGGAAGAGTGGAGGACAACTACAAGTAGCTATGATACTAATGAAGCGGCTGGGCCAAAGCTGAAAGGAAGCTCAGCTGCAGGTGCATCTGGTGATGACAGAAAAGTTGGATGCTGTAAAGATCAATATTGCCTAGGAGCCTGGAATATAAGGTCTATGAACCAAGGTAAAGTAGATGTGGTTAAAAAGGAAATGGAAAGATTAAACCCAACATTTTGGGTGTCAGTGAACTTAAATGGATAGGAATGGCCAAATTTAATTTAAGTGATAACTACATATACTACTGTAGGCAAGAATCCCTCAGAAGAAATGGAGAAGCCCACATAGTCAAGAAAAGGGTAAGAAAAGCAGTACTGGGAAATAATCTAAAAAAATAACAGAATGATATCTTTTTTAATCCAAGGTAAACAATTCAACATCACATTAATAGAAATCTGTGCTCTAACCATTGATGATGAAGAGATCAAAGTGGATCAGTTTTATGAAGACCTACATCTTCTAGAAATAGCACCAAAAAAATTTTAAAAAAAGATGTCACTTTCATCACAGGGGATTGGAATGCTAAATTAGGAAATCAAAATGTAATTGGAATAGCGGGCAAGCTTGGCCTTGGAGTACAAAGTGAATCAGGGCAGAAACTAATAGAGTTTTGTAGAGATAATTCTCTGGTCCTTTTGCTTTCAGATCAGATATAAACTTGGTCTTCTCACAGCTAAAAACTGCCTAGAATTTCAACTTTGAAATAAGTTGGATTTTTTTTTGTTAATTAAAGAAGAATCAGCTTCACAGAACGTTGCTTCTTTTATTCATATTACCATAAGAACCACGAGTATGATGAATACTGACACGAGAGAAATTTTGTTATTGTTCAGTTGTTTCAGTTGTGTCTGGTTATTTGCGAGAAATGTTTGTTTACAAATGTTTTTGGAGATTATACCTATTTATAAGGTTTAGTTTATACTTATCTATACCTAATGAGAGAAGAAGTGGAAAGGAAAATAAAAGTGGAAGTGAGAATGACTGGGAAATATTTTATTGGTGATTTTTTAAAAACTAATACCATTAAAATAATTCCCATAATTATTGATGATAATATCAATTAAAGGAAAAGCAAAATAAAAATTGGAAAAATTCTTATTGCTATGTTGTCACCTCAGCCAAATTCATACTTCTTAAAAGTACTCAAATAATATAGTCAAAGTGAATAATAATTCCTAGCTATCTTTATGGCATATAGAAAACTAATAAATGCTTTATCTTTATCTTTATCTATTTGATTATCAAGCAACAAACATTTATTAAGTACTTATTATCTCCCAGGAAATCTGCTAAGCCCTGGGGATACACATGTAAGGGGGAAAAGGCCCTTGTTTCAAGAGGCTTGCTTTATAATGGACAAGTAAATGTTTTTATTTGCAAGGTGTATTCAAGACATATGCAAAGCATCCTAAGATAGTAAGGTCCTAGAAGCTGGGGAGGGGAGAAGAACCGGAAATGTGAGTTGTAGAAGACAGCACTTGAGGTGAATCGTGAAAGCAAACAGGGATTCCTAGAGGCAAAGGTGTAGAAGGTGCAAATTCCATGCCTTGGGAATAATCATTGCAAAAGTCACAGAGATAGGAGATGGAATTTTGGGTATGAGAACCACAGAGAGGGTGAAATTGAGTGATGTGTAAGACTATTTTAGAGGATGGCAGGGTGAAAGGAGAGAGAGAGAGTAGGATAAAAAGGGGGAAATAGAATGGAGGGAAATACAGATTAATCATAACTGTGAAAAAATTTTACAGCAAGTTTCTCTGATAAAAATCTCATTTCTCAAATTTTTATAAAATTTTATAAAAAATAAGAGCCATTCCTCAGTTGATAAATGGTAAAAGGATATGAACAGGCTATTTTCAGACAAAGTAATTAAAGCTATCTATAACCATATCAAATGCTCTATATAATTGATTTAAGAAATGCAAATTAAAACAACTCTGAGCAAATTAAAACAACATCTATCAAAATGACTAACTTGACAGAAAAGGAAAATGACAAATTTTGGAGTGGATGTAGAAAAACTGAGACACTGATGCATTGCTTATGAAGTTATATACTGATTCAACCATCCTATAGAATGATTTGGATCTATGCCCAAAGGGCTATAAAACCATGCAAACCCTTTGACCAAATAATACCACTACTAGGTCTCAAAAGGATTTTTAAAAAATGGAAAAAGTCCTATACATACAAAAATATTTATAGCAGCTCTTTTTGTGGCGTCAAAGAACTGGAAATTGAGGACATATCCATCAATTGAGGAATGGCTGAACAAGTTGTTTTATATGATTGTGATGGAATGCTATTGTGCTATAAGAAATGATGAGCAGGATACTTTCAGAAAAAGCCAGGATGATTTATATAAACTGATAAAAAGTGAAGTGAATAGAACCAAGAGAATATTGTACACCATAACAGCTATATTGTATGATGATCAACTGTGAACGACAACTTTTCTCAGCAATACAATGATGCAAGAAAATTCTGAAGGACTTATGATTTAAAAAAAATGCTATCCATCTGCAGAGAAAGAACTGATGCAATCTGAATACAGATTGAAGCATGCTTTTTCTTTATTTTCCTTTTTTTGTTCATTTTCATTTCATAACATGACTAATGTGGAAATATTTTTTCATGATTATAAATGTATAACCTATTTCAAATAGCTTACCTTGTCAATTGGGTGGGGGGAAGAAGGGGAAGAAAAAATTGGGAATTCAAAATTTTTAAAAAATGAATGTTAAAAAATATTTTACATGTAATTGGGGAAAATGAAATATTAAATGATGAAAATAAATAAATAAAAAAGATAGAAAAAGAAAAAAGAAATTAATTTAGGCTATTAACTAGTAGCACAAATATTGAAGCTGAAACTTAAATATTTTGGCCACATAATAAGAAGACAGTACTCATTAGAAAAGACCCTGAGGCTGGTAAAGATCAAAGGCAAAAGGAAAAGGTGGTGGTAGAGGATGAGATGGATAGATAGTGTCATGGAAACAGTGAACATGAACTTGGACAGACTTTGAGATACTAGAAGGACGTGGCATGCTGTGGTCCATAGGATCACAAAGATTCGGACATGACTGAATAACTGAACAACAACAAAATTCATATTAATAAGATTATAGATCTATTAAAGGATAAGCAGTGAGAAATTTAGTTGGTAGTATGGAAATGTGGAAATTCAGCAACTCTGAGTTTCCTTCCTTTATTCACAAAACTCAGTGCTAATTACCAGTTCTGGGAAAAAGCCCAGAATCTGTGAGAACTAATCAAGATAACACTCCCAGATACCAGTAAATATTTTTTCTAGACCAAATCTAAACTTACTTTTAGTAACATATTTCTTTGATGCTTCCATCAAACAGATTACCATATGGATGTGATTTAATCATTATGAGTACTCTTCCCCCCCACCCCCAGGCAAATTGAAATCCTGCCTTGTCTTAGTAGATTGTTTCAGGAGTTACTGTGGCCAAAAGCTAAAATTGGGGTGATCAGATTTATAGATGAGTTGCAAATCTTCATTGTTAGTGGGCATTTCCACACTGGGAGTCCCTATACTGATAAAATTGTAAGTCTTTGGTAAAAAAAAAAAAAGAGGGGAAAAGTCCAATCTTCTCTGGCTCAGTACTTCTGTGAATTGAGGCAGTCATTGGATAACAATTCTGTCTCTTAGGCCATCCTTGAAGCCTTGTCAGGTTAGCAGGACCTATCAGAGTTTATGCTCCCCTGGCCTTCCAGAACCCAGACTAAGGTCATTGAAGGAGGCCTTTAGTGCAGATTCAGTTAATATATCCAGAGATTTAAAGAAGTGATTAGAATGAAATGCCAGTGTTATTTTCAGAAATACTTTGAATTCCATGCTTAAAAACATACTATAACCAAGATTTGAATAAAATACATGTGATCTTGTCACTTCAACTCAATTCAATTAAATTCATTTCAAAAAACATTACTTAAATTTAGTCACACTGTGTCAAGACAATTTGATCATCAAGACTGAAGATCTTATTAAAGAAGCTCTGTAATATTTTGGGACCTGATGCATTTGGCACAATATAATCTGCAAAAAAAGCAAAAGAGAAGAAGAAGAAGAAGAAGAAGAAGAAGAAGAAGAGAAGAAGAAGAAGAAGAAGAAGAAGAAGAAGAAGAAGAAGAAGAAGAAGAAGAAGAAGAAGAAGAAGATTTGGAAGATTTCACCATTTATAAGAAATCACTCTTCTGCACATTAACGCAAAACAAAATAATAATCTTATGAAGACCACATAGTGGAAAGAATGTTGTTTTTGTAGTTGGAAGACTTGGGTTCTAATCCTGATTCTATCACTTAGCATGTGCATAACTTTAGACAAATGGTTTCATCTCTCTGAGCTTCAGTTTATCCATCTGTAAAATAAAGGGGTAGAATTAGATGACCTAATTAGGTTCTCTTCCAGCTCCAAATATACACATGATGTCTCAAAAGACTTTGTACAGTTTTGAGTCATTAAAGTCATTAAACTATATAAGCTTATTATTAAGCTAGTCAATCTATTAAAGCTTAAAACTGCACTAAGACTTATGGGACATCTTGTGTAAGTCTAGAGTCATTACTAGTTACATGCTATTCATCCTTCCTCACACTGGGAAATTCATTTTTTAGGCACTATATAGCTCATTATTCCACATTTTCAGTCTCAAATATAATTAGAAATGCACTTTATTGCCCTATTTGTCAATGGCTCTCAGTAAAACAAAACTTATAAATTCTGTACCTCCTGGCAAAGCATGTACAAAATATCTAACTCTTTTCCAAAAAAAATAGTGTTGGTTTGGTATAAGATTTTGATTTGATTACATACTTTTATTAAGAGGAAGTGTTATGTAGTAGATATGAATAGAGTTCTGGATTTGGTTTCTAATTCTGCCTCAGACAGTGTGATTCAGAGTGAATCACTTTATCTCTGTCTCAGGAAAATATCTGGGATTTATATACCAAGCCGCAGACAGTTTTAAATCTTTATTGGTGAGAGAAATGTTCACACTGAAATCACAGATGTTTCATGTATTAACATCTTTGCTTACAATGGAGTTGCATCGTATGCATATTTAACTTATACAAATTCAATTACATGCATTTGGAAGAGAGGAAGAAACAAGTAGATGCATCCACACACAAATACATGCACACTCACAAGTGAACATCCTGGGATGGGGTAGTGGTCATTTATTCAAATATATGACATTAGAGTCATCTACTTTATTTTTCATTTTCACCTAGAGATGATAATCATAAGACTTTAAGACTTAGTCCAAAATAATCTCCCTATGGTAATCTGTTTTCATAAATATATACATAGATTGTTAGTGGCAGGATTCATTTTGAAAACAGTTAATTAACAAACAATGAAAAAGTTTGTTTTATTCCTCAGAACAATGATGCTTGGAATTTTATTCAACTTTGTAGATAAAGTCTAAGCTATTTTCTTATGACATTAATAAAGCCATTAATTGGTTGAGATGGCTTAGAAAGATTTTCAAAGTCATTGGCAAATAGCTCCTTTGGGAAAGATTTTACTTGCTTTTATGCTTTTAAATTTTCTTTAAGCTAAAGTGGGAATGGCCAGTAATTATCAAGTGCTTTAACTATCTTAAGTAATGTTTCAAACAATATTTATAACTCGAATTGCTGCACCTGGATATATTCTTCCCCCTTCTCCTCAACATATACATGTTAATCAATTCCATGTTTAAGAAAGGCTGCCTTTATTGGAAGTTCAAGGATAATCTATAATCTTTGGGCTATGAGAAACTGTACCTACCCCTAAAGAAATCAACCCTTTCATCATATCAAGAAGCAGGCCACTGCAAAATTACAGTTGTATCTCCTAATACCTGTTTTGACAATGTCCAGAACACACAAACACATAAACTACCCAACAAGCTAATACATTTCCACTGTGTGTGTGTGTGTGTGTGTGTGTGTGTGTGTGTGTGTCACACCCTTTAAATTCAAGTGGCCTGAAGCTATGCCATATAATTCCAGCCTCAATTAAACTTTCCAAAGTCAGCACTGCTGTACCAGGTCAGACATAAATAAGTCAGGTGATAGTCCTAGGGCACAGAAAAGCCGTATTTATTCTTTGTCCACAGTTCATGGATATCAAATGAAGCCTAGCAGATAGGGGAAAGGGGAGTAAGAGGAAGATGGAGCAGAGGACAAGAGAAGAATAAAGGACAGGACAGGACAAGAGAGGAGAGGAGAGAAGAAGAGAGGAAGAAAGGAGAGGAGGGGAAAGGGGAAGGGAGGGGAGGGAAGGAAATAAGAAGGGAGGCAAAGGAAGGAGAAAGCAGAGAAGAAAGTGAGAACAAATCATACTATACACTTTAGTGTAACAAAAAAAAATAGGACATGAATAATTCAATCACTGATGAATTTTAGAGTCTCTCCCCTACCCCCAATCTCATTATTTAGATTGAGAACTATAACACTAATGTGCTATGGAGAAAAATTATTGTAATGTTGTAACATGCAATGGACATTGGTTCTAGACCTGACTCTCTTACGATGTATAAACTTAGGGATAAGCCATTTAACACCTTTGTGTATTTATTTCCTTATCAATAAAATGGGTAGGTTGGACAAGATGATCTCCAGGAGACTTTCAGCTCTAGGATTCTATAGTCTGCAATTAATTAAAATCAGTGTTTCTGCTACAGGTTGTTTTAGCTGACAGTTGTAAGAAATGGTATGCTGAAACAAAACAGACTAATACATTAGCCACATCTGATAATACATGCCTTATTCTAGGCTAATAGTTTAACATTGTATGGTAATAGCCCTTTGTACTAAATGGATCTACTTAGACTTATTTTTTACCATTCTGATGAGCATAAGGCAAAATCTCAGAATTGTTTTTATTTGCATTTTTCTTATTATTAGGGATCTGGAACCTTTTTTTGGTGGTGTTGGTAGTGGTGGTTTGTAAATTTTTAGCTGTCTGTTTATATACTTTGACCACTTATCTTTTGGGGAGTATTGAAAACATAAAAAAGCAGAAAGCCCTACAATTAGATGGGAGCATAATGTGTTATAAGTTTACAGAACAGTTTCTTATTAAAATATGGGAAATACATAAGGCAACTTTATGATTGGGATACCAGATAGCTTGTGGCCAGTTCAGGCACTAACATCTATTATCCTTTGTGAGTAAACAGCCAATTTCAAATTGAATAATAAAAATTTAATAAAAAAAAGGATGAAGAGCTAGAAAGAATAAATGTGTGAAAGTGGTCAAGTAATTTTATATATCAGGGCCATACTTTTCTCATGTTTAAAGTAAAAGAGGTCATACTAGATCAATGATACCAAAACAAAAAAGAAATAGATACCTGTAGACTGCACATTGACTTAGAAAACCACAAATTAGCATTATCTATATTGTATTATATTGTTAAGTATTTTGTGAAATATTTTCCTGTTTCATTTTAATCTGCTTCAGGGACATTCCAGACTTTTGTAGGCATCTCACAGCCCGAGGACCTTGACACTGACTCCTCTAATATCCTTTCTGTCTCAAAAATTCTATGAATGTAATTCCTCTAAAGGTTTTAACTTTGGTTAGTAGGCCCCAACAGCTGTTTTTTTTAATAGAGTTGTGTACATAGAAAATAAGTACCATTACAACTGTTTATTGAAACATAAAGTAAGACCTGGGATTATCTCAGCCAATCATGAACTACAGGAATTATTTTATAAGGTCAGAGATGATTGTATCTTTTAAAAAAATATATTCATTTTGAACTTAAATATAAAAAGACAAAAAAGGACATTTTCATGTGCACAACACAACATAAGAAGAGGATTCAATATAAAACCGCAAATTTCCATTTTACACTGTTTACTTAAAAAAAAACTAATAAATACTGCACATCGTTTTCAAGACTACTCTGCTTTTCTGTGCTTCCTTCTAAGTTTTCAGAGGAATTGTGTCTTGAACCAATTATAGTATAGAATTTCTAGCCCAAATGAGCAGTGACAAATTCACCTAGAAACAGGGGCCACTAAACCATACCTAAGGAACCTTGAAACCCATATATTGACTTAGAAAACCACATATGCTTATACATTCCTTTTCTTTTTTTCTTATTAATACATCAATATATTAACATCAGTTAGGAGCTACATGTTAATCTGGTTCAGCAGCACTTAGGAGTGCTGTGGGCTATATGCTGAGTGTTTGACACCTCTTGTCTAAAATATGAGCCAAAATCTAATGTAAAATACTTAATAACAAGAGAAACTTGTTATCATAATGGCCTCAAAATCTATTGATCATGAATACTCGATATTCACTAAATGTGTGTTTTATGGTAGCACACATATGATTGGAATTCTTTAAAATAACACTAGTCAGAAGGAGTAGCACTGCTGTGAAAGGATTGAAATGAAGCTATAAACGAGAGACCGAAACCAAGAAATGTTTTAAATTTACCTTTTAAATAAAAATAGGTTCTAGGTCTGTATCCTAAAGAGATCACAAAAAGGGAAAGGGACCCATATATACAAAAAATATTTATAGCAGCTCTTTTTGCGGTGGCCAAGAATTGGAAATTGAGGGGATGCCCATCAACTGGGGAATGGCTGAACAAGTTGTGTGGCATATGAATGAAATAGAAAACTATTGTGCTATAAGAAATGATGAGCAAGGAGATTTTAGAAAAACTTGGAAAGACTTATATGAACTGATGCTGAGTAAAGTGAGCAGAACCAGGAGAACATTGTACACAGTAACAGCCACATTGTGCAATGACTGACTCTGATAGACTTAGCTCTTCTCAGTGATGCAAGGATCTAAGACAACTCCAAAAGACTCATGATGGAAAATGCTATCCACATCCAGAGAAAGAACTATGGAATCTGAACGTAGATGAAAGCATACTATTGGCTCTCCTTTTCTTTTGTTGTTTTCTTTCATTTTTTCTTTCTTGTGGTTTCTCCCATAAGTTCTAATTCTTTACATCACATTACTAATGTGAAAATATGCTTAATATGAATGTATAAGTAGAGGCTATATCAGATTGCATGCCATCTTGAGGAGGTAAGAGGTAAGGGAAAAAATTAAAAACTCAAAATCTTATGGAAGTGAATGATGAAAACTAAAAACAAATTGCTTATTTTAAAAATAAATAAATAAATAAAAATAGGAAACTGGATGACCCCAGGTGTAAGACTGAAGTCAGGAAGACTTTACTGTGACCCTAGGCAAGTCACTTAACCTCTCATCTTTAGTTTCCTCATCTGTAAAAAGGGGGTAATAGCATCTACCTCACAACGTTGTTGTGATGAGCGAATGACACAACATACGTACAGAGCTCTTTGAAAGCCTTAAAATACTATATAAATAATAGTTGTTAGAAATATTGTAATTTATTCTTACACAGTCTATTCTTGCGGGAATTATTTCCTTCTTTCTTAAATAACAGCTGGAGCCAGCAATGTTTGAAAGGAATGCAGCATCCAAGCTACATTTCTCCTCAGCTTTCTTCTTGAAGATGTACGATGAACAGTTCTTAGGCCCTGCCTGACACCATTAAAATTTGCTTTATCCACTTATGTCTTGTTGACATAACTCCCCCTCTCCCAAATATTTAATCTTAAATGTTGGAAGGTAGCACAGACATAACAAACCTTCACTTTGTCCCCATTCCTTATTAAAGGTCTCTTTGATAATTTACAGTCATCTCCACAACAGTAAAGATACCAATTAAGGGATAGAAGCCAAGTACTCTTGTAAGTCCAAGTTAGATTAGTTACAACATTTACAGAGTTATTAATTAACTTGGAAAGAAAAGAGGGAGGCGTGTTTTGTGAGGCATTTCCCAGTCTGTTTGAACTTCCTGGCTGGCCCTTTTCTAAGGCCTTTGTTTAACTCTGTGGCAAAACTCAACCACGGGCCTGAGTAAAACATTCCTCTGCTACCTTGGCTAAGAGGAAACCCTGCACAAAAAGAAAGCTCATCAACTGTAGTCTTGTAAACTCAATTCCAGTATGAAAGCTGACCAGGTATAGTGAACCTGGTAGATAATTCACTGTCCAGAAAATCCTTACATATGTTAATGTTCACACAGAGAACTCTATGAGAATATGTTGGGGAAAATGATATATTCCAGGAATGGGCAGTACAGAATTAAGAGCCAAGACTTGGAAAGTTCCATTTATTTACTTGTTTATTTGCTTAGTTAGTAACAGTTGTGCTATTCTGTGACCTTAAGAAAGTGCCCTAAAGCCAAATCTGCATTAGCTTTCTCTTTTTTGAGCCAAAAAGAGATGGAAAGAAATCATTGCCAATATCTGTACTAGGTCTTGGACTATCTTTTGACAAGTTTTCATAACTATTTTTATTTGAATCACAGATCATAGATAGATGAGAGAATACAGTTGGGGAACTGTATTTTGAAAACTGACCAGACAAGCTGGAACTAAAACCCTTATCAGTTTCCCCTCTTGAAAAAAAAAGTTATTATGTTGACCTCTTTAACATTACTACTTTTTCTGAAATTGGAATGTTTTACAGAATCAGTGTGAAATGAAGAGTTCTCATTAGGGCTGGATTTATGCATAAGTGGATTAGGCAACAACATGGTGGCATATATAATTTCAGAGACACTAAGCCAGCTGGTTGGTTCTTGTAGTTCCAAAATCAGTGTTAGAATCTCCTGTTAGAACTCAGATATCCCTAGTAGGGATAGATCATTTTTCTTTATGCAACCTTATCATTAATAAGCTTTAAATCTGTTCTTAAAAAACAAGTTTTGACAGGGGCTGAAAGGAAGAGAACTTATTGGTCACTTGAACTGGGTTTATGAGTGTGGGAAGAACACAGGGAGTAATGTCAAAGAATGTTTACTGACAAACTTAGAATCATAGAATTTTAGACCTTAACAGTGTAGACCAACCCCCTTATTCTACAGAAGTAGAAACTTTGGCCCTGAAAGGTTGTGTTTTAACAAGTCACACAGCTAGTTAGTGAAAGATTTAAAGCTAAAATCTAGTTCTGATGCCCTGACTCATTCCACTCCATTTCATTTCTAGACCACACAGTTTTGCTTAAAATTTGGTTTGGTCCTTATCCTTCTGTCTATATTTCTTAGGGTATTATTAAATTATACACATCTCCTTGTTGCCTATATTACCTCTTAATTCTTTTTTTTTTTTAAATTTGTACTTTTGATTGGCATCAATACCATCTGGTACCTATTGAGACTTTTTAAATATTTTATTGACACTTTTTAAAAAAATAATGTTAATTTTTAATATGTCCTTCCCCTTCTTCCCCCCCACTTGGCAAGCCATTCTTTTGTAACAATTTTTTTAAGAGAAAAAAGCAGTGCAGCAAAACTGAGCAACTGATATCAAGCATTCATTTTTCTCCCTCCCACTTCTCCCCATTCACTGGAAAAAAAAAAGATGGGAAAAAAAGAGAAAGAGAAAAGAAAGAAATCTAAAACCACTGTATCACATACACACATTCAAGAAAAATAAATTTCCACATTGTTAAAGTCAAAAAATATATCTCCTATTCTACCTATTAACACATAATCCTTCTGTTATAAAGTAAGCAATGTTCTTTATCTGGCCCCTGGAATAATGGTTGATTATTTAGGACATCAGAATTCTTAAGTCTTTCATAATTATTCCTTTTTAGAAATGAGTATGTATTAGTCTTCTAATAATTCTCAGTTCATATGTCTTTCCATTTCTATTTGAAACTGTTTTTTTCTTCATTTCTTATAGCAACATAGCATTGCACCAAATTCCTATACCACAATTTGTTCAGCCCTTCCTCAATTGACATATGTCCCTTAATTTCTAATCCTTTGCCACCACAAAAAGAGATACTGTAAACCCTTTGTACATACAGGTCCTTTTCATGCTTCTTTGACATTTTGAGAGTATAGGCTTAGCAATGCTGTAGATGCATCAAAGGGCATGAAGTATTTAGGAACTTTTTGTGCACAATTCCAAATTGCGTTCCAGAATGGTTGGATCAATTGATAGCTCCTGCTTTTTCACTTCCCCTGCAATGTGTGTGTGTGTGTGTGTGTGTGTGTGTGTGTGTGTGTGTGTGTTCTAAGTGAGACAATAGGTCTCTAAATACATATCAAGAAATAATTTTCTTGTATAATGTTTTTTCTTGTTTTTCAAGGCTAATCACATTTTGGAAAATAATGTGATATCATGGATAGCTGATTGAACTGAAGAAAGAACTGAGTGTGAATTTTGCTTCTGATATTTATGTGATCATGAGCACTTACCTGTCTGATCCTGAGGCAACTCTTTAGTACTATAATTTATAGACAGGTTGAATTCTGTATCAGAAGGATTGAGTTCCCACACTATTTGCATTGGTTATACTTTTTAGAGTATCTCTGGAGACAACAGGACAGAAAAATAATGATGTATGAATGAATGAACAAGTGGGGGAAAACATTTATTAAGCACATACTGTATAATAGTTGCTATATATCCAAAGTATCAGGTCCTTGATGTATCAGTGTATTGCACTCTGTACTCTTCTGGTTAGATCTAAGCGGTATGTGTTTAGCTTTTAGTAGGAGCATTCTTATGGCTTTTTAGTATCTAGTCTATTGCCTCCTACTGTGCAGATGCCGAGTTTGTTTTTTTTTAAACTTCTTTCTTACATTACTCCTTATACTGAACATTATCTAATAACATTATATCACTACAAGCACCAAATGCTGCCAACCAGGTAGGCATATATTTGGGTTGGAGCAACAGGATACCTTGAGATTGTAATGGGTGGGGTGAGGGGTGGGGGGTGGGGGATCGGTTGGTTGGTTTGTTTCAGGTAGTTTAAAGCAATTCCACTACCTGATCCCCACCTTCCCTCGAATCCAAGCAGACACAGCTCAAGAACCTGCATCCAAGAGTCCAGGGAATAGAGTCTCACTGCCCTCCTCCCAAACACCAGCCTTGCTTCTGGTCTGACCCCAACCAGCATTATCTAAGGAAACAACCCTTATAGAGATAAAAACCTGGAAATTGCCTCTGCAGATATTGTAACTCCTGCCTAGTTAAGGCAGCTATTGAAGATCCAGAACAGAAATTACTCCTTACCAAATTCTTTGTCACTGACAAATAGCTAATGCCAGAAACAAAAATGATTTTATCAGTGGAAACAACCCTAAAGAAAATTCATTATCATGTGCCTTCCTGCTACTTTCTAAGGACCTTTCCATCTTTTAAGGTCTTTCCATCAGATTTAGAGCTGAAACCACCTAATATGTCATCTCACCATAACAGAATTTTAACTGTTTCAGAGAAGATTCTGACTTGCTTTTCTATTTGTGCATCCAGTACTTAAAAGTGTTTTATACAAAGTAAGTGCTTAATAAATGCTTTTTTCCCATTTGTTCATTCAATTCATTCGTTCATTCACTTATCATTATTTTTGTCTTCTTGTCTCTAAATCTGCTCTAAAAAGTACTAGCTACTGTTTCTTGTGCACTTGGTCACCATTCCAATGTCTGAAACATTTAAAGTACTAGTCATCAAATGGCTTTAGACCACTGTCTTATTTGTGTGTATCTAGGCTGGTGGCTTTTGTAGATGTTGTGATTGTGAATGAGCCGGCAACCAATTAGATACTTAGCACCCATTAGTTGTGTGTTTGTTTTTGTTTTTGTTTTGTTTTTGTTTTTTTTTAACTTGTTAAGCATAGCATGTAGAGCAGTGAAAGTCAGATATTTCCTTTCTCCAAGAACCAGCTTTGTTCTGTTTTTTTTTTTCTAATTTAAATTGTCTGCTGTTCGCATATGTATGTGTTTATGACTAATTTGTTCTCCAAGACAGTGGTGTCAAAATCAAATACAAATGGATTACTAAATTGTATAGAAAGATCCCTACAGGCTGAATATTGATTTAGAAAACCACATATTGGGGCAGCTAGGTGGCACAGTGGATAGCGCACTGGCCCTGGATTCAGGAGGACCTGAGTTCAAATCTGGCCTCTGACACATAACATTTACTAGCTGTGTGACCCTGGGCAAGTCATTAATCCCATTGCCTAACCAAAAAAAAAAAAAGAAAAAGAAAGCCACATATTAACATTATCTATAGTATATTTTATTTTTATTTATTTTGTCAAATATTTTCCTAAATATATTTTCCCACTGGTGCCATGTTTGAAAGTTCCACTCTAAAATAATCTAGTTATTAGGCAATGGATGGTTTTGTGCTTTGTTCCAATATCTTCCTGGGTAGGCTAAATTAACTAGTTTACACAATCCAGCACAGGCATCCCTCTCTTTCTAAAAATAACTATGTCAGCATTTTTCAATTATTAGAAAACTCAATTGTCCAAAATGAGTTCACAGGAAATTAAAGGCATTTCCCAGGTATCTTGATGCTAGCATTAGGACCAGCTGATTTTAAAGTAATTTCTAAATAATCTTTGACCAGTCCCTTACCTGTTTCTAATATGAATTCCTCTCTTCCCAGGATAGATGTCTTGACGATCTGGTCATAATTGACCCTTTTTCTTTTAAATGTGTGAAGAAAAGAGTGAATGAGTTATTAAATGTACAATTTTTATCATCAAGTAATCAGTTTTTTGGGGTTAAATTTGAATAAAATAATTACTTTGATTCTCATTTATTGCCCAATTAATAGTTTTCCTCTTATCTCGGTAAAATTCTTATCTGGTTAATAAATGTTTGTTGATGAATTGATTATAGATTGCTTTAGTAACAGACTTTCTGATTTCAGCCCTATAAACAGCATATTTCTCTATATTCAACTTCAATAGATGATTTCAATTTTATATCATTATGAAGTTCTAGGTATTGTCATCTTTGTTGTAGCATAATATATTTTCCTTTTACTCAGTATTCTTTCTCTGCTGGATTTCTTAGTGCTTTTAATTTCTTTCCCATGTGATCCTGTGCATTATTTACACGTGTTTTAAGTCTGTTTCCTTGAAATTCCTGTTAATTTTAGATATCCCATATTTAGAATTTTAAGTTGGATCATACCTGTGTCCTTTTTTCAGTGAAGCCTCCTAATTTTTCAGTCTTCAACCAGTTTGCCTCCATAAGTTAAATATTAAGTTGAAAAGGTTACAGACCCAATCTGTTTTTATAATTGCTATGGTACAAGAGTTACTACAAAAAAAAAATTAATCTAGGTGTTACTCCAGCAACATTTATTTACTTAAAAGACAGTTTCATTTATTCATTCATAAATCATTTATAATGTAACTATTTTAAGTAAGACATTAAAACTAAGTGTTCTGGTAAATATAAAGATGAATAAGACACAATTCTTGATCTCAAAAAGCTTATAATCTAGTAGGAGACACAAGACATGCACATAAAATAAAATACAAGGCTTAAAGTGATGTTTCATAATAAATGTACAAACAATATGTCGTATTCATATAGTACTTTGTAGATTTTTCCCCCACATTGATCATAGGAAGTAGCTAGTTTAAATTTTGTTAGGCCCATTTTGAAGATGAGGAAATGGTTTTGCTTACGGCCAGACAACTAGTAAGCTTCATTGTTGTTTGTCCTTTGTTCTCAAAGAGGACCATGACATCAGGAAGGTGATATTATGATTGCAAACGAATTGGACATAGGTGAATCAGTGTTGTGCAAAGTTACAAGCCTTTATTCCCAGGAATTGAACTCAGGCCTTTTGGCTCAAAATTTAATCTTCCTCCCTTGGTGCCATACTTCCTCTCTGCACCATTCTTCAAAAAAGCAATAGAGCTTAAAGATAGGTCAAATGATTTCAGTCTGGTGGTATTGCAGAAGAATAAATCCTTCATGGAAATGCTAATTATTGCAAAGGGTATTGAAGGTATCTTTGATTGGCAGAGATAGAGGTGGGGAGAGGCATTCTAGGGAAAAGGAACCTGGGTATAAGAATACATTTTTATTCTTCTTAAATTTTAAATTTTATCTCTTTAGATTTAGCACAGACAGATATAGTAGATAGATTCTTTTAGATTTTGGCGATGTCATCTAGTATTTTAACTATGCCTTCTAACATATCATTTATAATTAAATAACTGACCTGCTTCCTATATGTTACTTTCCCTCTCTTACCTGTTTGCCTCTGCATGTGTTGTTTCCCATGCCTGGAATGTTCTATCTCTTCACTTTTGCCTCCTGGAATACATTGCTCTCAAGTTCTGCCTCCTACATGGGTCTTTTCTGATTTCCCCAATTTTAAGTGTTCTTCCCTAAACAGAATTTCTTTGTATTTTCTTCGTATATATTTTATATTTACTCATCTACATTTGAATTGTTTCCTGACAGTAAAATGCAAGCCCCTTGATGGCAAGGACTGTTTAATTTTTGTCTTTGTGTTTCTAGCACCTAATTCAGTACTTGGAACTTAATAGGAATGTAATAAGTGCTTGTTTAATTGCATTTAGGGACCTACATGAGTATAGACACAGAGGATGACAAATGTAGAGCATTCAGAAAATAATAAGTGCTTTCGATTAGAAAACAGAGGGTGAATGAAAGGTAATAGTGAGAGATAAGGCTGAATAGGTGGGTTTGGAATACATTCAGCAGGGTCTTGAATGCTATGTCAAGAAATTCAGACTTAACCTGTTATAACATGGTAATATGGTGCTAGTGAGAGTGTCCAATTCAATTCAATGAGTACCTATTAAAATGTGCAATATCACTATTACAAGGTCTGTATCCAAAAAAGATCAAAGAGAAAGGAAAAGGACCTATATGTACAAAAATATTTATAGGAGCTATGTTTGTGATAGGAAAGAATTGGAAATTGATTGGATGTTCAAGTTGGGGAATGACTGAACAAGTTATGATATATGACTGGAATGGAATACAATTGTGCTACAAGAAATTATGAGCACAAGGCACTTGTGAGAATCAAATGAGGTAATACATGCAAAGCTTAGTAAGGCTTAAAGGACTATATAAATGTTATTACTAATTTATTATTTCAGTGACATTTATTCTGTCCATTTTATAAAGCCAAACAAACTACTCTAATGAAATCCTTCCAGTAATACATAATATTTTAAGAGAGAAGAAATTACAGGTAGTTCTCACTTTACATAAATAAATTCTGAAAGAAATCAGCATTACCTAAAAACATCTATTTCAACTTTATTGTACAGTACTGTGTTCTTTCTCCACTCCTGCCCCTCCTTTCAGTGCTCCAAAGTCTGTGTCCACCTACCCAAAAGAAAAAAAAACAACTAAAAAAATTTAAAACTTCCAAGTGAAACCAGAAGAACAGATACACCTAGAGACCGTTGCCTGTGCCTCCACAAGAATGGCCTCTTGGTTTGTGACCTCCAGCACCAAGAGAGAAGCCCTTTGATCTTTTCTGCCCACCCACCTATTTGTGTGTGACTCCCATGTGTCTGTCTTCTGCCCCTCCACACTCAGATATTCCTGTCTGTCCCCAGCTTCTGCTTGTCATCCATCCTTTCCTGTCTGTGTCCTGCCCCCACACATCTGCTCCCCCCTCCTCCAGTAGGTCCCCTTTCTGTTCTGGCCAGGCCCCAGAGTGGCTGGCCCTGGCCCAATGTGTTCCTCATCCTACTCAGGTTCTTCTATCCTTGGCTTCCATCCATCTTTGCACCATGTACTGGTTCCCTTCTGCCTCCCTCCCTCCCTTCTTTTCCCATGTCCTCCCATGATAAATTCACATTTGTAAAAAAAAAAAAAAAGAAAGAAAAAACACTTTATGTAGAGGTATAAATTATGCTGTAATTATTAGATTAGTACAGATTCCATTTAAGATCTCATTTGAGATACCTTTGAATTAACCCTTCCAAAAACATACCCAGGTTTGTTTGTTTTTTCCACCTGTATCACTGAAAGTATTGTATCACATAAAATGATACTGCATTTGTTCTATTTAAAATGAAAGGTATACAACACCAAATTCACCTTAGAGGACAGAACAAGCTCTTCAGCATGAATTTATCTGCCTCAGAAAATCTTATCTCCTCTCCTTCCAAACTAAGGGCAATCTGCTCATAAAGTCAATTAAAAATATCCTCTTAGAGTGGAAAAAAAATCTCTGGATTTCAAGTCCTTTCTCTTCTATTTACTAGTTATTTGGACTTCTTAAGAAGACTGTCAACATACAATAGGTAACTCCAAATCCTTTCCTTTTTGTCTCATATCTTTGTAGTCTGGCTTCTAACCCCATCATTCAACCAAAACTATTGGACATATCAAGCTGAATACCTCATAGATATCTTAAACTTAATGTGTCCACAACTGAACTTCTTATCTTTCTCTGCAAACCCTTCCCTCTTTGGAAATTCACTATTACTGTTGAGGTATCACCATTCTCTATTTTCCAGGCTCACAACTCAGGTGTCATCCTTGCCTCCTCACTGTCTTGTGCATCACATCCAATCAATTGCTGTCTTGTTGTTTCTACCTTTATAACATCTACTGTCATGTGCCTCCTTCTCTCTTTTTTCCCTCTGACACTGCTACCACTGTGGGGCCACTTGCATGTTGTCTCCCCCATTTAACTGTGAAAACAAGAAAACCTTGAAAACAAGAACTGGTATTTGTTGTTGTTGTTTGTTTGTTTGGTCTTTCTTTGTATGGCAATTAGTCTAGCACCTGGAACAAAGTCCACAACAAATCCTATTGGATTGGTTTCATTAAATTTAGTTGACATTTAAATGCTATTTGATATCATCAAGTTCAACTTTCTTATTTTACACAAGAGGCAACTAAGGGCCACAGGGGATAAATAAGCTGTCCAAGATCACACAGCTAGTAAATGGTATGATAGTAGAAGCCAAAGGAAAGAATGAGAGGTCAAGGGAGAGGGTGTAGAAAATAAAGGGAAGAGGGCCAAGGACACCTACCTTAAGGAAAAGAAAGTGAAACCATGGAAGTTAGAGGAGCAGCTATTAGGATGAAGGAGGCAAACCAGGAAGATTTGCTGACTCAGCAGCTGAAGGAAGAGAAAATACCCACCAGGAAGGGGTGTCCACTAGTGTAAAAAACTGCATACAGGTTAAGGATGATGATGACTGAATAAACACCTTGAAGTTGGTGATTAGGTGGCCATTAGAAGACTTAAAAGGCATCAGTTTTAGTAGAATATTAATGGACAAAGCCAGATTATTAAAAATTGAGGAAGTATCATTAGGAATGTAAGGGTAGAGGGTATTTCATTTGTCTTCTCATCTGAGTGCTTGGTATCGTTCCTGGCAACTTTGTTCTTTGCAAGTTATAAAAAAATTAATAAAGTATTCTTAGTGTGTCTATTTTAAAGAAGAGTTGCATGAATAAGGTACAGAAAGAATATCATTATACATCTATACAATATTGAACAGACTTTTTTTAGATTTTATTCATTTATTTTCAGTTTTCAACATTTACTTCCACAAGATTTTGAGTTCCAAATTTTCTCCCCATCATGTCCCTCCTTCAACCTAATGGCATGCGTTCTGAATATCCCTTCCCCTAATCTGCCCTGCATCTATCACTCTCCCTCCCCTCTGCCCCTTCTCATATCCCCTTCCCCTTCAATTTTCCTTTAGGGCAGGATAGATTTCTATACGCCATTGGCTGTATATCTTATTTCCCAGTGTAATTTGAAAACTTTTAACATTTGTTTTTAAAACTTTGAGTTCGAAATTTTCTCCCTTCCTCCCTCCCCAACCAACCTCATTGAGAAGGCAAGCAACTCAATACAGGTTGTACATGTGTCATCATGTAAAACACTTCCATAGTAGTCATGTTGTGAAAAAATAACTATATTTCCCATCATCCTATCCCACCCCCCATTTATTCTATTCTCTCTTTTGACCCTATCCCTCCTCAGAAGTGTTTGCTTCTGATTACCCCATCCCCCAATCTGCCCTCCCCTCTATCATTCCCCTGCTCTTTTATCCTCTTCCCCCCATTTTCCTTAATGGTAAGATAGATTTCCATACCCAATTGAGTTTGTATGTTATTCCTTCCTTAAGCCAAATCTGATGAGAATAAGATTCATTTATTCTCTCTCACCTTCTCCCATTTCCCTTTGACTGTAAAAGCCATTTCTTGTACATACATATAATTTTTTACCTCTTCAGGCTTCTCTTGAGTCTTGTATTTGAAAGTCAAATTTTCTATTCAACTCTGGTCTTTTTATTAAGAATGCTTGAAAGTCCTCTATTTCACTGAATATCCATTTTTTACCCTGAAGGATTATACTCAGTTTTACTGGGTAGGTAATTCATGGTTGTAATCCTATGTCTTTTGACCTCCAGAATATTATATTCCAAGCCTTCCAGTCCTTAATGTAGAAGCTGCTAAGTCTTATGTTATCCTGACTGTGTTTCCACAATACTTGAATTGTTTCTTTCTGGCTGCCTGCAATATTTTCTCCTTGACCTGGGAACTCTGGAAATTGGCTACAATGTTCCTAGGAGTTTTCCTTTGGGAATCTCTTTCAGGAAGTGATCAGTAGATTCTTTCAATTTCTATTTTGCTCTCTGGTTCTAGAATATCAAGGCAGCTTTCCTTGATAATTTCTTGAAAGATCATGACTAGGTTCTTTTTTTGGATCATGGCTTTCAGATAGTCCAATAATTTTTAAATTCTCTCTCCTGGATCTGTTTTCCAGGTCAGTTGTTTTTCCAATGAGATATTTCACGTTGTTTTCTATTTTTTCATTATTTTGGTTCTGTTTTACAATGTCTTGATTTCTCATAAAGTCATTAGCTTTCATTTGCTCTATCCTAATTTTTAAGGAAGTATTTTCTTCAGTAACCTTTTGGACTTCCTTTTCCATTTGGCCAATTCTGCTTTTTAAGGCATTATCTTAAGGCTTTTTGGGCCTCTTTTGCCTTTTTGGGTTAGCCTATTTTTTTAAGGTGTCATTTTCTTCAGTATTTTTTTGGTTCTCCTTTAGCAAGCTGTGGACTTGTTTTTCATGATTTTCTTGCATCACTCTCATTTCTCTGAGCTCTTCCATGGCCTGGGACCGATTCATATTTTTCTTGGAGGCTTTGGATGTATGAGCTTTGACTTTGTTGTCTTATTCTGGTTTTATGTTTTGATCTTCTTTGTCACCATAGAAAGATTCTATGGTTTGACATTCTTTGCACAGTTTGGTTATGATCCCAGCCAATTACTTGAATTATAGACTCTTCGTTAAGGTAGGGGTCTGCTTCCAGTGTGGAGAATGTACTGTCCCAAGCTTTGCGGGTTTTGTGCAGCTGTTTTCTGAGATACTTCTAGGGACCTACAAATTTTCCGTTTTTCCAAGGTGGTATGATCAAGAGCGAGGTGTTTACTCCTTTCTTGGCCTCTGCTCTGGTCTATGAGTGACCATAATCTTTTCTGCCTTGAAATTGTGAGGGGGATTCCCTCTCCATGGCCACTACAAGATCCACCACGTTAGCTCTCCTGCTTGCCTGAGGACCACCACCCAGAACTGCGAGCCAGATCCAAGCAGGGGCAAAGCAAGAGAATCCTGCCTAAGTACCAGCAAAGAGATTCTTGCAATTCCCCTCTGATCAGCCACTTGATTCCCCCTCTGTGGGCCAAGCTCTGGAAGCAGCCACCACCCTGGGGCTGCACTGGGACTGGGGCTGGGACCGAGCTTCTTTCTCACCACAGTCACAGACTTTTCCTACTGACCTTCTAAGTTGTCTTTGGCATTTGTGGGTTGAGAAGTCTGGAAACCACCACAGCTGCCAATGATTCAGTCTTCTGAGGCCTGCTCCAGCTTCCCTGAGGCCTGTTTTGCCTGTGCACCCATGCTGAATTGTGTTCCTCTCCCAGGCAGGCATGATAGACCTTTCCAGTCAACCATCCAGATTGTCTGGGCTGGAAATTTGTTTCACTCTGTCTTTTGGGGGGTTCTGCTGCTTTAGAATTTGTTTAGAGCCATTTTTTACAGGTATTTGGAGGACTTTTGAACAGAGAGACTCTTAAAGCATGTATCTCATTAGTTAGTTAGTTAGGAGATGGGAATTATTTCCTTTAAAGGGCTCACACTATAAGCTTGAATTTGTTAAATGATAGCAAACTTCACAGATTATGATTCCAAATGACACCATATAGCAAGTGAAAGGAACTAGGCCACAATTCTCTGACTTTCTTGAAAGCTATCATGGTGGGGAGGAAAGGCTTAGATGTACTTATTTTAAACTTCCATGGCAGGCACCTCCTCAGGTACTTTGGAATAGTGGTAGTTTGCATATGAGTGTTTGATGACTGGACATGAATCCAGGTGCATTGAATTAAAAAAAAATTAATTTTAGTTATTTATCCATGAGGAAAAACTGTGAAAAACAGAGTAATTCTTACATTTAACTATCTCCTTTTTGAATATTTTATCAAAGTATAAAGTTGAGAAATTTGGAAAGTAGTTTGCTGTCCAACAGTTATAAAATAAATTTTATTTCAAAATCTTTCTTCCCTTTCCCTCTCTATTTAGCAATTTTCTTTTGCTACTCCTTTCCCAAGAAGTCTCTCTTTGTTTTGTGCAACTTATAGTTTCTTTTCCATTATAGTCTATTAGTCTATTCTTTGTATTATCATCTAATTTATATATTCCTTCTTTATTTTCTCAACCTAGTTTATAAAGAATAAGTTTGAAGTCCTGCTATCTGATCTCCATCGTATTCCTTTATAGATCTTGAACTATTTCACTTTTGTTGTTGTTGTTGTTGTTTTCTTTGCCTCACTCCAAAAACAATATGCTAATGATGAAAGCAAGGTTAGCTGGTGTTGCCTCAATGTTCTCTTAGTGTTGACCATCTTTAAGAACTCACTTATCTCTTCTCCTGTATCAAGACGCCATCCATGAAATTCCATCCACAACTCTCTCTTGAAGATGGTAAACTCCCAGCTTGCAAATTTAGTTCCCTTCAGACTAAAACCACTAAGAAGTCCCTGTGTCCCACCTCAGATACACTTCTGTTCATAATGAAATGTTCTTCAGTAGAAACCTTTCATTCACTCAGGATAAAACTTCTACTTAATCCCCACTCCACCCTCCACTTCTATTTCCTCCTATCATGCAGCATTTTTTTGGCCTTCTCCTCTACTGTCTTTCTTTTCTCCATGTGATTAGGCAGAATCCATATCTGGCACCTCTTGTAGGTTGGAGGTTGAGGATATAAGATAAGATCACTAGAGCTAAGGGTAGTCCTGGTCATGAACACATCATCTGGGGTTGCTACTGGTTGTGGTGGCTTACCCCTTTAATCCCTGCTACCTAAGAATCCAAGGCTGGCAGATTGTTTGAGCTCAGGAGTTCTGAATTGCAGTAGGCCAAGAAGATGTCTGCACTAAGACCAGCAGGATTAGTGTGCCATTAGGCTACCTAATAAGAGGGAAACCAACCCAAGTTAGAAACAAAGCAAGTTAAAAGTCTTAGTAGCAGGATCAGGTCTGTGAGTGACTACTGAACTTCCAATGTGGGGTAGACAGGATTGATAGGGAGACCCAGTCTTAAGAGAAGAAAGGAAGGAAGGAAAGAAGGAAGTAAGGAAGGAAGAAAAAGAAGAAAGGAAGGAACAAAGGAAGGTAAAGAATCTAAGAAAGAAAGAAAGAAATCAACTTACCTCTGGGGGTAGAAGACAGTTCTGCCCCAAATTGAGTTTCTAGTTCCATTTCCATTAGGAACAATTCAGTTACCCATACCAAAAAATTTTAGTCCATCTGTTTCCTCTCTCTACAGCTAGTTAAAATCAGCATCAATATCATTTGCTTCTTGCAGAGCAGAAGTTCTGTTGGTTTCCAGTCATAGTCATTGTATAGTAAGAGTCCTTACCTGTAAATTTACTGGTGCAAATAATAAAAGTCCATTGGGCAGGGGATACAGAATGGCACTTTTAAGTATGAAAGCATTAATTCATAAGATTTTTGCTTTTTTCAAAGTGGAAATGGGGTTAGGGGTTGGGGTGCAATCTGTCATCCTCTCCTGTGGATTTAGCTAGAATTAGTCTATGTCTAGTACCTAATATCTTTCTTTCAGGGTTGGAAGATTGAAGAGTTTGCAGAAAGTGACTAATTCAATATTTTTCAGGTCATGTAATCAATATTATACTTTTAGAGCAAAATATAATTTTTAAAATAAATTTAATTGGCATCTTTTGTTCTTACATTG
Organism: Phascolarctos cinereus; assembly: GCF_003287225.1. NCBI lineage: Eukaryota > Metazoa > Chordata > Mammalia > Diprotodontia > Phascolarctidae > Phascolarctos > Phascolarctos cinereus. The sequence goes on along the minus strand of NW_027555736.1, from coordinate 128,579,580 downwards.
ATTAAATTTCTCCCATTATTTCTCTCAGATATCTCCTCCCTCCCTGAGAATCACCTATGTAACAAAGAATGTTTTTTCAAGGAAAAAAAATAAAAAGAGGAAGATGAAGGAAAAAATTCAACAAAACCAAAGAAAAAGTCTGAAAATATAGGCAAAACTCCATATTCATGGACCTCCCACCTCTGCAAAGGAGTAGAAGTATGTAAGATGAAACATTGTAGTGCAGGATTTGACAGGAATAACAGTAGATTACATTTACATATCACTTTATAGTTTGGAAAGTACTTTTATGTACACTTTTCCTTTTATTCCTTATGGTAACTTGGTGATTTAGATGGCATTTTAATTCCCATTCTACAGATGAGAAAATTGAGGATCAAAGAGCTTAAGTGATTTTCCTGAGGTCAAAAGGCTAATAAATGGTTGAGCTTATGTCTACTGACTTCCAAGTCCAATGTGCTTTGTATTAGGTTTTAAGACTTTGGGAGAGCAGATGTTTTAAGAGTTTCATATTTTAGAGAACATATTTTAAGTTAATGTAGGGTTCTCTAGTCACTGTAGTTGGTATTTTTATGAGCCATTACCAATATTGTCATTTACTATCTCTTGTAACAGATACTCATATATATGCTTACATTTTGTTTGAAATGGGCTTCTTTATACTTTTAAAAAATATTCAATTTTTAAACCTGAAAATATATACTTTGAAGAAAATGACAACATATGGCTCAAGATCTCTTCTTCTCCCAGCTATGATAGTTTACAGTACAGTGACAGAATAAGAAAATGAGTTTATTAAGTTTACTTAGAAACTATTCAGAGATATCTGTGTGAGCTTCTTGAGCTATGTCAACATTTTCTTGAAAGATACCTGAGATTATTTGATGTTTACTTTTTTAAGTACAGTATTTGTAAGTTAAAGTGCACAAGAACATTTTATTACATTTTAAATGTAATTCCTGATCCCCAGATGCTGTCTATATAAATCTGAACAAACCTAAGAAATCATTATCTATATTAGATCAGCAAATCCTCTCAGTCCCATGGCTGGTCACTGTGTTAAGAATAAGCGGCAAAAGTGAAATTCCTTGGTAATAAAAGTTCTGTCTCTTGACAAGTGTGAAGTAAAGCTATTTCTTGCTGTATTGCCTACATATTTCAAAGTAAAGGACTTTATATTATGTGATTTTGTCTTCCCCTAAGCCCCATTTCAAAAGTGCATTTCTTATAAAGACCTGGTAACTAATACACATTTCCATCAATCGCCTTGATGGATTGCTGTTTTTCTTCCCCCCCCCCAATAGTTAATCTTCATGTGATATTCAGATTCAACAATGTTAAAAGGTCAAATAATTTTGTGCCATATGGGGGGGGAGGCACTATTTTTCGTTAGCTTTAATCCATTTAAAAAAATTGAAACTTTTGAGAATTAAAGCATCAAACTTTATCTGTACCATCATTTTATTAAATTTAGCAAGCATATATTAACTGCTTTCTATGTGTAAGGCACTGCAGTGGCCATAGGGAGGGGATTATAAAATTTAAAACAACATAGTCCTTGCCCTCAAGGAGATCACTGTTTGTTAGGGGAAAGAGATCTGCACACTATAAATGATACTACAAGTAAGAATATGATCAATTGCATGGAAGAGACCATAGTGACAGGCTAAATTCAAGGAAAGAGGATTATTTCTAGCTGGTAGGGGCTATGTAGAATTAGGTAAGGGTGGTTTTATGGAAGAACTGCGACTTCAGCATGGAACCCAAGGAAGAAAAGGATTTCAATGAGTAGAAATTTGGGGGTGAGATAAATGAAAAGCCTAATTAATTATGTATGTTATATTATTAATCATATTAATTAATAATAAATTTAATTAGTAATCAATAATTAATAATCAATAAATTGATGGTCAGTGCTCTCTCTCCTAAACAAAAACAAACCGCAGTGATCATCAAATGCTTAAATACCTTTTCAAAAGTATGTGCTTCTGACAGGCAGGAGATCAATCCTGATTGGTGAACAATCAATGAGGGGGTGGACTAGAAGGTGGGCTGAAAGCTTGATCCTGAGACTCAGCTGCCTCCAACTAGCTGGACAAAAGAATCCATCTCCACCCAGACCACATAAGTTGAACAACGGCTTCTGGGTGTGAGCCTAATGCTTTTTTGGGCTGGAATTCACTTAGATTAGATTCCCTTTACACTTTAATCAGAAATAAGCTGTCTTAGTTGGGTGGGTGTAGTGCCTAAAATTAAGGAGAATATTTTGGGAGGGTTAGGCCAATCTCATCATTAGCCTTGTCCTTAAGAGACTGACTAACCTACTAGGGCTGGTCCCTGAATGAGGAAATAAAGGGGAAAAAAAAACAACAAACCTCAGTCCTAGTTTAATAATTGGTTATTAATAATAACAGAAACATAATCCTTTCTATCTGAGAGAAAGCATTCCAAGCACTGGGGACAATGTGTACAAATGGACAAAGATAGAAGATGGTAAGAGAAATTTAATGACTAGTTGTCTAATCTGAAAAGGAATTTGTACAGGCAGATTGGAGTTAGATTTGAGTGGCCTTAAATGCCAAGATAAAGAGTTTCTGTCTTATACCATTGGCAATAGAGAGCCATGGAAATTTTTGAGTAAGAAAGTAGCAAAAACATTAGATCTTACTTTGGTAATTGTATGAAGATTAGAAGAGTTGGAAGAAAGAAAATCAATTAGGAGGTATCAGTACTGATGGGATATGGGCCCAAAGTGAGACCTTTGTACCAATTTGGGCCCCATTTGTCTATGGTTCCTAGAAAACCTTTGTACTGTCCTGAATTCTCCCACTTGATCAAGGAGATCTCTGGCGTTCCCCTGAGGCCATGATTCTGGTCAGTTCAGCTACACCCAATCCCCCAATTCTGCTATCCTTGACCTAGCCTGGCCCTCCATTGTTTTGCCTCCCTATGGCCCCAGACCACTTCCCAACCTTGGTCCTATCTAGGCTCCATTTCCCTGGAATTCTATTACCTCATAGACTACTTGGCCACTCCTAGATGCCTCCCACAATCTTTCTGTATATAAGGTCCATCTTGTCTCCATGAAGATGCTCAGATTTTCACAATCTAGCCAATAGCCCACAGATGCTCATATTCCTTAAGAGTCTGGCTAATATGGTGAATATTCAATAAACCTTGCTTTTGGCTGAAAAAGGCTTGGGTCAAATTCTTTTGGGCAGGACCCGCATGTCGTGATTTTGGGATTCCAGGACCCCTAACCTCTAGACCTTGTGAGTACTATATGTAAGAGGTGATAAAGGCCTGAGATAATGTGGTGGCAGTGAGAACCTGAGACCTGAGGGAGTGCCAATGTGAAGGTCAAGAGGAAGGGTAAGGATGCAAGAGATAGTACCAAGGTATAATTGTCAGGATTCAGTAAGTAGTTAGAAGGTGGGGATGGGATGGGGGAGATTGAGGAGGACATCATTACTTTCATCTTAGGTAAGTGGGTAATACTATCAGCAGAAATAAAGACATGAAGAAGCAGGGGCATGTTTTGGGGAGTAAGATATTTTGTCTAGCTTGGGATATGTTAAATTCGAAGTGTTGAAAGAACATTATTGAATAGCTGTCCCAAAGGAAGTTAGAAATTTGGTAATGGAGTTCAGGTTGGTGCTTCAGACTGAAGATAAAAATTGTCTGCATAAATAAAATAATTGGGAATAAGAGCAGAGGAGATTGCCGAGAGAAAGCGTAGAAAATAAAGACACCAAGGTCTACCAGAAAGCTTAGATACCCACAATTAAGGGATAAAAAGAATTCAATTAAATTCAACAAACACTTATGAAATACTTACTGCATGCCAGGCCCTTTGTTGGGTGCTGGCATTACAGAGGTGAAAACCATCCTAGTAATTGCCCTCAAAGAATTTGCAGTGTAGTATGACCACTTTGAGACATATGCACAAATAAATGTTATTTCAGGTAGAATTCCTTAAGGAAAAATAGAGATCCAAACACTATAGGAATATTTGAAAAGGGTGATATCATTTTTTTTTCTAGTGTGTGTGATCAGGAAGACAAACCAAGGATAAGAAGTGATCAGAGATGAGAGGTCAAAAGGGTAGATGAAGAATTAGGAGAGAGCAGCATCATGGAAACTAAGAGAAAGTATAGGAAGGAGGGGGTGGTCAAAGAGGAAGAGAACTGGTAAAAGGCCATCAAAGTGGTAATCCCATGTCATTAGAGACCCTGTAAATAGTGGTTTCAAAAACCAGATTCCAGTGTTGTTGGGTTTTTTGTTTTGTTTCGGAGGTTTTTTGGGAGGGAGAGGTGGGGAGGAAGAGCCAGGAGAGGATTAAGTGAGAACTTTACTTGAAGTAGAGATAGAGTTTCCAGATCAGTCTTTTTTGAAATTTAGAATTGAAGGAGGAAAGAGAGATACAAGGATTGGGTGTGAGGGGGTGGCATTAACAAGACCATTGTTTTTGTTGTTAACTTGTTTTAGGATGGGGGGATATTCAAGCATCTTTTTAGGCAGAGTGGGAAATGTCCACAGAAATGGAGAGATTAGAAACTGGAGAGAGTAATATTCAATAAAGTAACATCACAGAAGACATGGAAAGAGATGGGACAATAGTCACAGGTGGAAGAGTTCATCCTTGGCAAGGAAAAAAAAAACAACTATGTGGGTTCTGGCCTGGGCTGTTGCTTGGATTCTAACATGGGCTATTCTGTGCATTCTGGCCTGGACAGCTCCATGAATTTTGGTATAGTATCAAATGTGTTCAAACTGTCTCAATGGGCTCCATATCATCATGGGTGTTTCTTCCACTGTCTCCTGCAGTGTCTGCTGCAACCACATCAAAATGGGAGGAAATATCCTGCAGGGTCCTGGGCTTGTGGCCATAGAATACCTAGAATATGCTTCTTCTTTTCATCTTTGTCACTGCCATCCTCAGAGAGAAGAGGGTTCTATCAAATAACCAAATTCTCAAGCTCCCCTTCCACCAGGCTCCACTGGGCCTTTCTAATACTGCTGCATATTGAGGACAGGATACTATCGGCTGGAAGAATGACATGACAATGTCCAGATTGCCAAAGGACACACCCAAGCCCTGGAGCAGCCAATGAAAGCTCTGACTCATGTAGCTAAAAATGGATCCCTAAGACTTGGGATCAGGAATGGGACCAGCAGTGAGTGATCAAGCCAAAGAAGGATCAGGGCCCTGAGGGGTCTGGACACTTCTATAGGATGTTTTTTCCCTCTTATCAATAAAGTCTTGACCTATCATGAATAGGAGTCCACTGACACAAGGATAAATTGGAAGCCTCTTTGAGTGTCTCCCAGGGGCCTCACCAGGCCCAGGCCCACCTGCTCATAGCTCTGAGTGACCTTATCAACTTGAAGCATAGGCTATGGGTGTGTGTTATTATGTCTATTGGTGACACCCTGAATGGCTAAAGACTGCTCTTGGCATGGTTTCTGCCTTGACCCACTGAGTGACACCTCAAAGGTGGGCCAGGAGTAGGCAAAGGAAATATTCTTTCTGGTTTTCTACAATGTGCAGTGCAGGCACAAGGGGCTAATGCAGGCCTGCCTCACAAGCTCCACTTCTTTCCTTCCAATCCAGTACCACCAGTGATCACTTGTCATCACCCACAAACATCAAGCTTCCAGGGTCAGATTCTGGGCCCACCAGGAAATCTCACTTCTATACGGAGGTCACCAGTTGATTGGGCAGGGAACTGTCTTCCACAAATCTTTGGACTTTGAGGTTCCTCTGGTTCATGATTAGGATTCAGGGACGGTGGTAGAGATGGGTATGCACAGTCAGGTAGGTCAGATCCTGAACCTCTGCCCCTAGGCCCTTGTCCAGAGGTCAACTCCACCACTGAGGTACTGTGTGACCTTAGCCTAGTGGTTTCTGATGATTACAAAAATTTCCCCTTAGCCAAAGATCCAGATTACCTTTTTAAAAAAAGGTAGTTGCTGAAATTTGTCTGGTTCAATTGTCATTAAAGTTCTATGATATTGTAAATGGTAAAAGAATGGAGAAAATCTTTTACATGTGAGGTTCTTCCCCACTAGTAAAAGGTGATACTTGATTCATACTCTCATTTCTAACATAGAATGTTAATGAAATGCCTGTAATAGAGAGGCAGCATTTTGTAGTGGATAGACAGCTTGCTTGAAGTCAGAAGACCCTGGTTCAAGTGCTTTCTCTGGTATATGCAACCTGTGTGACCCTGGGCAAATAATTTAACCTCTCAGTTCCCCAATCCCATTAAAGTGCAGCGCAGCTGCATTCATCTCTATTTGACCTCTCTAGCTTCCTTCAAATGTCAGCTAAAATCCTATCTTCCATAAGAAACCTTTCCCAAATCCACCACAATGGCAGAATTTTCATTTGCTGATTATCTCCAATCCTGTGTTTGGATTATGGGTGCATAGTTGTTTGCATGTTGTATGGATTGTGAGTTTCTTGAAAACATGTATTTTATTTTAGCTTCTTTTGTATTCCCAATGTTTAGCACAGTGCTTGGCACATAGCAAGCACTTAATAAATACTTTTTGACTGATTGACCTTTAATAAGCCACTTCTTTCTGAGCCTCAGTTGGGATTCTACCTCAAAGAGTTGTCTCAAATAAAATCAAGTATAGAAAATGTTTTAAAAACTAAACATGCTATATAAATGTCAACTAATATTGGAGAGGCAGCACAGCACAGTGATATATATGGGACCATCTACCATGGAAAGGTCATTGACCCTGCAATACCTTCAAAGACACTGTAACATGATAAATTTCATACAAGTTGGATATTTGTATCATTGGAGAATATTCCCCACAATGATGAAATTCCAGGTCTCTATCAAATTATATATGTATGGATATGCATACACACATAGGCATATGTACACTTACTTATGTGTCTATATACACACATGTATAAATATAGGTACGTATTTACATATATATATATAAAACCACATATATGTATAAATATATATGTAAATATATACGTATACACAGAGACTTAGCTAGATGGATAGATGAATGATAGGAATCTTTTGAATATGGAAAGTCTATGAAGACTAGATCCCAACCTGTTGGTGCTAATCTTAGTCATTGCATATTTTAAGCATCACACCTCAATTGGGTTCTTACTGTTTCATGGCAGTCCTTCATTCTTTTCTTACTGACTTTTTATCATACTCTCTCCCACAATGTTTGTACAAACTTTCTACTCATTATTCAACCCTTCTCCCCCTCTGCCTTCTTCCTGCTCAAATAAGATTACTTACTTTATTGAGAAGATGTGTCCATCCAGTATGAACTACCTCAACCCTTTTCCACCATTTTTCTAACCCTCTCAGTGTCCTCATCCTTCATCTCCTTTCTAGTGGAGGAGGAATATGAAGTCTTCTTTATTGCTAAGACTAATTCCCCCACCCTATCTATATCTTTAATCCCATCCCCTTTGGTCTTTTCCATGAGACTGCCCCATCAATCATCTTGGCTACTTAATGCATCAAGTGAAATAATGTATGCAAAGTATTTCATAAACCTTAATGCACTATAGATACACATATTAGCTATTATTATAGCTTTTGGTATCATCTTCATTTTCTTCTGTACTTGCTCCTTCCCTGCATACTTCATATGTTCAGGTTTCCTCTCTTAAGTCAAAATCAAACCAAACCAACCAAACAATTAAGAGACTTCCCTTATTCTGACGTACTTTTGAGCTATTTTCCTTTCCCCTCTTCTTCATTTGCTAAACATCCAGAAAAGAATAGTTTCCCTTCCTCCCTCACCACCTAATCATTCCATCTCAACATCTTGTAATATAACTTCTGTTTATGCAAGTTTACTGAAATAACTCTCTGAGGTCATTAATGAATTTTTTTTATTGCTTGCCAAAAGTCTTTTTTTTCCCTCTAATACATAGTAGGCATTTTCTAAGTATATTTGAAATGAGTAAGTCCAAATATTTTTTAAAAAGAGTGGAAAAAGATAATTATTGTGGGAAACATTTTTTAATAAAATTATAAATGAAGACTAATTAAAGAAAGAGGAAAATACTAAGAGAAAAAAATTTTAAGTGAGGAAGAAAAATTGAAGGGAAAGACCATTAGTTTCAATTTTATTTGAATAGTTGCATTTTCTGAAACAAAGTAAAAATACAATTGACAGCAAAAAAACCCAGTTTATTAATATTAATTATGACAGCTACTATTTACCTAGCACTTTAAGGTTTGCAAAATACTAAACATACATTGTCTTGGAGGGAAAAGTTTTAAAAATAAAATTGAAAACCTTGTGATTATTAGTGAGATATAGTTGAGAAGCCTTTCAGTTCATTAAAAGAAAGATTCTTATACAGCTCTATAGTTTTAGTCTCTATTAATCATGCACAGTCTACTATTTTCAATTTATTTTGGTTTTATTAGGTGATATATTACTGATTATTTGTTAGTAAGACATGCTAAATGAGTTGTTTTTCGAATAGTGGTGAAATTTTATAATTTTAGTTAATTAAGTACTTTTTTCAAATAGTAACTCTCTTGGCCATTTTGTGTTCAGAGCAATGGCCACTGCAAAATGACCAGATGATTTCTGGATACCATTGTATAGAGGAGGTTAACCTCAGACAAAGACAGAACTAAATTGCATTTGCTGGTAATGATCTTAACTTCAATCACACCATTCTTAACAATATGGGTACTAGTTGAGGACATTCTAATTACCTGATATTAAGATTAAAATACCTGTGATAAGTTTCTGAAAGAACCATCAAAAAAAGAGTTGACAACCAATGGTTCAGTAGAAAGAGCGTTAGATTTGGCATCTCAAAGACTAGAACTCAGATCTTGGCTCTGCCACTTACTACCAGTAGAACCTCAGGCAAGTCATTGCTATATGCCTCAGTTTCTTCACCTGTAAAATAAGAGTCTGGACTGGATAACACATTAAGTCCCTCGCAGCTCTAAATTCATGACCTACTTTAGTTAACTAAAGCACTCCCCCTCATAACTGTCTCTGCTTAATGAGTCTCCAGCTTTGCATAGATTTCTGATCCACTGCCAGAGCCACCTTTATTTTCTGTATATTTTCTACTCTTCCTTAGTAAAGCAGTACTATCAATAGTTCTCACCATTTTTTTTTGTTTGTTTGTCAAATAGCAGAACCTCTTGCCTCTTTCTAGGGTTTGTGATCTCATTAATGCTCAGTCTTATTATTTTATGCCTTATAGTGACTGTTTTGAAACTCATTTTTTTTTTACAGTGTTAACCCATTTATGATCCTGCATTGGAGGTGGTAGTGAGCTGCAATGTTAGTAACATGATTATGCCTTTTGGTATAATTCATAGGAGTCAAGGTGGCACGTCCTCTAGTTACATGTTCTTTTGTCTCATCCTCCATATACTGTTATTATGGTGATTATATGTCTGCACATTCTGATTTTGGTGGCAACCGGCATTATCAATACTACAAGACAAGCAATTCACATGCCTTGTATTTTTAATCTAACTTGTATGGTAAGCACAAAGAAAGATCAGCTTTTGCAAAATTTCCCACAATTTTTTGTAAGTGAGCAGATTTTAGCTATGGTAGAATATGGTAGAATAGAAAAAAGAGTGATCTTTGATCACATAGCCAGCATGAAAGGAATTGCATATGGCTTTGGTATGGAGGACAATGCAATTTAAGAACAGAATCCATTAATAGTGTTTTGAGTTTGTTTGTTTTTTTGGAATAGGGGATGAGGCAGCAGGAAGGTCCACCCTGTTATTAGATTCTCAACTATTAATTACTTTGCTACAAGTTAAAGTTTCTTCTTATCCCTACCCACCCATTGAACCTTCGACTTGGGCTAGAATAGACGGGGGCAATAAATGTTGGTAAATTTAGGCCCAGAACAACTTCTTAGCAGAAGAATAAATCAGAATTTCCTTCTAAGCAATAATAGATCATTGTTTTAAAATATACTTGCACGAGTGGAGACAGAAGGGTGAAGTTTTCCTTTGGGGCAAGGGGATAATTCCAAGATGCAATACACTTTAATGTATCTGTGTGTATATGTATGTGTGTGGTATGCTTTCAAATGCATAGCTTGCATTGTAAATTAGATGAAATGATTTTTTTTTGCTTCTTCCTACAACTGATATCACCGATTCATTGGTACCCTATGACACATAGCTACACATGCTTGTGGTTTAAAAAAAAAGGGGGGGATTACCCATCCCTAAAATGAAAGACAGAGACAAAATAACCAATCTGTAATGCAGATTTATTAATAGTCATTCACTGGTTTTCAGTAAAATACTCTTCACATAACCTTGACTTTATTAAGTAGTCCTTAAGGTGCATTTGGAAGACAGATAATGAGTTTGGGGAATAGTCTTATCTACATCAAGCTAATCTTTAACAGCTTGGAAGGGAACCAGAAGAAAGTTTCCCACTTTGAGTGACAGAACCATGTTAAAATGAAGCCTCTTAAAATGTCCTTTTAACATGAAGAGTTTACGGTTTATGACAATGTTTTTATAGGAATGTCTCAAGAAGTGATGAGAATATAAAATAAATAAAAAAGATGGAACACTGTGGAGTTTTCATACTAATACTGAGGGTCAAACAAATTGCTAGTTAAGAGAATAAAGAATTCTACTGTCCTGAGCATGTGAGTAGCACTTTGTATCTTGGTTAATAAAAGGCAAATCAGACTTTCCCTGGAAGAGGAAAAAAGAAAAGTGTTTCATTCACGTTGGCTGTCTCCTTAAAAAGGGGGGACAATCTGAAGGGAGAGATTTTGAATGGCATGTCATTGTCGGGACTGCACATGTCACATTGTCAGGACTTCTATGGAGAGAAGTCCACAAGAACCTTTCTGACCCTTCACAAGTGCAAAGAGCTGTGTGTGTATGTGTGGGTGTGTGTAAGGGGGCTGAGAGCAAGAAAGAAAAGGGGGGATAAAAAGAAAACTAATTGAGAACTATACTTCTAATGAGACAGCTCATATTTTCCCCATGTGCAGATTCCCAGGTTTCAGGTTTTTTCTCCTTCATTGAAAATGTGAGTACCCTTCTTTTGCATAAGACTGAACATACTATGCCAGTCTTCTCCTCACTGCTTGTATGTGAATGTTCAGTCACAGTGAGCTGAAAACTAGGCTGCTGTTTTCTAAGCTTTAAAGCCATTCGTTAGTTAAGCATCTTATTAATGTTACTTCTGATAGCTGTATTTAATTTTCTTTGCGCACTCACTTCACAGCTCTTCTTCTTCATTTGTGTATACACACTTTGGTGATTCTGAGCCTCTGTCCTAAACCTTTGTAAATTTATGGTCAGGCCCAAAATGTCTTTACAACAAAGGTCAGGACTCAGAGACCACAGAGTTATCAGACAGACTGCTGCCTAGATTCTCAGGGTAGGAAGATTAAGTGAGTTTTGCCGAGAATCTACTTAGGTCTCCCTATACTTGGTGACGATGTTAAAAGGGCTATTTCAACATTTTAGCCAACTTTTTCTCTAAGTTTGGCATAAGAAGGATTCTTCAGTTCAGCCAAAGTGAAATGGGCAATTTTCCATTTCTGGCTGTCCACTGGTAAATTCCAGTGAGGATTTGTGTGTAATCAATGTGGTGTAGCATAACTATCCACCCTAATTGGGATTCTGAGAAGGCAGAAGTTTATCTTTTTGGCCAAAATAAATGCCCCTATGGATAGAATGCTGGGATTTAGTGTTTTGGTTTGCCTTTTTTTTTTTTAAGAAGCAGAAGATAATTCATCTGCAAACATACCTTTCTTTCCTCCTTTGTCAATAGAAAAGTTGTTTTGCTAATGGTTATCTGTCTACAAGTCCTTGACCTGCTTGTAAACACATTCTGCAGGAAAACCCTGGGCCATGGCCTCAGAGCTTTGCGTCAACAAGAGATAAAGTGACCACAACTTAACCTGATCTGGCCTGGAGTGCCCTCTGCTGCCCCTTGACCAACCCCTTCCCTAATCTCTGTCCTTCTGAAAGAAGCAGATTACTTGTGAAGCTAGGCACACAAAACCTTCACCTGGGAATTTGGCTCTATTTTTGAAGTGACTATTTTTAATATTGTCAAATAGCTTGATGAGGAAGCCATTTTTAACACCACCACCTTGTAACAGCAAAATATATATTGGTTTACAGTGGCTCATCAGAGGCTGTGTTTATACCAAGTCCAACAAACTGATTGAAAAATGAGAAAAAAATCAACTAGTTGAGTTAATAATATTTATACCAAAAAAGCAAGATTGTGTTCAAAAGGAATTCAAATTTTAAAATGATAAGAAAATAACTAATCCAACTAAATCATTATATGAACAGAGTAAGACGAGCAAATGTCTTCCATTATAATAAATCAATCTGGGATTCTTTCTTCTGACATTTCCTCCAAAGGAACATCCCCTTCATTGGAGGTCTCTTACATCTCTCTTCTCTTTCCTTTAGCACTCCTTCCCTTTTTTGCATATTATTCTTATTTGTAAATTTAATCACTGTCTTCATCTGCTACTCTAGATGGATTAGTCCATTGTCCCCCTCCCCAGACACTTTTCTTAGTCTGGTCCCTCACTTCTCACTCATTCCATTCATTCCAAATCTAGTCACTGTCATTCCTCTGGTGAACATTCCAGGGTTCACTATTTCTCATGTTCACTCCCTTGTACTGGTATACCAGAAATCAAACTAACAACTACTTATTGAGTATATATATATATATATATATATATATATATATATATATATATATATATATATATATATATATATACATACATATATATACATACATATATATACACACATATATACACACATATATACACACACACACACACACACACACACACACACACACACACATATATATATAATCCTAGGACATGGGGAGAGAAAGTCAGGGGCCCATTTTTATGTCTGTTTTGTGTTCCTGTTGCTTTCAGGATGGCAGAATTATAGTAACAAATATAGTAACAAAACAAAAACAAATAATCTTTGGGCATGTTGTCAATAAGCTGGTATGATTGCTTTCTAAACTGTGATATGCCCACACTTAGCACTAATCCTTAAAATTTAAAAAGAAAAAAATGTGGCTTTTGAAAGCTAATTTTTGTTCCTTTTGGTATTTCTCCAAATTTATTTTAGTCCTGATAGGTACAATGAGAAAAAGGAGAATGAGAGAAAACAATGTACATGGAAAAATATACAGAAGGGTGCTGTTCCAAATCTCATGATGCTGTGAACCAAGGTGTTGCAGTTCATTAAATACCCAATTTTTACAAATTTGCCTTGTATAGGCCTGACAAACCTGTCTGCTTTTACCCTCTGAGAGAAATGAAAGTCAGAGAATGGCTTAGTTCCATAATGATGCCTAATGATCTTTTTTTTTTTTTGACAGTGCTAATATTCATAGTGGCTAAGATGAATCTACAGCCTTTCTTTATTCACTCTCTTTCAAATGGGAAAAGCTCAACTTCTTTATTTGTGTCCCCAACATCATTCCTGAGCTACATTTCAGGTTGGGATGGGTTTTGGCCAGACACTGTAAATCTCTCATCCCTTTTTGCTTACCTATCTTTCTGATAGAAATACTGAAGCCCTGCCAGGTTGTTTGGATGCCAATGGCAGCAGCATCGCTTCTCCCCAAGGAACTGAGCTGGCATGGAACTGAGAGATTGAGGGGTTTTTTTCCTTGTTTGTTTGTTTTTCTCTTCTGTCAGCACTGACACTGTGTTGCACATTAGTAGAAATGGGTTAGTGTGACTCAATAAATTCTCAGCTGAAGTTCAGTTGGGAAATGTAGCTATTGTATTTAATATCCACAAAATGAATAAGTTCAAGAGAAAAAGTTGCCACTCACTTCATTACAGTTACTTTATAAAGTTTAAACATATGTTGACATATATAATCTATGCCAGGGGTGGGACACTAGAGGCCATATGTGGTCCTGTAGGTCCTCAGGTATGGCCCTTTGACTGAGTCCCTTAAGGGGATTTGTTCTGCGAAGTTTGGACTCAGTCAAAGGGCCACACTTGAGGACCTACAGGGCCACATGTGGCCTCCAGGCTTCAGGCTCCCTAACCCTGGCCTAAGACTTTGATTCAAAATGTCTCACTGATTATTCTTTTGACAAGCAAAACCTCCAATCTCTGAGCCACAAAGTTTTTGTACTTTGTTTTCTCTTCCAACCAGACTATTTATTGAACCAATGGCTATTGTCCTTAAAAGAAGTTTTTAGAACATAAAAATCACTTCCTGGAAAGTAAGAGTAAGGAAAAAAAACCTAAATGCCAAGGTTAAAAAAAATAGAAAAAAAACTTGAATATGTTAATAGTAATAACAATAGTAGTAGTTATTTAAATTATATTTTAAAGTTTGTAAAGTACTTTACATATATTTTCCTATTTTAGCCTCATTATAATCCTGACAGATATGTACTAGCAGTATAGTCCCCCATTTTCCAAATGAACAAAAACTCAGATTAAATGATTTACCCATTGTCATACAGCTCTATTAAGTATCAGAATCAGGATTTGAACCCAGACCTTCCTAATTCCAAGTCCAGTACTATATTTATTGTCCTCATTATTTATTGAGAACATGAGTTAAAGTATCAACATACACAATCTATTGCTTTAATTAATCACTAATAGATGTTATTGTTGATGAGTTGTAATCACTGTCTCATATGTTATGATCTTATATAATTGACACAATCAATATATAAATGAACTATTTCCAGGGGAACTTAGAAATATATTTTAAATTAATCTTGGTAGATCCCCAGGACAACCCATAGGAACCATTTATCCTATTCTTGATATAGATAATATGTAGATATAGATATAGGGCATTCTTACCTCAGCAATTAGTATTCCCAAATTTATTGAATATTGCACTACTATGTTCAATTGTTTTTAGATTTTACCAGATCAATTTCACTGATCAATAATTTACTTTTTAATCAATAACAAGTAGTACTAATGATCCATCACAGTATAGTTTGATATCTGGTACTGCTAGGTGCCCTTTGTTCCTATTTTTCTTCCCTTCTTTACCTTGGATTCTTGACATTTTGTTCCTTTAGATAAATTTTATTATTTTTTTAATCTGTATATATTTTTTTGAAAAAAGATGGTTTCATTGGTATGGCACTAAATTTTTAAAATATTTTAGATGATATTATCATTTTGTTATATTGGCTTGACCCAACCGTGAGCAAATAATACCTCTCCAATTGCTTGTCTTCTTTTATTTCTTTTTTTAAGTGTCTTGTAGTCACACTGGAATACAAAATAAACCTACAAAAATTAATAACCTTTCTGTACATTGCTAAAAAAAAAGGCTAGAAAATAGAAAAAGAAATCCCATTCAAAAAACTTTAAAATGCATAATGTAACTGGAAATAATCTACCAAATGATTGATGACTACTACTTCATGATGCAACTTGAGATCTAGTATTGTAATGCTCCTTTCATTTACATTTTTTTTGTCATTTCCCCAGAGACTTTAAGTCTATTCCTCCTATTGCTTTATTGTATAGTTGCATAATATATCCCTCTAATTAACTGATACAGCACTAAATAAATGAATTTAAATGATGTTGTCATTTTAATTTTGTTGGCCTGGTCCATCCTTAAGCAGTGAATACCTATGCACTTAATTGTCTTTATTTCTGTAGTGTTTTATAGTTTCATTTATATAAATTTCATGTGTATTTTTGTAGGACAACCCTAAAATATTTAAGCATTTTAATTTATTTTGATTGCAGTTTCTCTTATTGTTGTTGCCCCCTCCTTTTTGGTATTGTTATCTATGAATACCAATATTTTTGTGAATATACTTTATTCACAGCTACTTAATTATGTCTAGCAACTGTCCCATTTAATATCTTTGGTGACCCTCTGGGATTTTCTATGTACACCGTTATATCATCTGGAAATAGGGACAATTTGTCTTTCTTTTTTTTTTTGCCACTGTTTATACATTTTAATTTGACTCTCTTGTTTTATTGCTATAGCTAACATTTCTTGAACTGTGTCAAATAGTAGCGGAGGGAGCATGCATGCTTTACCCCTGTTTGTACTGGGGACACTTCTACTGATTCTTCATAATAAATAATTGTATCTCTGGGTTTTAAAAATACGTTTTTTATGTTTTTGAACATGAATAAGTGTTATATTATGTCAGTCTTTTTTGTGCTTCTTTTAAGATAATCATGTGGCTTAATCTTTTTTGTCATTTTTATGGTTAATTGCACTAATTGTTTTCTATTGATTTCCTATTTCTTCTTCTAGGATAAAACATTAACTCATAAATTTGTCTGTTAAAGCCTTTTACAATCTGGTCCCAACTTACCTTTTCAGCCTTACACATTACTCCTCTCCCTGACATCTATGATCCAGATACACTGTCCCCCCCTTTTCTCTCACGTAGTATTCCATTTTATGTCTCCCTACCTCTATATCAACTATCTTCCATTCCTAGAATGTATTCCCTCTACAGATTGAATCCATCACTTTCTTCAAGCTGTAGTGTGCCTTCTAAATATGGATTTTCCTGATACTACTAGTGCTGTCTTTCCCTAATTACTTTGTATGTGTTGTGCATATATTGTATATGTTTTATCTCGGATCAAATGTTAGCTCCTTGACAGCAGTTGTTCTTTCTTTTATTCTTTTATCTTTTGTCTTTGCATACCCAATTTTATGCATAGTATGGGTGCTTA
Organism: Phascolarctos cinereus; assembly: GCF_003287225.1. Taxonomy (NCBI): domain Eukaryota; kingdom Metazoa; phylum Chordata; class Mammalia; order Diprotodontia; family Phascolarctidae; genus Phascolarctos; species Phascolarctos cinereus. The sequence continues at coordinate 128,562,833 of NW_027555736.1, read as the reverse complement.
ATAAATTATTATTGTTTGATTGGTTGATGTTAGAACATCCTTGTATCACTAGTGTAGTTTCAACTTGATAGTAGTGAATTATTTGCTGGATATTTTTTCAGCATTCTTACATTAGTGAAACATTCTATCATCAGTGAGATGAGTTTATAACTATTGTTCCTTGCTTTGCTGTTCTTTGGCCTGAGCATCAGGCAATCAATAAGCATTAACTAAGCACTTACCATATGATGGACATTGTACTAATTGGTAGGGATAAAAAAAGAATAAGACAAAGTATTCCTGACTTCAAAGTGCTCGCATTCTACTGGGGGGAACGACAACCTCTATTTGAGGTACAATACATCAATGGAATGACCATATTTCTCTCATAAAAGGAATTTGCTGGAGGTCTTTTTCTAGCTGTTTGATATGATTTGTTTGAAAAGCCATCTAATCTGAGGGTTGGTGATGGAGTTCTTTGGCTATTCATTTATGGCTTATTCAGCTTATTTTCTTGAGATTGGGTAGTTTAAAATATTTATTTAGCTTTTTGGCTTGGGCATTTCATATTCTTGTAAACTTTCACTAATTTACTTTGAATTCTTAGTTTCACAGTTGTACAATTGTATAAAAATTTCTGTCAATTTTTGTTTTCTGTTTGTTATAAATTCACCTTGCTTTTTTTAGTCCTCTATTTTTCTTAAGTTAGCTAATCATTTTTTAAAACTTTTATGTTTCTATATTTCACCTCTAATTTTAAAGATTTCTTCATTTGTATTTTGTTAATTAATTTTTTGTATTAAAATTGCATGCTTATATCTTTTTTATTTTGTTAATATAAGTTTTCAGATATACAAATTTCTTCTGTATCTCTGAGGATGGCTTTATCTGTGTCCCCTAAGTTTTGATATGCTATCTTATTATTATTGAATTTAATACTTTATTGTTTTGACAATTTGTTCTTTCATATCATTATTCAGAACATGATTGCTTAGTATTCATTTAGTTTCGTGTCTTTTGTTTATATTTCCTTTATAAATTTCTATTTTGTTGACTTATGTCTATAAAGGATACATTTATTATAATTTTCTTTTTGCATTTGTTTATTATTTCCTTATATGCTAATACTGTATGCTGGTTTGCAGATGAACACATAAAATCTTTAATATTCCCATTCAAAGACAATCAAGGTCAGTCAAATATACTTTTTACAATGCTCTGTTCAGCTCTACATTTTCTATCATTTTAATTTTTTTCATTTCATTTCTCTAATTCTGAAGGAGAAATGTTATATTTTCTATTATTATTGTGTTTCTGTCTTTTAAATTTTCACCAGTTCTTTGATAATCAGGGAAACTACATTTTGCTAAAAGGTACCATGGACCTTACAAATTACTATCAAAACTAAATATATGTGCACCAAATGGCATAGCATACAAATTCTTTAAGGAAAAGGCAAATGAATTAAAGGAGGAAGTAGACAATAAAATTATACTTGGGGGGGATCTCAAATTTTCCCTCTCAAAACTAGACAAATCCAACCAAAACATAACCAAGAAGTTAAAGAGATAAATAGAATTTTGGAAAAGTTAGATGTGATAGAAATCTGGAAAAAACTGAGTGCAAATAGAAATGAATATACCTGTTTCTCAGTGACAAGTGGTGACTACAGAAGAATTGACCATGTGTTGGAGCATTAAAACCTCACAACCAAATGAAGAAAAGCAAAAATATTAATTGCATTATTTTCAGACCACAATGCAATAAGAGTTATATTCAATAAAGGCCAGCAGAAACATAGATTAAAAATTAACTGTAAAGTAAGTAATCTAATCAAAAATAATGAACAGGTCAAAGGACAAATCATAGAAACAACAAATAATTTTATTAAAGAGAATGACAATGATGAGACAATATACCAAACTTATGGGATGCAGCCAAAGCAATAATTTGGGGAAATTTTATATCTCTCAATGCTTATATCAAGAAAACAGAGAAAGGGCAGGTTAGTGAATTGGGCATGCAACTAAAAAAAAAAGCCTAGAAAAAGAACAAATTAAAAATCCCAAATTAAAAATCCTAAAAGTCAAAGGAGATATTAATAAAATTGTTAAGTAAGAAAACCATTTAACTAATAAACAAAACAAGAGCTCATTTTTTATAAATTTGATTTTAAAAAAAGAAAAAAACAAATTTCCAGTATCAAAACTGATGAGTGAATTCATCACCAATGAACATAAAGTTAGAGCAATTATTAGAAGCTATTTTGCCCAATTATATGCCAATAAATTTAACAATTGAAATGAAATGTATGAATATCTAATATATGTACATATATATATATGTACATATATATATATGTACATATATATATATATATATATATATATATATATATATATATATATATATATATATATGAAATTACCTGGACTAAGAGAAGAAGAAATAAAGTAAATAAATAATCCAATTTTAGGAAAATAAATTGAATAAGCCATCAATGAATTTCCTAAGAAAAAACCCAAAGACCAGATGGATTCACAAGCAAATTCTACCAAATATTTAAAGAGTAATCAGTCCCAATGCTACATAAACTATTTGGGCAAATAGGTGAAGAAGTAGTCCTACCAAATTCCTTTTATGACATAAATATGGTGCTGATATCCAAACCAGGAAAAGCCAAAACAGAGAAAGAAAACTATATAGCAATATCCCTAATAAATATTGATGCAAAAAATTTAAATAAAATACTAGCAAAGAGATTACAGAATATATCACAATGATCATACACTATGACCAGGTGGGATTTATACCAGAAATGCAAGGCTGGTTTAATAATAGGAAAACTATCACACAATTGACCACATCAATAGCAAAACCAACAGAAATCATGTATTATCTTAACAGATGCAGAAAAAGCCTTTGACAAAATATAGCACACATTCCTACTAAAAACACTAGAGAGCATAGGAATAAATGGAGCTTACCTTAAAATGATAAGTAATATTTATCTAAAACCATCAGCAAACATCTGTCATGTGGATAAGTAAGAAGCCTTCCCAGTACAATCAGGGATGAAGCAAGATGCCCATTATCACCTCTTTTATTTAATATTGTACTAGAAATGTTAGCTGTAGCAATAAGAGAAGAAAAAGAAATTAAAGGAATTAGAATAGGCAATGAGGAAATAAACTATCGCTCTTTGCAGATGGTATGATGTTATATGTAGAAAATCCTGGGGAATCAACTAAAAAAAACTACTTGAAATTATTAACAACTTTAGCGAAGTTGCGGGATGCAAAATAAACTCACACAAATTTCCATCTATTACCAAGAAATTCCAGCAGCAAGAGATAAAGAAATTCCATTTAAAATAACTGTAGACAATATAAAATATTTGGAAGTCTACCTGCCATAACAAAACCAGGAGTATATGAAAAGAACTATTAAACAGTTTTTACATAAATGAAGTTAGATCTAAACAATTAGAAAAATATTAATTGTTCATGGTAGGCCAAACCAATATAATAAAAATGACAATTCTACCTATGTATTCAGTACTGTACCAATCAAACTATCAAAATTATTTTATGGAGATAGAAAAAACAACAAAATTTGGTTAGAAAAAAAATACTCAAGGATATCAAGGTAATTGAAGAAAAAAAATGTGAAAATGGTCTAACCAGATCTCAAACTGTACTATAAAGTGGCAATAGTCAAAATAATTTGGTACTGGCTAAGAAATAGAGAGGTGCTTGGATGAGAAATAGAGAGTTGGATCAGTGAAATAGATTAGGTACTAATTATATTATAGTAAATGGCCATAGTAATCTAGTATATGATAAACCTAAAGATCTAAGTTTTTGGAACAAAAAACTCATTATTTGACAAAAACTAGTGGGAAAACTGGAAAACAGTAAGACTGAAACTAGATATAGACAACATCTCATACCCTATACCAAGATAAGGTCAAAATGGATACATGATATACACATAAAAGGTGATACCATAAGCAGATTAAGAGAGCATGGAATAATTTATGTCAGATTTGTGGATAAGGAAAGAACTTAGAATCAAAGAAGATTTAGAGAACATTACCAAATATAAAATAAATAATTTTGATTATGTAAAATTAAAAATTTTTTGCACAAACAAAACGAATGCAACCAAAATTATAAGAAAACTGAGAAAAATATCTTGCCTCATTTCTCAAATACATGGAAAACTGAGTCAAATTTATAAAAATACAAATCATTCCCCAATTAATAAATGATCAAATGATATGAACAGGCAGTTTTCAGACAAAGATATCAAAACTATCTATGTCATATGAAAAAAATGCTCTAAATGACTATTGATTAGAGATATGCAAATTAAAAGAACTCTGAGTTACCACCTCAAACCTATCAGATTGGCTAATATGACAGCAAAGGAAAATAGCAAATGTTAGAGGGATTTGGGGAAATAATGAACAGGAAGCTTTCAGAAAAATTTGGAAAGGCTTACATGAACTGATGCAAAATGAAGTGAGCAGAGCCAGGAAAACATTGTACACAGTAACAACAATATTGTACAATGCAACTGTGAATGACTTAGCTATTCTCAGCAATGTAATGATCTAAGATAATTCTGGACTCATGATGACAAATACTATCTATCCACAGAGAAAGAATGAGGGAGTCTGAGTGAAGATCAAATTATATTTTCTTAAACTTTAAGTGTTTTTGTTGGGGACTGGTCTGTGTTTTCTTTCATACCATGACTAATATGAAAATATATTTTGGATGATTGCACGTGTGTAGTTTTTCCAGATGAAGATCACGTGACTACACCCAAGAAGATAAGTGCCTTTACATCTTGTTTTATATTATTGCTTTGTTAGAGCTAAATAAACCTCCTTTATTAAATATCCTATGATTTAAGAGTGCCTCATTTTGTCCTGTCATAGAACCTGAACTTAAGAGAGTGCTGGCATTACAGCCAAACCTCCAACATACTGAATATATCAAGTTAAGAAAATAATTAGTGGATTGACAACAACTCCAGTCTCTGATACATAACTTTCTATGTGATCTCTGGGCAAATCATGAATTAACCTCTCAGTACCCCTCAGAAGCATCATGAATATTAGTTACAAATGGGGTTTCTACACTGAGAGTTCCTTACACAGTTGAAATTATAAGTCTGGATCAAAAAAGAAAAACAAAGCACAGCACACATATGTATAGCTCTTTAGGTTTGCAAAAATACTATATATAATAATAATAATAATAATAATAATTATTATTATTATTATTATTATTATTACTACCCTCTGTTTTATGGATGAGTAAACAAAAGTTCAGAGACTTTAATTTCTTTGCCTAGATTCATACAGATTGTAATTTTCTAACAGAGAATTTGAATCAAGAGGTTACTGAGGAGAAAGCAGCTTTGAAGCAAGTGAGTATCCATATAGCAAGGAAAGAAGAAGTGAGGGGACTGAGGGGGCAAGGAAGGCAGAAACTCTGGCACTTTTCCCAAATCCTGAATAGGAAAAAGTAAATTTGGCATGATGGCTAGCACAAATTCTGGGCTTGAAAAAAAATGTATTCTCAACTTCTTAACAGCAACCAAAGCTACTTTAACTCTTAAATAAGATCTAGTCCTACACTGAGCATTACTATTAATTGCTATCAAATAAATTAGGCTCCCAAAGTCAGTTATTTCAATAGAATGTACCACCAACCTTCTCCTACATTAGTTAAAAACCTTAGAGCCACCTTTGTCTCCTTTCTCATCCGCATCATCAAATATTCAATCAACTGCCCAGTCTTCTTGATTCTACTTCTACAACATATCTCTTATCTGTTGTATTCCATTCTAATGGTCACACAAGTTAAAGTCTTTAATACCACTTGTCTAGACTATTTTTATAACATCTTACCAGTTTCTCTCCAATCCATTCACCCCACAGATACCAAAATAAACTTCCTAAGGCACAAATCTGACCATTCCTTTCCCCTACAACCCACCTCTGACAATGCTCAAAAAAGCCTTCTATACTTATAAGATTGCCTATAAGATTAAATATAAATTCCTTAGATTGATGTTCAAGGTCCTTCACAAATTGGCTTCCACCAATATTTCTAGTCAATTTCTATTAATCCTCTTTATTTATTCTGTATTTCAGTGACAGTGTACTACTTGCTGTTGCCAAATCTCCACATTCCATCTTGTGTCTCTTTGAATCTTACAAGATTCATCCCATGCCTGGAATGTACTTCTAATCTCATTTATACATCTCACAGTTCTTAACTTCCTTTAAGACTCAGCTCTGGTGCCAACTTCTCTCTATACTTTTTATTGCCCTTCCAGTTACTAGGATTCTTTACCTCCTCAAGTTATCTTATTTTATCTCTTCAGTAGAATGTGTACTTCCTGAAGTCAGTCAGTTTTTGTATTCGCATATCCACTTACTAACAAAATGCTTTGCATATACTAGTTGCTTTAAAATGCTCCTGGGTTTGAAAACAATTTTAGTATGTTAAGTTGGAATTGTTACAACTGCAGACAGAATTTTTTTCATCTTTATCCTTCTAATTTGTACCTGATTTGACCTTTGCTATATGGTCTGACTACACACAGATATCTGATTCAAAAATGACTCCTACATGACAGCCAGTAATTTCTAGTATATTAAGACATCTTCAGTTCGATTTTCTGTGATGTTCTTTATTGCTCACCATGTCCAGTTATTACCAAATCTCTTTTCAAATAAGGTATTCACAATATACAGGTATGTATGAGGCTCCTTAATAACCTTTAAGTTTGGGGGCTTTTTCTTAATCCTGAACCATTTCTCAATTTATTTGCCATCGTATTGTCCTTATACCTACCTTAAGATTGAAGATAGTAAGTTTTCCAAGAATTCTGTCATTTCTTCATTCTCTGCAACAGATGTTTTTGATTAAATTGCAATTAATGTAGTTTTTGCTTATGCTCTTTGTGATTATTATAAAAAGAGATGACCATATGTTCCATGAGATTATGCTTTTTGCTTCCTTTGGGGTCATGATGAAGCCAACTTTGTAAATTCCTTTATTTACCTTTCCATGTAGGACCTGTGAGTCATTCTTCAAATTTGTTGCAATTTTCATTTTTAGTTTTATATAGAACAAAAATATCTATCTATCTCTCTACACATACATGGTTTTATTTCTATAGTTATTTATCAACTCACTAGTCTTTATAAAAGACTTCCATATCTGGAATGCCGACACTGAAATTTCTTTTATAGATGGCCTAATATTTGCATGATTCTTTATACCCTCTGCCCCCATTTCTGCCATTCTGCCACTGTTAGGGAGAAGTGGATCACATAGGACTGAGGGCTATTTTGCGTCTTACTTGGTTTCATCTGTTATCACCATTAAAAAAAAAAAACTAACCATCTAATGACCAACAGCTGGTAATGAGCTTTTCCTTACCTAACCTGGTCCTAATAAAATAGACATAGTTTAGCACTGGAACCCTCCTCAGATTGGTTGAAAGTACCTTAGCTTGTGCTGTGCTGGCATAGCTAAAAAAACATATAACATGCCATTATCAGACAAGTAGGACATTTATAGAATTTTCAGTCTATGCATATTAGACAAGGCATTAGAGAGGTATAAAACAAAATATTTTTTGCAATATTGGTCTAAAAGTATGATAATGGTGTAAGTGGTGTAAGTTGCAACGTAATAAAGCTTTCAAATGATTATTTTAATAAAGTGTCTCCAAGAATTAAATCACAATTTCTTAGAAGTATCCTTATATCTTCTAATAATTTTGTATCTTCCCCAAAGTGGCCAGCTAGGTACTCAATACATGCTTACTGAATAATAATTAATCAAATAAATCCAACACTTATTGAAAGATCACAGTATTAGAGATTATGCTGAAGCTGTCAATTTGGAAACTGCCTGAATACATTCCATGTTCGAATTTGGTTCTTACAAGGAATGTCAGATTTTACAGTGAAATGGAGATAAAAAAAGGGGTCAAACATGGACCCTGTGACCTCGAAAACTCCCATCAAAATTCCCCAAAAACGTATGGCTTTTCAATTTCACTCAGAAATGTACAACCATTGGTAACTGAGAATTTTAGTCTATTATATGCCCTGGATACATATTTCAGCACTGGTATAGAATTATAGTCAAGTGTGACCCTTTCACCCTTTCCTTAACCCTTTCTATGAGATGCTTTGTATTAAAGTGAGGAAGAAAACACATATTACTAGTACTTTATAGCCTTAGATAGAGTAGGCCCAGAGCAAAAGATCAAAGGACTTCTTCAAACTCCCTTACCGTGCTAATTAATGGGAAAAGCACATTTGAGTTTCATTATAACTTTTAAAGGAAAGGATTCAAGTATCCTGTCTAGTGGAAGTTTCTGAAAAAATGGTTTCTGAAAGCAGCAGATGCCCATACATTAACCCATTAACAGCAATACTTAGAATGTTATACTTCAGATTTTTTAAGAAGCAGAACTGCTAATAAGCTCACATATCGTAAGATTTCAATTCTTAATAGGTTTCTATGTGATATCCCTTTTCTTGAAAGTCTAGTTCTGCTTTAAAAAAATAGAAGAAAAGAAAGAAATTCTTAGGAGAATTTGTTTTTGCCATTGTCATCTTGTTATTATGCTTTGACCTTCCCTTTAGCCCTTCAGAATTTACTTTTATTCTTAGGATGGCAATGAGAACCAAGTTTTCCTTTATGATATGTCTCTTCTTATTGAAAAATGTAGGTGTTACTAAGATGACTAAGATTAATAATATCTTGATCAGTGATCAGTAGCAACTTTGGTTGGGTGTGAGGACATTTGAAGAGACAGGTCTATGTTATTGCAATATTGTTGAGTCTCAAAAGGACATAATCTGAAGACATTAGACATCTAAAATATCCCTCGAAATTTGCACACTGAAAGAACTCAAACACCACCAGGCATCTGAAGGGAAATCATTATCTGTCTGAAGATTTTTAGTCTCTAATGCTATGGTATTTGTATATCTGTCTGTCTGTCTCTAGCTATTTAAACTATTAAAACTGAAAACACTAAGACTTTTGGACACCATGTGCATGTCTCTATGTGTGGAGACAGAGAGAAAAACAGAGATAGATAGAGAAAGACAGAAACAGAGACATAAAGAGATATAAATAGAAAAACAGAGTAAGTGAAAGACCCTCTAGGCTTCAGTTTTCTAATTTATAAACAAGGGTTTCATTTAGACAAATGTTAAGATATTTTTCAACTCCCAAATTTTATTACTCTCTTTTTCTGTATACAGGTGTACACACATGCACATAAACACATGTGTAAACACTTGTTTGAGGTGGTTTTGCCTATTATTTCACTGTTGTAATCAGCTCTTAAGGTAAATTCCCTCCTTCAGTGCAGATCAGAAATTCATCCCAATTTCAGTTGTGGAAAATTGCCTAGAGAACTGACTCATGATCATAAAGATATATATCTATATCTATAGATATATCTATATCTATATGTATATATAGATATAGATATATAGATAGAGATAGATATAGATATATCTATATCTCTATCTATATATATCTATATATAGATAGAGATATAGATATATCGATAGATAGATAGATAGATAGATAGATAGATAGATAGATAGATAGATAAATATGAAAGGTAAGACTAGAAACCAGGCCTTCCTAACTACAAAGCAGGCCTTCTATCCACTATGACACGTTGCCTGTCCATGTGTATAGTCATCATCATCATCATCATCATCATCATCATCATCATCACTCACATTTATGTAGTGTTTTAAAGTTTGCAAACAATTTCCTCACAGAAATCCTGTGAAAAAATGTAAGTTATTTTAATTTTTATTTCATAGATAAGGAAACAAATTCTTATGGAGTCAGAAACTTGTTCATTCTCACACAGCTAGTAGGTGGTTGAAGTAGAAAGTAAATCCAGAATTGCTGAATCAAAAACCAATACTATATCCACTATACAAGAGGAGTCAAACTCACTTCCCAACCTTCCAAACTCCCCAAACTGGGACCTGAACCAGATGTTTAATAAATAAAAATATGATACCACATAGATAATGGTGATTTGTGGTTCTCTAAGTTAGTATGTGACCTTCAAGGATCCATTTCAACTTGATTTTGACATCATTGCATACCACTGACCCACTCAAGCATGTATGTGAATAGATTTTTTAACACTGAAATTTATATATCTTGATAATATACTTAAAGCATATAAAGTTCAAATATGTTCATTTTTCTTTTGCTGTTTGAAACAGAGATCACATCATTACCATGTAAAGAATGAGCTTATATTATCTTTGTATGATTTCATGGTGGAACATGATAGCATATATGAATATTCAATATTCAAGGAGAGAGACATGTAAAAATCATTTTTCTATAATTGGTCTGAGGGCAAAGGGTTGATAACATGTATAAAAGCTTCCAGATAAGCTTTTGGACTGGACTGGCTTCTAATGAGGGAAACAGAAAAGAAATGAACTTTGGAAATGTGATGAGTCCATGTTCAATTTTTTCTTAAAGGAAATAATCACTTTGACCTTGAACTCCAAAAGGCCCAGAAATCAACGAATTTTACTCTTAAGCGCCTTAACAAGCATGAGGATTAGAGGCGAGCTGTGTAGAATGGTTCATATTAGATAAAAATGATAATGGACAATAGAAATTCACCTATGCCTGCAGCCCAGGCATCCCTGTGCAAATTCCATTTCCCTCGGTTCTTTCTGAGATAGAGTGATACCACTTTGCTGTGTTATACATACAGTACATAACAACATGACTTCTTCACTGGGAAGAGTGAAAGGAGAAGTAAATTGAATGCAGAATTCTACTTAAAAGCAATTCCTTATACAATACCAGACATAAATTACTTAAGCCAAGTGTATCAAAAAGGCCAGGCATAATTAACATTGGACCCAGTATTGTGAGCCAACTTGCTGTTTAGTTATTTATTTCGGTGTGATATGCGATCAATTCTTCATCCAAATAAAGAATAAAATTTTGAGTGAAACAAATTGATCAAACATTGTCACTATAGACTTCAGGGCCTATAATCTTTCCAACTAAATAAGAGGGGGCATGATGCTACAGAACAGTATCTTTTTTCTTAATAGATCCATCAAAAATTCACAAACATGGATATATACATACATGCGTGTGTGTATTTATACATATCTATGCACATATATGAGAAAATATGATAAGTATACCAAAATGTGCTAGTATCTATGATAGAAGTAAGTAGTCTGTCTGTCTATCTATCCATCTATCTATCTAATTTTACTAGATCTTGATTCCTCGCCTTCTTTAAAGGGAGATTAAACTTAGTTCAGTTCACCTTGAAAGAAGGGAGATTCTACTCATATCTTGAAAATGCAGAATAAATTACATTATTTTTCCTAAAGAAAAGAATAAAGAGTAATGAAGCATGGAAAAGGGAGGGAAGGGAGGGAGAAAGGATGGGAAAGGAAGTGAAATACAATAAGCTTGGGAAAAGAAAGATAGTTTTGTGATTAATATTGAAGTTCTCTGACCACAGGCTTCACATTCTATTCTTTCCTCCCTAGATTTTAGAGAGATCTGCTATACTTGATTTTTATCTAGATTTTCATAATAATAGATGATTAAATGGAGGTTGAAAAGCTTCTGAAAAAAAATTCCTCCAGTCTATTAGAACTGTTTTGTCACCTGTTTTATGTTTAAATTTTCTCCTCAAATTTCAGAGTGCTACAGTGCCAGAAGTCTCTTTCTCTCCTCTCCTCACAAGACTATAATACATTGACATAGTTATATTATGCCCTTATTTCAGCAAACTGTAGAATGGTAAAATGTCCATTAGTATACTAACAACAATTTGTTAGAGATCAATTTAACCATCTAAACTGGAAAAACAAGATGGAAGAAAATATATATTGCTAAGGTTACAATGGCAGGCAATTGGGCATGCTTCCGTGTGTGTGTGTGTGTGTGTGTGTGTGTGTGTGTGTGTGTGTGTGTGTGTGGTGTGTTGGACAAATGCTAAAGACAGACAATGATCTGAGCTATATTTGAAGAGAAAGAGCCCACAAGATCATAGATGGGGAGGTGAAGGGGGACCTCAAGGATGGTCTGATCCACCCCCTTCCTTTTATTGATGAGGAAACTATGGCCCAGAGCAGTTCATTCACTTGTCCAAGGTTACACAGGGAGTATCAGAAATGAGAATTCAGCCCAGTGCACTTTCTCTTATTCCACATTTTCTCCCAAGTTTTTGTTGTTCAGTTGTTTCAGTCCTGTCAGACTCTTCGTAAGACATTTGGGGTTTTCTTGGCAGAGACGCTGGAGTGGTTTGCCATTTCCTTCTCCAGCTAATTTTGCAGATGAAGAAATTGTGGCAAATTGGATGAAGTGATTTGCCCAGGGTCAAGATAGTATCAGGATTGGATTTGAACTCAGGTCTTCCTGACTCTAGGTCTGGAACTTTATCCATTGTGCCACCCAATTGCCTCTCTCTTAGATTAGGATGCATTATATTTGGCAAACTGAACAGTACTTTCATTGATTAATAGCAAGCATTTATTAAGTATAGTTTCCTCGGCTGCAAAATGGCTATATATAATAATATAGGGTAGGGAATAATATTTAGGTAGGGAAGTGTGCAAATAAATAGTCAGTAGAAAACTAAAATTTTAAAAAGATATAGATCAAGCATCACCTTTTCAATGAAGTAATTCATGATTTTACGTTCCTTTGTATTTAATTATCTTCCATTTATTTTGTATATATTTATTATATACATATTACATACTTACGTGCTGTCTCATGATAAAAAGCAAACTCCTTAAGAAAGGAATTTTTTTTGTTTTTTTGGTATTTGATCTCACAGCGCCTGATACATAGTAGATATTTAATGTGTATCCGCTGATTGATTAAATTATAAACCACAAGATTCCTTAATCAATTTGTAGACAGTATAGTAAGATTTTCAGATTCAAATCCTTGTTTTAATTTATTATCGCAAGGCAAATAGTTTAACTATTCTTGTTCATTTTCATTATGATCACTAAGAAAAAACTGGCAATTTCTTCTTTTAGCTAAAACATCCTTCAAAGTACTTTGGCAAGCTAAAATATTTTGCAATGAAGAAGTGTTCCCAACTCAACTCTACCCCCATGCCATCATGCAAACAAGTCTTCCTTTTCAGGGACTGTTTTTTATAAAGTTGATTACTCATGTAACAACTTGCAAAAGCTGTGTAGCTCCTCATTCATATTTCTTGATATAAATGATTGTCTCTGAAGGATGGAATGAGACCAAATTGTATAAGGAACTGCAGTTACAATAGTTGCTTGTAGACCTGGGTTTTATCTTTATACCAGCTGACAGTAGACTACAATCCAATTCTCCCACATATCTTTTAATTAAAAAATCCATAAGTTATTTTGAAATTTTTTCTTGATGTATTACTGCCATAAGTAGATTTGCAAAATAAGAAATCTTCCCTAACATCAGTTTCAACAGCCTATTCTAAATAGAGAAACAAAAAGCTTCTTTAGCTATATCTATTTCTATGTCCATATGCAATAAAAACCAAAAAAATATTTTAGCTTCTTAGGTAACTGATCAGAAAGGTCTTCAAATATGGGACTCTTTTTTTTCCCACTATATTTTCTGCAAGTGGAACCTTTTGAAAATACTTTGAAAATAATTTTTCAAGTACTATTTCCATTTTATCAGTTGTTGCGTGTAGCACCAATATTTCTCCTATTTAATGAAATTTTTTACATATAGCAATTCTATAAGCAACCTTACACGATGTGAGCAATCCTTTTAATGTCACAGACTTGGTTTTACAGAAGTACTTTTTTCTTATTAAATTTCTCTAGAAACTTCTCATCAAATTTTCTCTGGAAAAAATATCTGGTCTTGCTAAACTCTACATTTAAACTAACAAGATGTTTCAATTGACTAAGTTACCCACTCTTAACAGCTAAAACATTCATATAAAACAAATACAGTTTCCTTGCATATCAGTGAGTACTTTTGAACCTCCATCATAAATATAATGGGTCATTATTCCTGATATGGGCTCTTTATTTTGTGTTTTTGTATTCCTACTCATTAAATTTACTCTCTTGTCTTGGCCTGTATTAGTTTCAGCTACTGCAGTTGAATTTCTCTTCAAACCAGTTTTATCCATCACATTGAGCTATTATTTCACTTTTAAAAAGTAGAGAAAATAAAAATTAAGACAATTACATTTACACTTAATTGTTGAATATTTCAAACTATAATCTTTAACTGTTCTGGAGTTATTTCTATTTTTACAACTTGCAGGGATTTTGTTAGTTTTGGGAAGCTACCTCATTTTATTATACTTACAAAAATGAATGACTTTGAGAAATGTAACTGCCAGTACTGCACTCCTAATTTCCACACAGATTGTTCAACTTTCCACACTTTATATTCAAATGTAACAAGCAGTGTGAAACTTCTTATCTGTGTCATGAGCGTATGTTACTGACAGATCATGTCCACGATGAGATTTAATGCACAGTGACTCATATTTGATCTTATTTGTGCGTACCATATTGATCAGTGTGCTGCACTCACTTTTGGTCAGAACAAATTCACCATGTGAATCTCATGCTTGTTGACTTTTTTTTAAATTTAGTTTTCATTGGAAATGGTGGATTATTTTTGCTGGACTTATGGTCAAAATATGCAATAATTTTAGCCATTTCTTTGGCTTGTATTCAGCTCTGCGGGGATTTTGTGTCAATTCTTTCCCCACTCTCCTGCACCAAGGGTGTGCACCCCACTGTTCAGAAAACTAACCAACTCAACATCATCTTTCCTTGATGTAGTTCCCAATGGCTCAAAAGTCTTCATGTGAGAGATAGTGCATCCTTCCTATTGACCTTTCAGGGTATGATACTGATATGCTATGCCTTTGGGAAAATAGTCTTTTATTGAAGAGAAAGAGTTATATCTATAAATTCAAACCCATAATAGTCTGATGATAGCTTCATGTTAGGATATTGCATGTGTAGCCAAGCTATTTTAAATTCTATCTGGATTTTTTTTTAAACAGCACATAAAAGAGAGCTATCGAGTTGCTAGATCAATGTAAGTTTATTATTGCTTACCCAAGTGTTTAATAAACCCATCCTACCCGGGACATAACTTTAAATACTTTATTGACTGTAACAAAGCAGCTCCTTTTTCCCTGACCAAAGTGGCCGTAATAAACTATAATTAAGTATTAATTATGGGCTCTCCTGGTCAGATAACTGAAAGCAAGATCCATTATGTGACTGACAGAACCAGCCATTGAAAGGTATTATTATTCTTAGAAAACATCATAAAATAAACAAAATGCCAACTTAAAAAAAAACGTGATGGGGGCAATTGATCAAATGCAGTTAGTGATTTGATACTTTGAGGGTTCAATTCTTGTGGAAGATGATGCAAGAAGGAAAAAAAAATTAAGAACAAAGCATAATTGATCCAAAAGTAGAGACATTTATGAAATAGAGGCATGAAAGTCAGAGATGATGAAAAATTAAGTTTGTTTTCATTTCCTTAAATATATTTAAAAAAACCCTATAGTTGCATTAATACAATGGGTAAAGAATAAATAATATTTGCTCAAGCTTATTATTTTTAAAATGACAATTTTGTTTGTTATTTAAAAAACAGATTAATTCATTGCTTTGATCATGAAAGAAAATGATAATACAATTATAATATCTAATATTTATATAGTGCTTTAAGGTTTGCAAAATGCCTTACAAAGATGATCTTGTTTAATACTATGAACAACCCTGTGAGATAGATGGTGTTCTTTTCCCCATTTTACCTATGAAGAAACTGAGGTTGATAGATTATATGACTTGTGTCAGGGTCACACAGCTAAGAAATGGATGAGATAAAATTAGAACTCACATATTATTGATTCCAAGTCCAGCCCAGCTCTATTCTCTATACCACTTAACTGTGTATACATACCAAACACACAGGCAAAACCACACACATGCATATATATATATATGTATGTGTATATATATATATATGTATATATATGTGTATATATATGTATGTGTATATATATATGTGTATATATATGTATGTGTATATATATATGTATGTCTGTGTGTATATATATATATATATGTATGTGTATATATATATGTATGTGTATATATATATATACACAATAACCCCCACAGAACCAGTAAATTTCACTCTAGTTTCATCCTGTTACTTGTCAGAGGCGAGCATCACGGACTGTGGTCAAGCAGGTATTTTACAGTAGCATAGTATAAAAGAAGCCTATTTAACATTTTATAACTGTCTCAATGGCAGAAAATTCTAATCTAAAACTCCAATGTAATACTTGTTAGGAAGTTGTAATATCAAAAGGGCAGCTAAGGTCTTCTACGGAAAATTTCTAGACAGTGAAAGAAACTAATCCTTTTTAGCAATGTTTGGCTTCTATTCTTCAATAGCTGAGCTCTGATTTCATGTTTTATAGCCATGGCTTATTAATGAAATTTTCTTCTTTAATGACTAACTAGGTGGATAGGGGTAGGAAGTGGGGATGAGCTGATAAGTTACAGTCAATGTTTGAAATTAAATTCAAGCAGAAGCCTAAGATTCAGAGTAAAACCTATTGCAAAAATTTGAGGATTTTGTGTGTGTGTGTGTGTGTGTGTGTGTGTGTGTGTGAGTAGTTGTTTTCTTTTGTTTTTTTCCAATCTTTTTTCCTCTTTCCTTAAGGTATCTATACTGTGTAAAGATTTTGGTTAAAGGGAAGCCACCAAGTTGGCTTTAGAATTGACTTAGCTATCTGCATCTTTGGGAAAAGGATTATCAAATTTCTGAAGCTTCTGGTGCCTTAATGACAGTTTGTACTTGCAGGGATTGGTAACCTCCTGCTCTTGCACTACTAATGGCTACATATTTACCTACAAGTTGTTCATTCTTTTGACACTCATTCTGGTAGCACAGGGATAAGTGAGGAAATTACTTATAAAGCAGTAACAGATTCTCAAAAAACGACTTGTATAACAGCCATTTTTTCTTAAATAACAAGGGGCCAGCACTGAAGAACTTGTCCAAGAATTGAATCTAGCCTAGAGAATCTCACTTTGTTCTCTTTGTGAGCAACAATTTATGATGGGCCGCGAGAAGTAGCATAGTTTTCTACTTCACAATTGCTAAACTGCACAAATATTTGTATTGCTTACAAAAGTGATTTAACCTAATTTTATATACATAATGAATATCCTACTCATATTCAAGTGATTTTTAATAGTGCCTTATTTGGCTTATTTCTCCTTGATAGAGCTATTTGGTGTTGTCTGCTTATGTATCATGCTTATATCATTCCAATGGAGACAGCTTATAGTAATGGACTGAGACCAGGCCTTGAAATTAGGAAGATGTGGGTTCAAATCCCTCATCTGACAGCTGTGACAGAGTTTGTGTGCCCCTGGGCAAATCATTAACTTGGGCAACAATTTAATACTATACATTGCAGAAGTAGGGATCTGCATTGAAAGAGGGAATTTCCTCATAGGGCTGTTATCTATATCTAAAATAACCAGTTAGATAAATTAATCCCTCTGTCTCACTTCCCCTCCCCCCTCACAGTCCTCTCCTACTCTCTCCCTCCCTCTTCTTCTCTCTCCCTCCTTCCTTCTTTCTCTGCCTCTTTGTCTCTGTCTCTTACTCTGCATCTCTCTGTGTGTTTATTTTTCTATCTCTCTCTGTTGAAATCTAAAGGTTTAGGGGTGCTAGGACTCTAAAATCATGACACGTGGGTCCTGCTCGAATGAATTAGACCCAAGCCTTCTTTCAACCAAAGACAAAGTTTATTAAAGATATGCCATATTGGCCAGACTCTTAAGGAATTTGAACATTAGTGAGCTATTGGCTAAATCATAAAACTCTGAGCCCTTCATTAGGTTCTTAAGGAATCTGAGCACTTTAATAGAGATAAGATGAATCTTATATACAGAAAGACTATAGGAGGGATCCAGAAGTGGAGAATCTTGTTGGGAGTGACTGGGAGGTAGAATAGAGTTTAGATAGGATCAAGGGTGGGAAATGGCCTCAGGCCATCTGCAGGTAATAGACAGAGGTCTAGGCTAAATGAAGGGTAACCGAGAATTGGGAGATTGGGCATAATGAAAGGCCAGTAGATAGGATTATAGCCTCAGGCAAATGCCCCAGACTTCCTTGATCAAGTGGGAGAATTCAAAGAGAATCTCAAAGACAAATGGAACCCAAATTTCATTTTGGGGTAAGGGGCAAAAATCTTAGCTTAGGCCCATACCCCATCATCTCCATGTATATGTGTATGTGCAATTATATTAATTATACACGTATGTATATATGCATATTTATGTGTATATATATATATATATGTATGTATATGTATTTCTATATACACACACCATCTCAAATTTGCCAGTCATCTGAGAACAAATCCGTGATTCCTTCTATGTATGTAGTATGTGTATATGTAGTGTTTATATGCGTATATGTGTTATATCTATATCTATATATCTATCTATATATACATAGATGTATGTGTATATATGTATGTATGTGTGTGTATATATACATATATATACACACACACACACACACACACACACACACACACACGCACACACACACACAAACACATCTCAAATTTGTCTTGTCATTTGCTCGAAAAAATCCACGGCTCCTAGAAAAATCTTTGTACTTATGATAATGATTCTAGGTCACCATTAACATTAAATTAAAAATAAAATCCAGTGATATTTTCTTATATGTGCTGATCCAAATACAGCACCCCCCCCCAAAAAAAAAACATGTGCACTCTGGAAAACCATTTTCTTCAGTTCCTCTCTTAACTGATCATGTCTTTATTATAGCTAATTTCTTTGACTAATGTTCTACTAGAAAATGGATTGATTACCTGGATGAAAGTACTTGGATTGTTCATAAATTGAATATCAATAAAATACTTTGAAAAGTGAATATCACTGTACACAAGATTCATCATTACTCATCAATTACCTGTTATAGCCAATTTTAATTTTTTTTTGTTTTTAGAATATTATTTTACAATTGTGGGATACAACTTTTGAAAAGATATAATTAACTGCAAATTTAGCACTCTTTCTTATGGGGTGTGGCCCAAACCCAGGTCTTAGCCCCTTGCCCCAAAGGGAATCTGGCTCCCATTTTCTACAGGCCCCAGCCCCTCATCTCCCTTTGAAAGCCCTAGCCCCACCTGTTTGATCTCATTCAGATACCTCTCAGTTCCTTCATTATCTATTCCCATTGTCTATTCAATCTCTTAGGAGTTCTCCTCTCACCCAGACCCTTTTCCCAGACCATTTTCCCAGACCCTTCCCTGGTCACCCAAAGTATATAAGATCTACCCTGGCCCCCATTTGGGGCTGAGAATCTCAGGCCCAAAAGGCTCAGCCTTTCTCATGCCTGCTCATCCTCACAGGTGTTATCTGGCCTATATGATTTATCACTAATAAACTTTTCCTCTGGCTGAAGAATATTTGAGTTGAATTCTTTCAGACAGGGCCTGGCACCACTATCTTAGGGTGTCCCCCAGCAGCACCCCAAAGTCCTAGACTTCTTCATTTCCATTGACCTCCTTTTTCTACACTGAGATAACATGGCATTCACCATCCTCTAATATTTAAAAATATCTTATCTCATTGATGTAAATTCCCTCTCTCTGTCATTCTGGGGAGTATGTATATTAACGAAATTAGAGAGCCATTGGAGTATGATTGCCACTCTGATAGCTCAACAGATAAATACGGCAGCATTTTGATATACAAGAAAGAATACCTTATTTAGAGTCATTTTGCCCCTATTTGAACTGTAACTCTGCTACTTACTAAGAGAATGACCTTGAGCAAGTCCCATTTGCTATGTCTGAATCTCCTTATTTTTCAAATCAAAGAATTGGACTATTATTTTTAAGGTCTTTCCCATTTTAAATCTTTGATCCTAGGAACTGCGTAAATTGTTGATGACCAATTTACTTCTTTTAATACCCCTACTATGAAGAAATTAATAGATTGATAAGGCTCTACTAGTAATTATCATTTATTGATAGATAATTCAGAGAACATATACATCTTTATAGGAATAAAATCAGCATAGGATTTTAGTTAGATATTATAAGACTCTTTTCAAACTTAAGTTCTTCCTTGTAGTCTTAGTGGATAAGTTCCTCTTTTTGTTAGAACTAAAGGTTAAGTTCCTTTTATCTAGTAAAAGTTATGTTAGTCAATCTACAAATCCCTTTAAAAGTAAAGCTTTTAATTGCAAATGCTACAGCTGCAGGGCAAAGATTTCAAAGGCAATCTCACTTTGACAGATGGGTTGATAGACAGGAGCCCTAATCCAACAGAATATCAGATTTAATAGTTGTCCCACCCTAGAAACTCCTCATTACACCCCTGACACACCTACTCTCCAAATGTTGGCAATAACACCAGGTTGCATTCTATGAACTTTAGGATGTACCTACCCTAACTATAAGTCAGATGATTTGCCTTTTCCAATTGAATTATGTTCAAAACCAGTTTCTTAAGATTACTACAATTTTTAATTTCTCTTTTCTGTTATTTGAAAAAAAGGTCTGTAAATCACTCATTTGTTTCTGATCTCTAAAGAGTCAGATGACCTGATTTGATTGGCAATAGCCAACCTTGCTAATGAAATCATAGTACTTGGAAGTTTTGTGCCCCAGACTTTTTCCTTTTTTAGACTTAAAATCAATAAATACAACAACAAAAAAGTTAGTCTTTAATATAGATGTTGTGTTTAAAAGCTCTATTAATTGCATTGAGCTAAAACTTTTCATTTCTTTTCAATTTATGTTCTATTAAGATTTATTTGTTAAATAGTGAAAAATAAAAGTTAAAAGGAAATATATTAAATGTGCATATGTATATCTAGTGCCATATAACTATTAGGCTTTCCTTATGTTAAGAGAAATTCTCCTGCTACTCTTTAACAAAATTCTGAGAAATAAAATGTGTTTATTAGCTATTCTACTGTCTCTCTATCTGTACTGGTGAGTACACTATAGTAATGTTCTCATCTGGCAATAGAAGTAAGGCAAGGCAATTCCCAGGAACACTAAACAGTAGGCAAAGTTTGTCTTTACTAGTCCCCCCAATTCCCTAATTATGTTCTCTCCTTTTAACATACAGCCATTCTTCCCATTCTCCAGTCACATCTCACCCCTATTCCACCATCTACCTATTTAGATGCTGAATTTTCCATTCAAATCTGTTTCTCATCCCCATTCAAAGGCGTCAAGTGATCTTATAATATTCCTAGTCTTCATTTTCATGAAGGACAGAAATCTGATGAATTTTTGTAATAAAATGTTGGTGCCCTAACACCTATACCCTATTCCTGACACTCCCCTTTTATCTTGGAATCCAACATTCTTGGATTATTGACCTAATTCTATGTTACTCTCAGAATGTATGATTTTTAAAAGATACTGAAAAAAATAAATATCTAATGATGATATCTAAGGCAATGTAAGACCTAGTTAGAAGAGATATATTTGGGCAGAGCTATCTGGTTCTTGGGACATATACCTTTAAACACCATAGAAGGATTGTAGTAGGCTGATTTATAAAGGGAATTTTTGTACAAATCAGTTATCAACCCCCAAAAAGCTTTGCCTAATTCCTGTTCCATCTGTTTCTGTGTACTTGACTAATCACCCGAACTTTAGCCCCTTAAAGTCTCTGAGATCAGCTAGCAGCGGGTTCTGTCTCCAGTTTCTGGCTGATCCTTTGACACTCTCACTCTACTTCTTCCTTGCAGTTAGGGTTTTTAGAGACTGTCTCCACTAATTCCTACCTCTTCTCTTGGTCCTGATAATTCTCTCTGTTTTCTAGGCAAATTTAAAGCACTAAAAAAATATGACATTATCATATCATCATTTTTTTCAATATTTAATAGAGTTCAGATAGAAATGTTATAAGGACATATCACTATTCTGCTATTCTTTCATTATTATTTGTCTATATATTCATATTTACTTATTTGCATATTGATTGGTTGAGGTTTGTTATGATCACTTCATAGCAGTTTTCACAGTAATATTTGTGAGGTGCATGGGGTAGAATGGTCATTGAAATAAATTATCACCCTCCTTTTTGAGTGACATACTTCTGCTTCACACACAGGAAGACCAAAGCCTATTGAAAGTTTTCCCCAGGAGAAAGTAAAATGAGTAGTCAGAATTGAATATAGTCTAAACATCTTGGTTAGGCATTGCAAGGCCTTCCACAATATAGACCAAAACTATCATTCCAATGTTCACTTCTTCTACTCCCCTATACAAATCTTCCACCTGGTACTATCCTCCAATAAGAATAGTTAATTCATAGAACTTTAAGGTTTATCAAGTGTTTTTACATTTATTATCTCAGTTGATATGACACATTTGCATTAGTTATCTCACAACCAGTGGGAAAGGTACTTTTATTATCCTCATTTTACAAATGAGGTAACTGAGGCTGAGAGAGAATATGCAACCTGCCCAGGGACACACAGCTAGTATTTTTTAAGGCAAGATTTGAACTGTGGGTTTCCTGACTCCAACTCCAGCATAGGATCCACTATACTGCTTGCCTAAACCATCAGTATATACCTGGCTCTGTTACCCTTAACTTTCACTACTTATCTGAATCTTACCTTTTCTTTAATAAGGAAAA
This sequence comes from Phascolarctos cinereus, assembly GCF_003287225.1. NCBI lineage: Eukaryota > Metazoa > Chordata > Mammalia > Diprotodontia > Phascolarctidae > Phascolarctos > Phascolarctos cinereus. The sequence continues at coordinate 128,540,041 of NW_027555736.1, read as the reverse complement.
GGGAATAAACATTTATTGAGCTCTTATTACATGTCAGACACTTATTTAAGTGCTTTACAAATATTCTCTCATTTGACCCAGGTTAATTCCTGCTGCCTTCCATAAAGCCCAGCTAAAACGAGTTCTCCCTCCTTTTAATGTATATAGCACTTATTATTACATTAATTTTCTCCTCATCATGCGCTGGCTTCTATTGTTAGTTATATTTTCATTTGTGTGTCTTCCTTTACCCCCTGAACACCCCCACAATTAGATTATAAACTTCTTGAGCACAGGGATGCAGGGATGATACTCTAGGATTTTTTTTATTTTTCTCCCAAGCACCTCACTTAGTGCTTGGAACACAGGAGGTGCTCAATAAATTTTTATTGATTGATTAATAGAATGACTGAATTAATGAGGGTCAGGATGGGGAAGTTAGTTTTTAGGGCCTTCTGCACTTCAGTCTGCCCTATAGTTTTGATTAAAGGGATGCATACATCAGTCACAGCCATGTTTAAATATCAGTTTTAAAAGTATACTGAAGTCAATAATACATGTATAGAAATCCACACACATAATTATCCACTGTTTAGCCTTCTGGTCAGGCAGGTAATTGAAAGCTGATTGTAGTGTATATGTTGAGTCTGATTCTCCCTCTTAACACACATAAGAACAAGAGCTTTATTCCCTCTTGAGTTCAAGAGGGTTGGGGAAGGTAATTACCCCCTGACCCCACACTCTATGATTCTTCCTTCAAGCCAGGTACATGCTGCTCTCTTAGTGGACAATACAAGTGGCCACTTGCAGGAGAAATCTGATCCAAACGTTACACGTCTATTTCCTAGTTACTTAACCTACCCCCAGTCTCCATGCAGTATTGCGTGTGTGCTCAAATGCCCATGTGTACACACACACACACACACACACACACACACACACACACACACACACTCACACACCAAAGCAACCTCAAATTTATGGAAAGCAGCCAGGAATTTGAGGCTGAGCTTCCATGTGCCAGCCACTGTTTCTCTAAGCCAAGAATATAACACCTTCCTTTGGCTTCAGCAAAGTTTAAAGACAAAGCCCAAACCAAATGAGTTCCTTGTAATCCTGTTCCTAGTCCCTTGTGTGGTGCCACAGAAAAGAAGAGGCACGGTCTTTAAAAGAAGAGAGAGAGAGAGAGAGAGAGAGAGAGAGAGAGAGAGAGAGAGAGAGAGAGAGAGAGAGAGAGACTTTAAGAAGATGCAATTAGGATATGTAAAACATACACTTATACAATCCCAGATGGGACAATGCATGATCATCAGCTGTCATTTCCTTCTCTTCTTATGCACTATCCTGTGTAATAAGTAAATAAATAAACCACCACTCAGGAGCCTGGTATAAATTGAGACCGTCTTGTAAGGCAGAAATGTATTACAAAAGAGGAGGAACTAATTCCTAAAACAATCCAGAGTAAAAGAAGAAAAAAAAGAAAAGTTTATAGTTAGTAGTAGGTTAGTACAGTATTAGTGAGTACAGTAGAGATTAGCCTAAAGTTGGGGGTAGGGGTAGGGGTAGGGGTAGGAGGGATAACCAACCACTTAACCATTAATGATTCTTTATCTCAGAACTGTGAACTTGTTTTATTTTTTAATATTTTGATCAAGCTGTATTTCAATATAATTGGTTTTCTTTGTAACCTTATGCAATTTTATGCATTAAATACATTATTCTGAGGAGTCCAGAGGTTTCAGTAGACTACCCAAGGGGACCATGACACAAAAGAGGTTAAGAACCCTTGGTTTTTAGATGAATGCGATTGGGTGCACTTGGGTTTAACATGATGCATGTTGAAGTGACATGTGTTTGTTGGAAAGCAGATGTCGTTCTCTGTATTTTACCTGCTGCCCAGCCTACTCACGCAGGTGGGCAATAGTTCACACCATCAAGCAATAAACTGCCTGCCAGGAAGTAGCTCATGTGCAGTGCCATGCTCTCAGAGGCTGGGAGAGGGGATTTCCTGGTGAGCAAAGCTAACTGCAAATGAATTAGTGCTTTTTACCAGCAGGAGTTCTGGACCCCTTTGTCTCTAGGGGTGAAACCACCAAATACCAACTCAATCACAGCACTGTTGTGACAGCACTTTGTCTGCAAGTATCCAAGGGAAGAACTGGACAAGAGGGAATAGAAAACACATGATTTATCAAGCATAAAAGGGGGGAAATTAACTCTTTCATTTAGTTCCCAAGTCACTTGAGGGAGCATGACTATCCAAAGCTGAGAACTGGGCTGATAACACCGTCAGAGTTAATGAAAATAACAATACCTGCCACACACCCACATTCATCCCAAATGCACTCTTTACCCTTCAAATTAGAGCTGTGGGATGCCAAAGGTACCAATAGTGGCAAAGTACTAGCAAAATTTGTAGCACTTAACTACCATTAGATTGACTCACAACTGTAACCATTTTTGAATAATCTTTGAGACATTTTCAAAGAATGTCACAGAGTACTATTTGATAATAACAGCTAACATTTATATAATAATATACAAGGTTTGCAAAGCATTTTATAAATATTATCTCATTTTAGAGTCCCAACAAACTTGGGAGGTAAGTGCTATGATTATCCTTATTTTACAGCTGAGGAAACTGAAGCAGACGAAAGTTAAGTGACTTGCTCAGGATCGCGCATCTAGTTAGTATCTCAATCAGGTCTGAATGTCAGTCTTCTTAATTCCAGGTCCATCACTCTATCCACTGCATCACCTGGCTGCCCTCTTCCAGATAATGTAAAAGCATTCAGTAATGGGCTGGTCTTTCACCTACTGTTCTTGCATAGACTCATAGGCCATTTTCAGTAGTACTGGAAGCTCTTTTAAGATGTCATTTCATCCGTACTCCCTTTCTAATGCTCTACCTATCTCAGAAAGATGAAAAACAAAAAGACAGGGTTGCTTGTGTCATTTTCCATAACCTTTGAATCCTGGCAATCTCTTGGATAAAAGTCTGGACACTTGTTAATGTTAATATAAAATTTTAAAATTACTACCTTTAGTTCAGATATTAAAATGTGCAATTCCTACCTTTCTCGTAATGCTTGGTAGATAAGCACGTATTGTCCTTAAAACCAGTCATTGGAGTTGAAAGATAAATATTATTCCATATCTTATTGAATAAAATATATTATATCACAGGTGATGGAGACAGATTGACTCAATAAATTCTAATAGTGTATGCTGAGAAACAGTGGCAATAAAAATGCTGATGACTTGACACAAGGAGAATATTGAATGTCATTAACATGTTATTTCCTCTGTCTGATATCACTGTCATGTTCTTCCCACTGTTTTAATCTTTAGCACTTGATTTTTCTTTGGTTTATCTTCGTGAGAAAAATGGCATTCTTTAGTGCTTTAAATTATCTGCTACTTGAATGATTACCGAAATGACACAGTTACCTAAAATACTGAGAATTAATATATGGTTTTATATTGAGCAGTATCACCAGGTTCATACCTGAGAAACATGCTTCAGAAAATGAGAATATCACCCAATTTCATATTGCTGACTCTGAGGGAACATTGGACTAAACTCTCATTCACTTTATATGAACCAAATCATTACAGATTAATGATTTTAAAATTTAATATTTTATATGCTTTCTAATAGGTGCTAAGTGACTGTTTTAAATATATCCCAAAGAAGAGGATATAGGGGAAAGGAAACTGTCAAAGTTGAATTTATGGAATTTGTACCCAGCAGTTACCCAGCAGTTACCCACTGGTTGCCTGTAGAGGCATGGACAGATGCTTCTTCAGCTATGGTTTGGACAACATGGCTGCGGAGATTGCTCTGAAATCATATGACTCAGATTCTTTGCATCTGGATACCTTTTATGCTAGTAAGGACCCTCATTTTTATATCAGTATCATAAGAAAATAACACATTTATATCATACACTTTCCTCACAACAAACCTGTAACAAATTGCTAATATTATTATCCACATTTCCTAACGAGAAGCTAAATCAGAGAAAGATTAAGTGACCTTCTGAGGGTCATACAGCTCCTAAGTGTTGGAGTTGGGATGAGAAATACAACACAATAAAATATGAAAAACATTTATTAAGCACCTTTTAGGTGCCAGGCACCAGGCTAAGTGCTGGGGATACAGAAAAAGACAATAGACAGTCCCTGCCTTCAAGGAGCTTCTACTGTAGTGGGGGAGACAACATGCAAACAAATATATACAAAGCAAGTTATATATAGGGAAAATAGGGAAATAATTAAAAGAAGGAAGGCACTGTAATTAAGAAGAGTTAGGGAAGGCTTCCTGTAGAAGGTGGTGTTTTAGTTGGAACTTGAAGGAAGCCAGGAAAGTCAGTAGACAGAGAAGAGAGAGGAGATGGTTCAGACATGGGGGACAGCCAGAGAAAATGTCTGGAGCTGAGAGACTGTCTTGTTTGTGGAAAGGCCAGGAGGTCAGTGTCACTAGATTGAAGAGTATATTCTGGGGAGTAAAGGAGTAAAAAGAGTGGAAAGAGAGGAAGGGCCTAGATTAAGAAGTGCTTTAATTGCCAGACACAGGATTTTGTGTTTTTTCATGAAGGCATTAAAAAGACATTGGAGTTTGTTGAGTAGGGGCGTGACATGATCATACCTGGAGAGAGGGGAGACTTGAGGTAGGCAGACCCACCACCAGACTATTGCAGTAATCAAGGCATGAGTTGATGAGTCATTGATGTTATTGATAAGTCAATCTACACTGGCATAGTGGCAATATCAGAGAAGAGAAAGGAGAGCATTAGAAAGATGTCGCAAAGGTGAAATCTGCAGGCCTTGGCAACAGCTTTTATATGGAGGGGGAGAGATAGTGAGAAGTTGAAGATGACTCCTATGTGGTGAGACTGAGGAAGGATGATATTGCCTTCTATAATAATAGGGAGAGTGTGGAGGGGTGAGGGTAAGATTTAGGGGGAAAGACAAAGAGTTCCATTTTAGACATACTGAATTTGACACGTCTACTGGATATCTAGTTCAGGATATCTAAAAGATGAAGATTGGACGTCAATAGAGAGATTGGGACAGGGAATGTAGACTTAAGAATCATCAGCATAAAGATGGTGATTAAATCCATCAGAGCTGATGAGATCACCAAGTGAAGTATTGTAAAGGGAGAAAAAAAGAGGGCATGATCTGGAATTGGATCTAGCAAAGGAGACAGAGAAAGAGTAATCTGATAGGTAGAAGGAAAAAAGTGTGTAATGAAAACCTGAAGAGAAGAGGAGAATGATCAACAGTGTCAAAGGCCACAGCAGAATGAGGATTAAGAGAGGCCATTGAATTTGGCAATTAAGAGATCATTGGTAACTTCCAAGAGAGTAGTTTTGGTGGAATGGTAATGTTAGAAACCAGATTGTAAGAGAGTGAGAGGAGAGAAAGTAGAGGCACCTATTGCAAACGGCCCTTTTAAGGAGTTTAGCTACAAAGAGCAGAAAAGAAATAAGATAATAGTTAGCAGGGATGAAAGAATGAAAGTTTTTTTTTTCAGAATAGTGGAGACATGAGTATGTTTGTAAGCAGTAGGAAATGAGAGGAGAGGAAGGGATTGAAAATAAGTGAGAATGGAGATGGCAAAGAAGGCAATCTGTTGGAGAAATCAAGAGGAATGGGATCAGTTAAACAAGTGGAGAGTTTAGTTTTGGTATTCAGGTATTCTGACTCCAAAAATAATGGGTTTTTTTTCCATATACATAATTTGTACACATATATACAAACACATGCATGCATTTACATAGCACTTTAAAATAGAAGTAGGGAATAGACATTATTGGCATAGGGAACTTTTAGATAAGGAAACTCCCTATGCCAGTGCAGGTCAGTACATTCCCTGCAACTTAAAATCTTAAATGTGGGGGTTCTTCAACTGGGGTCCCTGAATTTATAATTTTAAAAAAAGTTATAACTGTATGTCAAGATAACTGGCTTTCTTCAAAATACCATACATTTAATTTTAACTATTTAAAACTATTTTTGAAGTGTTCATAGGCTTAAGTAGACTGCCATCATATACACATATTAAGAACTCTTCTAGAGAATTGTCTAGAGTCCTGAGAAGTTAAATGACTTGCCCAAAGTAACACAACCAAAACTTGTCAGAGGTTGGATTAGAACCCCAGTCATCCTGGCTTTGAAGGTAATTCTCTCTAGAGTAAGCCACTGTGCCACTATAAAACATTTTAAAATTTATAAATAACTTTCTTCATAACAACCCCATTAGATAAGATCAGTAAATTCCTACAGATGGTCCACTTAGAGCCAATGATTAGAAAAATCTTTTGATGCTCAAGCCTTCCTCTCTCATCCCTGTCATCATGTTAGATTGTGGGGAAGAGGTGGAGTCAGAGAAAGAGAAGAGGCAAAAATTATCCCCAGGTGCCACCAACAGAAGCAGGGAAGTTAGGAAGAAGGGATGATTTGAAGGTTAAGATGATGAATTTTTGAGTTCCTAAATCTTTCATGAACCTGTCAGATGCTAGTGTTCTCTCTTCCTAAATACCTCATTCTTAACTACCATTTATTTTGTGTATATATGTGTGTGCTTATATATAGACATACATAAATAAATATATATACACACACACACACACACACACACACACACATATATATATGTATATAGACACACCCATACACATGTTGTCTCCCTCAAATTGAATTTGTAAAGGACATAGCACAGTGCCTGGCGCATAATAGGCGCTATATAAATACTTATTACCTTCCCTTCTCCTTCATAAGATTTCAGGTCCTTGGGAGTAGGATTCTTTTGTTTTGCCTTTGCATATCCAATACCTGGCATATAATAGCTATTTAATAAATGGTAATTGATTGATTGATTGAGTTTTTTTAGAATAATTAATTGAGTTATTTTTTAGAATAGTTAATATTTACTCTATTTTTACCATCTGAATAAAAGAAATATTAGAATGAATATGAGAAAATGTTTTTAATTTTATAGCAGCATAGTTATGAAAATTGTCAATAAAACAGTAGGATAAAATATACATGAATGACCCTGGAGAAAGGATGATAAGGTTTTATTTGTTTTCTTGTCTTGTTTTTACTGGAGAAAGGTATAGTGTCTTAATTTAACATTACTTGCCCTACTATACCAGATAAATCTACCTACCTAGCTCATATTAAGTGGACCTTTTATTCAAATCTTAATTTCTTTATAATTTGCTCTTACCTACATTTTTTAAAAAATTCAGTTCAGTTCAAATCAACATAAATTTATTAGGCACCTACTATATTCCAGTGCTAGGCACTGGGGTTACAAAGCAGAAAACAAAACAATTTGTGCTTTGAAGGAGCTTTAAATTGCTCATAATTGGGGTGGGGAACCAGATGTGCATCAATAAGCAAATGCAAAATATAGCTTGGGAAAGGGAGAGGGCATCAATAATCAGAAAAAAAAATCAGAAAAGAATCAGAAAAGACCTCTTAGAGAGAAGTAATCCTGGAGCCTCATTAGTGATGATGGGAGCCCAGAGTGAGATACCAGAACTGAGCTTCAGAGAGACCTTGGCTTGCTCAATGATGCAAAGATAGAAAAGCCGTAGCTAAACCCATATTTATTTCCAGTATACCATAGTTACATAGCTGGCAAATATCAGAGTTGGAATCTGTTCTCTGAGATGAGAAACATGGATTGAAAGAGGTAGAGATACCATGGCAAAATTGAATACAAAGAGGCAATTTAGTATAGTGGAAAGAGAATGGACATACTGTGAGGCCAGAGAACTAAAGAGACAAATGTGGGACAGGATACCAGGACAGAACACTGTGGGGTAGGGAGGGGTTGTTTGCTGTGGTCCTATCACAATCCACTAGGTCTGAGGGAAAGAGTTTAGCATCTAGCTGGGGCCAGTTCTGACTACCCAAAAGTCTCTTGGAGTAGAGACCTAGGCTGGTGAACCATGAATTTCCCAGCATGGGAGGAGGATGAGATTCTTTGAGATATAGCTTTCTAGAAAAACCACCATCCCAGAGGGTAGAATGAGAAAGTGAATAGGGGAAAATCAGGAGTAGGGGGGAAGACAGAAATGACTAAAGGTCTCAGGAAGAAACAAACTCAAAGACCTTGAACATAAGCAGATAAATCAACTGGGAAAATGTTAACAACAGAAGGAAACATAGCCTAAACATCTAGTAAATTATTTCAGGCATCTTTTTTTTTTTTGAGGCAATAGGGTAGTGACTTACTCAGGGTCACACAGCTAGTAGATGTCTGAAGCTGGATTTGAGCTCAGGTCCTTCAGACTCCAGAGCTGGTGCTCTATCTGTGCCACCTCGCTGCCCCTTGGGAATCTCTTACTAAGTGTAGAACAAAAGACAATTATCCAACATTTGATGAGACAGAAGGACCCTAAGGAATGTGAGGAGAATATGGAACCACAACATACTGTCTCTGAGTGGTTCAAAAGAAAACTGAAAATTATGAGAGTAGAATTTATGGCCAGCCTAGAAAAATAATTGGCAGAATAGAAAACTGGAATCTGCAATAATAAATCTTGGGAAAGAAATAAAAACTAGAACAATAGATTGTCAATGCAAACATACAGAAATGAAGGAAAATCCAAAAGAAGAAAAGCCAAAAACAATAATTTTAAAAGTGGATGTGCTCACTCAGTGAGCAAAATATATTGATCTCAATGACAAGAATCACGGATCTCCCACAAGACAAGACAAAAAACTTCAACAGCATAATGCAGGGAATAAGAGAAGAGAACTTCTGAACATAGAAAATGAAATATTAATTGAAAGAATTCACAGATCACTTCCAAGAAATACAACAACAACAACAAAGTAAGACTGCTGACTCTAAGATACAATGGCTAAGTCTAAAGATTCAATTCAGAAAACAAGAAGCTCTGCGAGTCATCAGGAGAAACCTTTCAAATACAAAGGAAAGGAAATTTGGATAACGCAAGATTATTCTGTATGCACCAGAAAATGTAGAAGTGAATGGAATAATGTGTTCCTTACAATAATGGAACTCAGTATGCAGCTCACAGTGAACAACCCTGACAATCTGAGCTTAACCATACATGACAAAAGGTAGATTTTCAATCATAAAGAGGCATTCAAAACATTTTAGAAAGAAAACTAGAATTGAAGAGATTATTTGGCTTTTGAGTACCCCAGCAAGAGAAATGTAGGAGTGATAAATGTAGCAGCAGTCAAGGACAGCAACAGCAACAGAGTGACCACAGACAGACTAAGAAGAGCCTTCTATCTAAATGAAAACAAGGACACAAGGGTGAAGGCAGAAATATGGTAGAAATAATAGTAAAGAAGCAATCCTGGGGCACTAAGCACATAACCAGGCAACACCCTGCCTGCAGGTGAATCAGTGGTATTTATTGTTGTTGTTGTTGTTTTCTGGGGGGACTATATTACAATATACTTGAGCACATGAAGGGAGTCAGAAAAGAATGTGTGATATATTAGAATCAAATGAAAATCTAGCAAGGAGGGGAAGGTGATCCTGTATTCTCAGAAAAAGAGAAGAACACAGAAGAGTAGAAAAAGAATGGGGACTAGAAAGTGGGGGTAGGGGAGGAAAGCGGCTTTGTTTTGGTGGTGGGAGAGGCTTCCATTGATAATTAGTGAAGAGAAATGGTCTATGAAGGGAGATGGAACCTTACACTTGGTGTGCCCTGGGGATTTAGTGTTTGACAAATCTATTTGTCCTACCTCATGACTGGGTAGTTGGACATCCTGGGGACATCTGGCACCTGAGAGAGTAGGAGAGCATGGGCCCAGGGAGGAGATTTTGAGGCCAATGGGGACAAATATGAGGACCTAGATCAGTAGTTACTTGCAATAAATCGCTTTGTTCTGAGTGTGAGGTACAATGGAAAAGGGGATTCTACAGGACAAATTCTACAAAATAATGACAGAAATGACCTGGAGAGTACAGCCTAGAATGAATACCTTGGAAGCTTTGTTACTTAAGGAATACAGAGAAAAAGGGAGACCAGATGATTTGTGGGGCCTATGAATCAGAGAATGAAGGTATAGAGCAGACCAAAAAAGTAGATGGATAAGGAAGAGAATGACAGAAATCTTTTTTGGAAAGCAGTGCAAAAGTGATTTAAAAAAACAATAACTAATGAATAAAACTAGTTGAAGGGAGGATAGAAAGGTGGAATGTACTTAACAGAGGAGGGAAGTGGGGGGAGGATTATATAACCAGACATATTATATCTGGTTATATAATATGTAATCTAATTATTATAACCAGATAAAAGCAGGAGAGAAAAAGGAACTAAAAAGCAAAACCCCAAGGGATAACAAATGAGAGGAAGGGATCAAGGGTAAGGGGAATAGAGCCAGTGGGAGCATGGCCACCTTAAAAAAGATTAAGTTAAAGTAAGTGAGGGAACATAGCCCTGGGTTTCTAGCAGAAGATGGGGGAAAAAAATCAAAACCTGAAATAAAATCCCAATATAAGAGACAGATGGAGGAAAACAAAAATCTAACTCCCATAATTTTATATGTAAGTGATTAAACAATCCAATAAAATGAAAAAAACCTGACAAATTGGATAAGAAAACAAAACCATACAATCTGTTTGTTACAAGAAAGACATTTAAAAAACAAAGATATACACAAATTAAAACTGATGGGATGGAGGAAAAATCTACTTTGCATCAAGAAAATCCAGAAAAGCAGGAATTTCAATCATGGTGTATGACAAAGCAAAAACAAATCAACATCTATGGTAAACTTATCCACTCCAAATGCTTAAGCATCTAAATTCATAAGGAAAACATAATCTGAGCTGCAAAAAGGCAGACAGAAACACAACAGTGATAGGAGCCTTCAATATTCTTCTTTTAGTGTTGGATAAATCTAAAAGAAAGATAAACAAAAAAGTAACATGGGCAGCTAAAAAAAATTGAAGAGAAAAGAATTAAAAGACATGGTGTCTTTTGAATGGGCCAGCAAAAAAAAAGTATATATTTCTTAGTTCTCCATGGAACTTTTACTAAGAAACAAAACAAAACAAACAAAAACAAATTGCTAAGGCACAGAGATATTGAAAAAAAAATTTAAAAGGTAGAAATGGTTAATATATTCTTTGTAGATTATAAAATAATAAAAAATAGTAATTGATTCAATGACAAAAGATACAGATACAAATGGTGACTTAACAATGAAATACTAAATAATGAGTAGATCAAAGAAGAAATCACAGAAACAATGAATAACTACAAAGAAAATTATAAGCCTTTGACAAAACATAAGCATTCTTTTTATGCTAAAACCTTACAAAGCATAGGCATAAAAGGACCTTTTTTTAGTATTACAAAAAAAGCATCTGTCTAAAATCTAAAGCAAACATACGTAATGAGGATTGCATAGAACCTTCTCCAGTAAATATGGGAGCAAAAAAGGATGTCCACTCTCCCCACTATTATTTTATATACTTCTAAAACTTCTAGCAATGGCAAAAAGACAAGATAAAGAAATAAAAAGCATAAAGTTAAGCAAAAGAGGTGCTAAAGCTATTTCTGTTTGCTAATATGGCAGTTGACTTGGAAAACCCTATGGAATCAGCAAAGATACTGAGACAATCAATAGCTTCAGAAAAGTTGCAGGCTACAAAATAAATTCTCAAAAATTAACAGTATTTTTATATAATAATAACAGAATGCAAGAAGCAATAATAGAAAAGGAAAATTCCAAATAAGTACAAAATGCATAAAATATTTGAGTAATGACCTACCAAAGCACAGAAAAGACTTATAAGATTCAGTTATAACATACTCTTTGAAGAAAACAAAAAGAGCAACTTAAATAGCTAGAGGAATATTCAGTTCTCATACTTAGACTGTGCCAATATAATAAAAATGACAATTTATCAAAATTACTGTGCACTTTTAATGTTATATCAATCAAATTACAAAGAGAATACTTTACAGAATTTGATAAAACAATTACAAAATTCATTCTGAAATGGAAAAAAAATAGAATGTCAAGGAAAATGACGAATAGAAGTAGGAATGAAGAAAGAACAGTACTGAAGAGGCTTCTAGGAAGATGATGGAGTAGGTCAGAAAATTCAAGCTCTCCAGATTTCCTCCACAAATGAGATAAAATAATGCCTTAGGGTGAACATAGACTGTAAAAATAAATAAGAGTAGGGACAGAACAGTGGTCCTCCTGGGACAATGGGAAGTCTGAAGAAAAATCCTAGGATGAGGTTTTGTCCCTATGAAGAGTGAACACCTCCGGCTAGTTCCTTATAAACAACAATGGCAAGCCTTGGGGTAAACTGGGTTGTCCAGGTAGCCCCAGTCACAGGAACTTTCACCCCAGGATAGTGAGGGGAGTTGGGCATAGGAGCCTCCGAAGATTGAGGGAGCCTCTGCTAACAAGAAATGCCAGATGCTGTGCTGCAGAGAGGTGGTCATGGATGGGAAGGAATCAGCATAGGCTCAGTGAGTATAGAAGCAGTGGGGCAGGAATGCTGCTGGCTGTGGGCACTTACTGGAGGCTGGAGGACTTGGTTTCAGTTTCAGGCCAGAGGCACCATCCCCCATGCCTCAGGCCTAGAGGTGATTACAAAAACCAAGCTGCTACAAATTAAAAAAAAAAATTGAGCAGGACAAAGGAGAAAATATTCAACCACAGAAAGTTACTAAGGGAATAGAGAAAGGGGTTCATCTTCAGAGGATACTGAAGCAAAGAAACCTTCTTCTACCCCAAAGAGTAATGCCAAATGGTCACCTGCCCCCAAAGAATTCATAGAGGAACTTTTTAAAAACTTTAAAAACCAATGAGATTGAAGCAAAACTTAAAAAAAAAAACACAACAAAAACAATTCCCTCCCCCCCAAAAAAAAGATTATGAAAAGAAAATGAAAGTCAATCAATTTGAAAAGGAGATTAAGAATCTTAAGGAAGAAAACAACTCCTTGGAAATCATAACTGAACAGGGGAAAGCCAGTAAAGTTGTAAGAGACAGAAAAATAGTAAAACATAAAGAATAAAAAAATAGAAGAGAATGTGAAACATCTCATAAGAAAAACAACTGATCTGGAGAACAGATCAGGAAAAGAAAGTATAAGAATAATCAGACTTCCTGAAAGCTATGATCAAAAAAAGAATTTTGAGATAATAGTACAAGAAATAATCAGAGAAAATTGTCCCGAAGCATTAGAACAAGAGGGGAGAGTAGAAATAGAAAAAAGCCACAGATCACCACCTAAAAGAGATCCTACAAAGAAAACTCACAGGAATATCATAGTTAAATTCTGAAACTCCCAGCTCAAGGATAAAATATTATGATCAACAAGAAAAAAAAATTAAATATGGCTAGGCCGCAATTAGAATCACACAAGACCTAGTAGTGGCTACATTAAAAGACCACAGGTTTTAGAACACTGTGTTTTGAAGATCAAAAGAACTGGGCTTCCAGTCTAAAATATCATAGACAACAAAGCTAAGCATAATCCTGAATGAAAAGGGGGAAAAAGAGGATATTTAATGAATTGTCAGACTTTCATGATTTAAAAAAGAAAACTGAACTTAACAGAAGATTTGACATGCAAGAGCTGAGAGAAATATCAGGTAACTTCTATCTTTGGAAAGTTACCTAAAGCACCAAGAAGTTAATGACTTAATGAGGGTCATATATGTGACAGAGCAGCGACTTCAGCTGGAGTCTTTCTGATTTTGAGGTTGGCTCTCTAACTGCTACCCCATGTTGTCTTTCTTATTCCCAACTTCCTGGCTGAGACTAATGACAGTCTCAGTCTTTCCTTATTATTATCATCACCTTACATCTATTCTATTAATTATGCCCTTTACTTCCAATCTCTTCTATCTCTTTTGCTTCATATTTGCTTGGACTTTTGACCACCTGCCTTACTGTTTGTTAGCATTTTATCTCCTTTTGACATTTATTTGGCTTCCCTAGCTTCTAACCCATTGCTAACTAGACCCTTATTCCTTATACTCACTGAACATGTCTTCCTTACCTGATTATGTTTCTTGGCCTTACTCTGACTCCTGTCATACCTAAATCCATAAGCCATACTTTCTCTTTTTGCATCTACAATATGTTGCTACCCATGACCAAGTATGACATCTGAAGCATTATTTTAAATTCTTATGCTTTTCTTGGTACTGAAACTAAGCTATTATCTAAGCATGTATTGACTTTCACATTGCTCAAACTATTCCCCATCTGGGAAAGACAAAAAGTTTGGTTGTTTCTGAAATTCTCTTATCTCTGTGCATCGCCTTAATCTTCTAAACTCTCTAGTCTAAACCAATGGTTTCCAAATCCTTTGATAGTGCCATCACTTTTATTAGTACTTTTTTTCTGACCTCTGGGAATATACAAGGCAGGTTTGGGAGTCGGGGTGGGGAATATTCCCCAGGGCAACTGTTCAGTTGCTACTGTGGGTGTTTGTTGGGTTGAGTTCCCAGAATGATTGATTAACTGGCTTAGAAGTGAAGTTTAGGAGCCTGAACAGTGGCAGGGGAGGATGAAGTGGAGAAGTGTTAGGCTATAATGAGTGAAAGGTCGGTATAGTTGTGTTAGAGAAAAGCCCTATGATTGGCTATAGTGTTAAGGGTAGGTTGTAACTCATTAACCCAACCTCTCCTTGGTTGATAACAGACACCCTTTAAGAGTCATGTTATATTCTCCACTTTGGAGACTATTAGTGGACTATACTATTAATCACTTCCTGAATTTCTTAGACCTTCTATTCATATTGATATTTGGCAGGGGGTGAGGAGTGGGGGGAGGATTGGGGGTGTTGAGGTGTGTGTTCATTTGTTTTCCCTTAAGTCCTTTGGTCTCAGTGATCTTTTTATGAGAAACAGTGTATGAAGAATTTCATGAGAAGACTAATTGGGAAATGAGAATCAGTATCTCCTTCCTTTGGAGAGGAGAAGTAGATCTTAAGGCATCTAACTGCATAGATGATGGGTGATTGGGGTGGGGGGGGTTGGGGAGAGTGATGACTGAATTGAGATATGATGAAAAATACCATATCCTGCCACTTACTTTTTTTTTCCTTTCCTTCCTTTCACATTCTTAAACTTCTGTGATATCTATAAAGAAGTTGGAGTTTCAAGTGCATTCAAATCAAAATAACAGTTGCATGGTTTTTAGACATATTTGAATAAAAACTACTTGAAAGATCCTCTTCTAAGCCCAGAGTTCACTGTGTATTTTCACTAAGAAATGGTTTATTTGTGGTGCAAACAAAAGGGAAAGAATTCTGAAGGTGCCCAACTTTATTGGCTGGAGACATCTGTTGGCATGCCTCTTCATATTGCCTCTACATAACTGCGTCAAGCAGCTGGGTAACGGCTTCACAACAGTTGTTCTCTATCAAGTGCACTCCCTCTGGAGGGGCTGTTGTTTCCTGTGAGTTAGTTATACGAGGCACTCTTCCGATGAACTTTCTTAGCTGGTCTTTCTCTCAAATCTGTTCTATAAGCATTCTATTTATTGTGGCTTTGTATTTTCTTTTCTGCTGGTGGGGGGGTGCCCACATTGTACAGAACAGCCATAGTAATACTACAACAGAGTGCCCCGGAAGGCTTTTGGGTAGTATCTTGTCACATCTAGTTTACAAAATAGAATTTTAAAACTTAGACTAGAAATTATTTGGTTGTAAATGAAAAGTCATTTGAACTAGTTTGTAATGATTCCCAAACACTATTCCTTTCAGATGTATACTTTTAGTGTTGTCCAGTTGAACTTTCAAATAATATTTCCATCTCTGATTGAGAAAATATTTAACTTTTTTTTCTTTCTATCTTTCCTTTTTTAACACATACATTAGCATTGGAATGACTTCTTTCTGACTTGGATTTGGATTTTTCTTGTCTCCAGCCATTCCCATCTTTCGCTGAGACCATTTGCTGAGGTTTTCTCACAGTACTCATTCTGGTTAATGTGGCAACAAGATGGGCTGTCCTGGGATGTTCCACTTCCTGATTGACTTAGTGGTGAAGGAAGAGGAGACCTTGGGCAGAAGATTGGTTCACAAGTTCTAAATAAAGCCCCACCCCCTTCCTGAAAAACAAAACAAAACAAAACAAACAAACAAAGAATAAAGAGTACAATTTCTTAAACTTTGCCAGTAGGTCTCCTCACTTCCACAATGACATTTTTCAATGGGGGGTGGGGGGGGGGAGACATTCTTTATTTTCCCCTCTCTCCACAGTGCATGGTCCCAGCTGTGTGACTCCCTTCATGAATATGCATGAAATGAGATATGACATTGCCCTGCTCCCATTAATAATCTTGTCATCTGACTTGTGCGGCAGAAAGCTTCAGTCCATGGCTCCTCTTAGTAAATGTAGCCTGAAGAAAAGGGGGTGTGTGTGTGGGGGGGGAGTGTGTATGTGTTGGGAGGGGTGGGTTTTTTTTTTAATCAGGATTAAGTATTTAAACATTTTGGCAAAGGGTTTCCAGTAGAGACTGAAGGAGGGAGTAGAAGGCAGAGGGAATGCTTGGGCTTGAGAAGAGCAGAAGTCCTTTCTGTGAATGCTGTGACTTGTTAGAAGCCTAAAGCTGTGGGTGTAATGGTATGCGAACTGACCTTGAATATAGCCACTGTGGGTAGCCCCAGCTTTTTTGTAAAAGAAGCATTTGCTGCGGAGGTTTGGATTTCAGGCTTTCCAGTCATCAATCATCTCAGTCTATTCTCCTCTTTGACAGCTCAGTACAAGGCCTGACATTTGACACCCAAGACCCCAGGACTTACGCACAGACACAAGCTGAGGCCCAAAGGGGTGGGGGGGAGGGAGAAGAAGGAGGGAAAAAAAAGTGACAGCTTTTTTTTTTAAAGCAGTAGCAGCATCAAACTTAAGAAGATACCAAACAAATTGTCATGGTAATAGAAATTGATTCCACAGGAAGGTAGCACATTGAGCTCTGTCTGCTGCTTTGTGATTTTCATACTGATCAGGTTGGTATAATAGCTTTGAGAGGATGATTTTGGGCAAATATCTGAGCCCAACTAGCCACATTCAATTTGAGCAGATTGAAACTAACCTCAGTATTCAAGAGTAGATTGGTGGACATGGGGTTATCAGTTTTTGGACAATGGCTTGTGACATTGTGACCTCAATGTCATTACATCATACTGTCACCTTAGATGAGGGCCACTCTGAGGGAACTTTTACTTAGGGAAAAGGAAAAAAAAATGGAAAAAGAAAATTCAGGTTTGAAAATGAGCTCACTGAAGTCTTGGGGTCAATTAATGCGAGTGCCTCTCAGTTCAAACAATCATAATTGCTATTAAGAAGAATGAGGTAATTTAATGCTTCCATCACTGAAAGAGTTTAAAAGGTTCATAACATACAAGGTCACAGAAATCACTGCTGAAGGTTCAGATGGTACTAATTCAAATCATTCTCCACCTAAGTGAGGCTAGTTGAATTGTATGCCATGCATTGTACATGTGAGTCCTATCAATAACAAAAGGTGGGCCAGTGGCAACTTGGAGAATAAAGCTAATTTCTTTGGTTCTTAGCTGAATTTGTGGCCTGGTTGATCAATCAATCAGGGATTTATGGAATATCTACTCTATGCTTAGCACTGCACTAAGAGCTTTAGAGAATGCAAAGGAACATTAAGATGTCTTTCCAGGTCACAAATAGCCTGCGTAGGGAAATAAGACACAAATAGAACAAAATTTAAAACAAACCTTATATGTTGGGGGCTAATTTTGCTGTACAGGCAACTGATACTCTGTATTAGCAACTTATTTAACCAGGAGATGATCTGGTACATCAATTCACTTCATATTCACTGTATACCTAGAGCTATCATGTATGATCTCCCTTTTCAATGAGAATTTACCAAAATCATTTGAGATGCCAGGAAATAAAGCAAATATATGAAAATCTTTAACTATCAACTAAGTGAAGGATAGTTAAGTGCTATTCTGCTGAATAATAAGATTATTGACACTTTGCTAAATCTGTGATTTTATCAGATTGTATGCAGTTTCCACTGATAGAGCTCTCAATTCCTCTATGCCTTCTTGTCCTATGCAATTCTGGTCAGCATCTTTCCATAAATCCTTTCTTAAAGATGAACCTAAGATACTGGAAGACTTCTTCTCCTTGTTCTACCAATACTTCAGGTATACAAGTCTTACAACTTCCTGATCATTTCTGAACCCTACAACCTGCGCTTTAGCTATCCCACTTGTCTTCCTCATCCCCCTCCCAAACCTTAGACTGTCCTCATGACGCTGGGTTCCAATAGGTGAGCTTTCACTTAGTTCTGTCCAGAACCAGGACTCTATAACACTTCACAGCCAGTTCCAAGTGATCCAACCCACTTTCTAGCTCTTAAGTATGGGTTACCTTCCCTAACTGGAAGGTAAGCTCCTTGAAGGCAAGGACTCTCTTGCTTGCATTTTTTATTTCCAGTACTTAATGACAGTTCCTGGCACATAGTAAAACTCAATAAATAATTTATCATTCATTTACTCATTCACCACTTTTGAAACTGTTTATTTGTCCTGATCATAAGAGAGGCCACCTGTCTTTCTTGTTGTTTTTGTCTTGAAATTATCTTATTTACTTATTTTAAACATTGTTTTTACATGCCAGGAATTGTAACTAATATTCAATAGTCATTATTGTTGACATTATACCCACCATTGGTTTGGGATTAGTTTAACTTTGTTTTGAAAAGTCTCATTATTCTCATTCATATAATATCAATAGAAAAATATTGGTATTAAAGAGAACATGTGTTGAAATAGTAGTTTGAAATAGGACAATTATATCATTGCACAATTTCCCAGATATGACATAATCTGAAATCTTCCCTCTGTTTAATACTGAGCTAAATTCATTGTCCATCTGAAGCACCTGTCCAAGCTATCTATGGATAAATTAACCCAATGAGACAAATATAAACAATTTGCCATGTGTCTTGGCAATATTTATTCTTTATCTACTTTGTTTTTCTATTGTAAATAGTTAGACTGCTTTCTTTTGCTGTGAATTTAACTGAGAGTCTTTTTAGTATTCTGGAATTCAGTGTAGTTAGTAAAATGTCACCTAAAAAGTTCTCTACAACTTATTATCATTAATTTTTTTTATATTTTTTGCACTTTGTACAAAATATCTCTGTCATATTGACAAATACTGTAAGAAAGCATATGTCTCCCCATGGAGACAAGGTATAGAGAGGTTAGAGCACTATACGTGAAGTCAGAAACACCTGGGATCAAATCCTGCTTCAGAAATTTACCAGTTTTGTGACCCTGGAGAAGTCATTTGAACTCTCTGTGCCTCTTCATTTCTAAAATGAAAAGTTGTACTCAATGACCTCTGCATTCCATTCTAGATCTAAATATATGATCATATGAAACTTACTTGGTGGCAGTATTTAATAGATCACTGAACACAGTCACATTCATAATAGCATTTATGACTATCTTATAAGATTTAGAATCTGAATTCATTTGGACTGGGTCCAGTTTGGGGACCTAACCAAAAAGAGGGTCAATTGCTCACTTTGGCTTATTGTGCTGACCTGTAGTTACTCCAGGAAAATCCTAAATATACTCATGGTACAAAAATGAAAATTCAATATATGCAACAGAATTTTTAAAATACCTGTTAGTAAGGGGTGTGTTCTACTCTAGAAAATTACCTATTTTGGCTTCCTGTACTCTTTCATGGGATCATAGACTTAGAGGTAGAAGGAAATTCAGGTACCATTTAATCCAACTCTTCCACCCCATGTTTAAAGACAAAAAAAAAAGAACCCCATAGAAATAAATGGTGTTCAAGGTCACCAAGTTAATAAGTAGGAGAGCTAGGATTTGAAGCTAACCATCAGATTCCAAATCTAACACTTTTCCCACTGTACCATTTTCCCTCTTTTATTTTCATCAAGGATACATGCCCTTTATGATCATATTCCTAAAGATTTTGAGAGAGATATATGGTTCAGGAACTGTTGGCATTTTTTTGGTCACTTTGTTTTTTTATGTAGAGGAAGTGGGAGGGATAAGCATTATACATGACTTTTCACTCTTTTGTAATCATCCCCTTAGAAGTATTAATCCCTTAATGCTTTTAATATTATATCTCCTATCGAGAGATTACTTGTCTTATTCTTAGTCAAATTCAGCCTCTTTTTCCAACTTCAACTTTTTAAGTGCTTTTGGCACTTTCTCATATATAAAATCCAGTACTAAGACATCCAGATATGGTGTCTGTTATCCCTGCTGATGATCTGTTATAGATCATCTGTTCTATTTCAGATATGCTTCTTGTTCTTCTGACTTCATATTTCTAAAGGAAGACCCAGGCCCTAAAAGGGACCCTAAATGAAAGTCTGATCACTGATTACAAAGTGTTTGTTGTCTGAGAAGAGCTTGAAAAAGAAAACTGGCAAGGGAGGAGAGAGAGAGAGAGAGAAAGAGAGAGAGAGAGAGAGAGAGAGAGAGAGAGAGAGAGAGAGAGAGAGAGAGAGAGAGAGAGAGAGAGAGAGAGAGAGAGAGTTCTCAGGTACTCAAAGGGTAGTGGAAAAAGGGTGAGATAATATAGTTTCTAGAGGCTTTTGGATGGGGAATGGGGGGGGGGGTTAAGAGAGAAGACATCTGTAGCCACAATAAGCCAAGCAGCAAATTGTTTAGAAAGTCCCAAGGAAGGTGTTGAGTCTGCAGCTGCTGTTCAAGGTTGCCCTTGAGCTGGCCAAGGCTGGTTCTGTGGTTTCTGAGTGCTATAGGCATCTCCAAAATTGGGTAGAGTTCACTGGTATGTCAAGCAGTTTTGGGCTTCAGAAGCCTTTCTAATTGGCTAGTTGTTGTGTAGTTTTGACATATATATAAATATACACATATGTATATGTATGTAGTCATTACAGAGCCCATGTTAACAATATGCACATGCTCTTGAGGTCATCTTCCTTGAGTAGGTGTATTACTAAGCTTTCTGCAAGCTCATTTTTTTTCTCAGCTGCTTTTAGCTTTTCCAAGTTGGCCTATGCCTAGCCTTCCATTCTCTTCCATTATTGTTCTACAAATGAACTTGTAGTCTAAAGTGATACTGTCTTTTATTGCCATGTCTCTTCATTCAGCTGAGATGTCCAATCTTTGTTGGCTAACATGGTTTTGGGGTCCTTTTTAATTCCCAAAGGAGTTATTATTTTGGATTGACTAAATTTCTTTAATATATGGGAGAAGAGATAAAGTACTTATGTCTACTCATTTTTCTGGGTTGATAGGTAGTGAAATGTAATATTTTTTAAAAAATTTCCAACTTTATCACTTACTTAAACTTAGCCCCAAATCTCATTTTTAATGTTAGTATTGTAAAATTCCATGAATCACAGTCTCAGAGGTATTTGAAGAAACATATAGTGGACAAACCTAGGTCATTAATAGCAAGTTGCACCAAAAATCATTGTCAAAGTTACATGATCTGAGAGTTATGACCAGAAATGAAGGTGGGCCACTCATGCAAGTGAGAGAAAGAAGTAACAAATGGGTAGAAATTAGACTGTACTGGTAACCCTTTAATGTCAAGCAATCTAGAGAAATTCTTTCAGTGTGTTAAGTAAATCCTCTAGGGATAATTGTATGAGTATTGCATTGCATGAGAAAGTTTAGATATATTATTTGATTTGCACTAGGCCAGAAACATCCACGTGAACGAAATCATGAATGCATTAAAATACTGACATATCCAAGTCACAGATGTATGTGAATGATTAGAGAAATCCCTTGATCTACTACACCAGTAGACCTCCCTTGAAGCAGGGCCAAAGCATGACTATCAAGCCCAAATCCAACAATTCAGAGGATGCCTATATCCACTCTGTTACATATACCTACACACACATGTATGTGTGTGTGTGTGTGTGTGTGTGTGTGTATACACATGAATACTTATGTACATATTATTCAGAGCTTTCAGGAATGGTGATTTTATCACGTCATAATTCCTCTGTGATATAACAAACGATCTTTGAAATTTGCTGGGGTCAGATAATCCTTTACCCTCTGACCCCTCTGGTGAGAGACCTCTCTCTCAACCTAAATGGCCCTCAGACAATAGTTATAAAGTTTATCACTTTAAAGCTTATGCTCAAAGCTGATCTAGTTTGGTAAGAACTGCCAGACTGCACTCCTCTGGCACAGAGAACTCTACAAAGAATTAAATTTGGCACAGGAAACACAGGTTATAAAGAAATAAAATTGTTACCTGGGATTTCAACAATGATGCATCACATAACATTCTATTTTATGTCTCTTCTTAGAAAGAGTACAAATTAGATAGTGGATAAGTGGGTTCTCTTTAACACATCAGCACTAATCCCTGTTGATAATGACCTTGGATCAATGGCTCACACTTAGCATAGCTAATTCTATGTTCCATTATGAATATATTTATACTGAATTCTTAGAAAAAAAGTGGTAGCTGATTTTATAGCACATTTGTATATCTTAAACAATTAAGCTCAAACTCATACTTGAAGTTGGCATCTGTGATTTTTCAAGGGAGCCACAGTAGTAATTAACTTCATTTTTCTGAACACACACACACTATACATATACATACATATATATATATGTATATATAATGTGTGTATGTGTATATGTATTTCATATATATGTATGTGTATGGCTATAGATATAGATGTATCAGAGATAAGGCACCTAACATTTTCCTGATAAATATGACCCTGTATTAATCATGTCTTGTCTTCAGATTCCTCAGCTCTCATGTTGAATATGTATCTTTAACATTGTTCTCTTTAACACTGGTTTTCTTCAATCGAAAATTGTGTTTGTCTTTTGTATAGGACTAGATTGTAAGTTCTTTGAGGGACTATTTTCCATTACCTTTGTATCCTTCATACTCCTTATATTATGTTATATAACCCAGTAACCATTTGAGTTTGAAACAATCAAATCCTATTTAAAATTGTTTTATTTTAATTTATGTTGTTTAACTTCGTATGTTTATTCTCTTATTTCTTCTGGATATTGGTGTTCTGAGAAAACTGGTGGTCCTTTTATTGAGCATGTTCTCTTTTTTCCCAAGAAAGCACCCCCCCATAATGCCTTTAACTACCCCATGTCCTAATCATGCATCTTTTCCTCTCTGTGAGAGAAATAAGAAATTTTTAATATTTGAAATGAAAAGTCTTAATATTATAGGAAATCCTTTGATCCATAAAATAAAAGTTAAGCTTTTTGAAACGTTATTTTTAGTTTAGTGAGAAAGATCTGCACACAGAAGTTTGGAAATGTCAGACTAGTGGAGTTGATTAGTTAACATAAAATAACTATAGTCCCATCACTGGAGGTGACTTCAGGACAAGAATTTTGTTTGCAAACTCAGTTTATCTATCCACCAATGGAATTCTCAGAATGAATGGAACTTTAACATTGTGTTGTAGGCCATCCTAAACATTCTCCATAAGCAACAGGCCATTCTAACAAAGACTGTGAAGCCCCTTTTAAAATCCTGCGCCAGCTTCTTTTTCCAGGATCCAGCATAAGCCACACTATGGACTGAGAAATAATGAGCTCAAATTATGCTTCAGGTCTTATGGAGATTCCATCTGAAATTCTGTAAGAAAAGCTGTAAGAAATCATGGGTTATAGGGATGTGTACATCAACACTTCAACATCTCCATAATGCCATATTTTTTTCATTTGCAGTTCTCATCTCTGCCCTCTTAGACTTACATCCTTCATAGAAGGCCCAATAATCAGGCTGGATGCTTTCCTCTAAGTTTGTTTTTTTTTTTTTTACATTTTCAATTCTTTGTATTAGATTCAACTTAAACCCCAGAGTTCAACATGCAAGGCACTCAACTCCTCTTCTTTCAAATATCCGTGCAACATTTCCTCCTGTTACTCCCATCCATAGTCACTTCTAGAACATTCGTCCCAAGCAGGCAAGTCTTAAGTCATAAGGTCATAGGACTACAGATTTACCAAGGGAAGACTTTAGCGGCCAACTACCACAACTCACTCATTTTAAAGATGAGAAAGTAAAGGCTCGGAGAAATTAAATGACAAATATAGAACCATAATCTGAACCCATGTCCTCTGACTCTAAATACAGCAGCCTTTGCACTGAACCATTATTGCTGACATAGACCTAAACACATACTGATAAGTGCCTTCCACTTGTAACTACTTGCAAACTCTAAATCCATTGGCATCTCCCTGGGCATTCTCCTCCTTGATGTGGAGGGAACTAGGGATGCAGGACAATTTTAGTCCCACATATACATCAGCCAAGAATTGGTTATGCTAGCTGCTAGATGTCAAAGAGCTGATGTTATTCCTTGAGGCTCAGCTCTAGGACACTGGGCATGCAACTCGCAGGCTAGCTGCACAAACAGTATTCATCTGCCTCTCCGGAGCACTAGCCCCTATTCCTCATGCAACCAAAATCCAGAGTCACAATTTCTTTCATAATCTCCACCCTAACTTTTGTCACAAAAACATCTAGGAGCCATCTCATGCTCTCATGCCAAACCAGAACCACCAGCATCAGAAGAATGACCTCAGAGAATCAGAACATACGAATGAAGCTCTATAAATATTGTACCTTCCCTCTTTGTCTTCTCTTGGGGTTGTCATTCTTAACAGCAACATCTTTATTCACAATTCACTCTATTTTGTCACTAGATCATTCCCAAAGAGAGGAGTTTGGAGAGGGGAGTATTAAGAAAGGGTTGGTAACACCTTCACATTCCAAGAACATCCAAAATGTTTGCACAGTGACTGCTTCAGGACAAGTGAAAACTTCCTCATATTTTGGGCATACATATAAAGTCCTTCTTCTGCTAGATCAGTTATCTTTCAGCTTTCAGTACTTTCCTTGAATGTAATTTTTCCCCCTTTGTATCTCTGGAGAGGAAATGGACAAATCACTTATCTTTTATAAGTAACTGAGAAGTGCAAGTCCTTTACCTTCTTGAAGCCTCTGTTTCCTCATCTATAAAATGGGTATGACAACATTACTTGAACTCAGGCCTAGCTCAAGAACAAAAAGAAACGTGTTACATTTAAGAACTGGTTGATAAATACAAACATAAATAAGCAAAAGCCTAATTTAGACAATGTCTTGTTCATTGGAAGGTGTCTGCATATTCTCATGCAGTTTATGGATGCTAGATAGCCCATTTTGGCTACTTGTCTTATAATTCAGGTCTTTCTGGATTGAATAAAACAGGAGCCTGCTCATTTGGCTTTCACAGTTGCAAAACTCCCAGGAAAAATGTGTCTTAGTCACTTCTGTGTGGGCTTAATGTGAAGGAACACTGCAAAGTTGGAGAAGAAGGGGGGTGGGGGGAACTCCTAAGTATTAAGTGGAGAGTACCACCCTCCCCTAGCCTATGAGATTAAAGCAATGGATTTTCAAGTAGTTCTTCAGACTGACTAATTTATATGGATATTGAGGATTCAGCTAGAGAATTAAAAAAAAACATAGCTGGGGAAAAATATGATGCTCTCAAAGTCCCAGTAGTATTGCCACATTCATTTTACTAGAGTGTTTATTCTTTAGTACTTTCATGGATTGACATGAGGGAGGAATTCACATGTCATGGCAGATAACATCTCACTGTTGCCAAAGGAGTCTATTCAGACATGCATGTTAGTGGGTTGATAACTTATTCCGTATTGCAGAGGACTCAAAGATAGACATTTCTCCTTTTATCTGCATCTCTGCGCTCCCTGCATACTAAAGATATGGCGAAACAGCAAGATACATCTTAACTAGCCTACTCAGAAAGTAGAGACTATTGCTAGCCCAGTCCAAGGACTCCAAACTTAAAGGAGCGAGGTGTCATGCAGTCTAATAACAAATACACTGGGGATGTTTATGCGCATAATTTGAGCTGTAGATAAGTGTGTTTTTAAAAACCTGAGCCTGGTGATTGTTAAGTAATGACAAATGAAAAATAACTTGAACTCATCTATTTTAGCTACTATGTTAAAAATAAGTAGGTGCAAATGGTGAGGTAAACAAATAATATACAATAAAAGACCACCAAATTAATTTTATATATGTTATTAATTTGCAGGTATTTTTAGAGTTGGGGTAATTCAAACGAGATTTAACCCAAACCTTCACCCCTACCCATCATGAAATGTTTCATGGTCCACAAAACATCTGGTTAATTGGCATCGAAAAGGTGTTTAATTTTTGCCTTGTAACCTTATTTTTTGACATCATATCATTGAAAGGACCTCAGGGATTCCTTTATCCAACCTCTTTCCTTTTTAGAAAAAGAAAATGTGGCCCAAAGGCATTAAATAACTTGATCAATGTCTAAAAGCAAGTAAATGGCATTACCAATTCCATAACAGAGTCTTCTAGCTTCCCAATCTAGTGCTAGTGCCTTCTTTTTAAAAATATCTTTTATTTGTGTAGTTTTCATTAAGTTGTATTTGTTCTCTTTATTATGCAGATGTTTATATATGTACTTGCTTTCTCCTATGTTAGGATGTAAGTTCCTTAAATTCTTACAATGTTTCATTCTTTGTATTTGCATCCCCTGGAGTACGGCACTGTGCCTGGCACAGAATAGGTATTTAATAAATTCTCGCTTGATTAATTGATTCAACTACCATCAATGCTTTGGGTAATTCAAATATAGCATGGCCAAAACCAAGCAAAATAAAATAAAAGCCTATTCTGTGTTCATCTTTATTGATAAATCTATATTTTATGATGTTTATCAATTATGATTTTCCCTCAAAATTACACATTGGGACATAGGACCATTAAAAAAAATGTATTGGGAACAAAGCAGTAGATTTAGACTTGACCTAGAATGGAAGACAAGACAATTACCTAGATTACTCAGACCAACAAAACCATAGACAATTTTACCTCAAGGCAAAAATGATTTACTTTTCATTTTGACTTATCTGCAATAATTCTCCACTTTTCTTCTTATATAAAGATCTAAGTGTGTGCTATGTTTATAGTTATGTATTATGTTCTTGTTATAAAAACAATACTTTAAGAAGAAATTGGCCATTTCAGAAAAGCCATTACAGAGATTTCAAAGCAAGTTCTATACCCAAAACCTTCTGACTGTACATGGCCAGATTCACTTCTTCACTTATTGTTCACACTTTCACATTTTCACTATAGAAACCATTTGGAACCAAAATATATAATATATTTGGAAATATTTGCCTTATGTAGGTATAGTTTAATGAAGTGTGAGCAGACAAACAAAATACACTGAATTTTCATTCTATGATTTCACCAGAGAACATCCTAAACTGTAAACTGTGCCATGATCAACTTAATCTAATCAATATAGCGCAAATATGGATAATATGGGTTCCATATTGGATTGAGTTGTTGTTTATATGAGTTGTCAACATTGAAATAAAAAATTCACCTCATTACTTTGTTTTGTAGACATAGCATCAGTTTAATGCAATGGTCCCTTTCCACAGCTGGACTACTTTCCATTATTTCCAGATGTGTACATCATTCGTTTGCTTTTATCTTTTCATCATGTAGTGTGACTCAAGGATTCTGATTGGTTAGGAGCTCCATTGAAGTCCTTAAGTGAACAGGATATTTTACTAACAAGAATCATTTAAAAATGAAGTCTAAACCTAAATCTAAATGTATTTTTATGGCAAGTCTTTAGGCTTTGAACATGTACATCTACAATATTTATATGTGGGTTGTGGTTGAACAGAAGTTATAACCTTCTATGAGAACATCTAGGGTTCTCTGCTTCTGCTGACCACCTGGAGTGATTTTAACTTGCAGCTTTTCCTCAGGCGGTGCCCAGGTTAGCTTCCAGTGACTTATGGCTGCATCAATCTGCACAGATATGTGTTGTACCACTCTAGGGGAAGTAGTTCATCTTCTCTATGACTGTACCTCCATCTTTCTGAAAGTTCAAAGAATTCAGGACAACCACAAACTCAAATTGGCTTTCTAGGGATTTAAAAAAAATACTTTGTTTTACTCAGAACTGAGGCTTTAATTATTTACCTGACAAGCATGAATTTACAGAAATACTACAGAGACTTCTTGGGTCCCACTTATTTTTAGAAATACCTATAAATTCATAGCATGCTGGGGACTAGGTTACTTTAATAATATGACTGTGTTATATATACTCTATATGTGCTCAGAGAAATGCATTTACAAAATTAGATTCATTAATTAGCCAGTTATTTTTAAAACAGCTAGTTCTTAATAAATGACAAATTTTTGGGCTGAATTCAAGATTTTTTTCCTAAAAAACCCCCAAAACAATTATTTATTATTGAGTAAAGTTGTCCTTTATCTCCCCCTCCCAAGTGTTTTTTGTTTGTTTGTTTTTGTTTTTATAGATGGAATTGGTATTGAGATATTGAATGTTTTCATTTCCCCCCCCTATTGAATATGGAATTAATTTGAAAATCCTTAAATATAGATGAGTAACACTAGAAATACACTCCCATAGCCTGAGCAGTGTTCCCTAGTTGATATTATCTTCTGCTCATTTTTATCTACATCACTCTATTCATGAAGACAGATTGTGAGAGATTAATTAGATTCACAGAGACAATTGTTTAATAGGTAACTCTGTTCCTGGATAAATTTTCCTGCCCAAAGTATTTAGGAATATCTATTAGATGTGGATTTCTGTAGCGCCTCTTATAATACCCAAGTGAATTTTCACTTCTGTGCTTGTCTATTTGAGGCTAAAAATAACTATGTGTCATGGTCAACTTCATGTCCAATGAATTGTGTCCTTAAATTTGCACTTTCCTAATACCTCTGGCTATAGAATTGAGTCTGATAAATGGGAAATCCTTTGGAGGACTGTTTAAAAAAAAAAGTGGCATATTGTAGTGAGGTATAATTAGTTCTTATCAAATACAATATTACCTAATTGAGGAATATTTTGAATCTTTATTTCTTAGATTTGAGCTAGAAAGAGGATGCCAAGACAATGTTTGCTTAAAATGAAATGATATATGTAATATACTTTGCAAACATTAAAGCCCTATACAAGTATTAGGTAGGAGGAGGAAGAGGAGGAGGAAGAGGAATGGTAGTAGTGGTACTTGAAGGAGGAAGAGGAAGAGGACTAAGAGTAGTAGGAGGAGGAGGAGGAACAGTATAGTAGTACCAGTCGAATTGAATGCATTCAGTAGGAAGGACCTTAAGAAATGTTGGTTGGTAATGTATTTAAAGATGGTATTTCCCTGAACTAAGACAATCAGCTTGATTACTCAGGATACATAGACAAGTGTTCACAATGCAAATACAAAAGTGAGACAGTCCTTGCCCTCAAGGATTTTATATTCTAATAGGTGGAAACAACACAGGTAGTCAGGGAAGGGTGTTTTGGTCTTGAAAAACACAGGGGTATAGAGGACATTGAAATGTCCTTTCCAGAAGTGAAGTATTGACCTGAACAAAAGTTGCAGACCAGGGGTAGAAGAAAGCATGGAGGATGTACGGTTGAACAGGATGTGAAACATTGTCTGGGGTCAGCAAGACATTGTGGGGTTGGCTCTTTGACCCTGTGCTTGCTCATCCACCAATCAGGTCTGCTTTGGCATAGGCTTCTAGTTTCAAAGCTGAGTGGAAACTCTCTCAGGACAAGGTTTCTGGAGGTTGTTTCAGCGGCATCTTTGATGGGGTGTGGGGGAGGAGGGAAGAAAAATACCGGTGTTTATGGCTAATTGGGATGTGAAGCATGGTCTGTGACCAGCAGTGGAAACAGTAATGGGTTTAGACTCAGAAGATCTGTATTCAGATTCTGTCTCTGTCACACTCAGTCATCATGTGATTGGATCACCTATTATGTCTGTCTCTAAGGCCTCAATTTTCTCATTTTACAAATAATAGTTTACTCTATGACCTCTAAGACTTCTTCTAACTCTAAATCTATAATTTTATTATGCCTCCAAGATTTCAGGGAAAGGGGTATCAAAAAGGGAATAAGTGTGACTCCTTTTAGTGAACATAACTAGGACCTTAGTGAACGTAACAACAGCCAGAGGAAGACTGCAGCAGCATTTCAGCCACCTCCATTGTGAAAGATATACATATCCCAAATACAGAGAGTCTCATCTTAGTGTTGTTCATTTTCATTGGGACAAAGATATCAAAGGTCATATTTATCTTAGGGAGTAGACAATGCAGCGAGGTGGTACAGCAGATGGAGTGCCAGTACTGGAGTCAGGAAGACTCATCTTCCTGAGTTTAAATCCAGCCTCAGACATATGATCCTGGGTAAGTCACTTAACCCTGTTTGCCTCAGTTTTCTCATCTGTAAAATGAGCTGGAGAAGGAAATAGCAAACCACACCAGTCTCTTTGCAAAGGAAACCCCAAATAGGGTCACAAAGTTAGACATGACTAAAAATAACTGAACAGTAACACAAAGACAATACCTATTTCAAATGTTTCCATGCTCCTGAGCATGCCATAACCCTTTTACAAATCAGCAAAACTGGAGTATTCTGAACACAACTGGATCCTCTGACTAAGTTCCAGCTTACAAATGTTTTGCTCTAACAACCATGTGGGTTCACTTGTGTCCCTTTACAAATGAATGCATATGTAACATTTGCAATCATTTAGTGCTAATGATTTTCTCAAGGTTAAAAAACAAGAGTAGGAAAATGAGGACCTAGCCTGGCCATTGTTTTGTGGGTGTTTCTGTGGGGAGGACTCAAGGGGGTGTTTGGACCTGTGATTTCATCAGAGTAGGGAACTCTGGTTGTGGAAAAATTTATTTGCATCTTATAATCTTAGGCAACTGGGGCACTGAAAAGTTAAATGATTTGCCCCAGGCAAGGCAACTAGCAAGAATCAGAGGCAGGATTTCAACTAAAATCTTCTTGTCTCTAATGCAAATCTTCATTATGACATGCTATTTCTCAACCCTTGGTATCACCACTTAAAATTTCCATCAAGACCAAATAAATAAATAAACAAAACAAAATAATATTTACAACGATGAAAAGTAGACTTTAAGATGCCTGAGGGTAGGGATTGTCTCACTTTTGTCTTTTCCTCATCAATGCTTAGCTTAGTGCCTGGAACATAGTAAGTATCTACAATAATAAATATTGGTTAATTGAGTGAAATGAATTTAAAATTAAGGTACTTCTAATAAAAAAACATTGTGCCATGGGGGGTGGAGCCAAGATGGCAGAGTGAAAGCAGTGACTTGCTTGAGCTGTCCTCCAAACCCCTCCAAATACTCATAAAAAATGGCTCTAAAATTCTGAAGCAGCAGAACCCACAAAAAGACAGAGTGAAACAAATTTCCAGCCCAAGACAACCTGGATGATTGATCAGAAAGGTGTATCACGCCGGGCTGGGAGCACAGCGTGGGCACACAGGCCGCAGCAAACCTGGAGCAGGCCTCAGAGGACTGAATCACGGGCAGCTGTGGAGGTTTCCAGACTCCTCAATCCACCAATGCCAAAGACAATTTAGAAGGTCAGTGGGAAAAGTCTGTTTCTACACTGCTCAGAGAGGAAGGTGGGGTCTCAGCTCCATTCCCCAAGAGCATGGCCCTGGGGGGGGCAGCTGCTTCCTGAGCTTCCGGCCCACAGACTGAGGGGGAATCCAGTGGCTGATCAGAGAGGGACTGCAGGGATCTCTTTGCCAGTGCTGAGGCAGGAATCTCTTGCTTTGCCCGTGTGTGGATCTGGGTCACAGTTCTGGGCAGCGGTGCTGGGGTGAGGAGGAGCGCTGGCATGGTGGAGCTTGTAGTGGCTGTGCAGAGGAACCCCTCCTCACAGTTACAGGACAGAAAGGAATACTTGTGGTCACAGGCCAGGAAAGGAGTAAACACCTCGCCCCTTATCATACCACCTTGGAAGAACTGAAAATTTACAGGTCCCTACAAGTATCTCTGAAAACAGCTATACAAACCCCTGAAGCTTGGGACAGTACACTCTCCACATTGGAAGCAGACTCTTACCTTAACAAAGAGTTTAAAACTCAAGTAATTGGCTGGGATCATGAGCAAGCAGCGCAAAAAGAGTCAGACTATATTATCTTACTTTGGTGAAAAAGAAGATCAAAATATACAACCAGAAGAAGACAACAAATCAAAGCTCCTACATCCAAAGCCTCCAAGAAAAATATGAATCAGTCCCAGGCCTTGGAAGAGCTCAAAAGGGATTTTGAGAAGCAAGTAAGGGAAGTAGAGGAAAAACTGGGAAGAGAAATGAGAGTGATGCAAGAAAATCATGAAAAACAAGTCAACAGCTTGCTAAAGGAGACCCAAAAAATACTGAAGAAAATAACACCTTAAAAAACAGCCTAACCCAAATGGCAAAAGAGGTCCAAAAAGCCAATGAGGAGAAAAATGCCCTAAAAAGAAAAATTGGCCAAATGGAAAAGGAAGTCCAAAAGATTACTGAAGAAAATACTTCCTTAAAAATTAGAATAGAGCAATTGGAAGCTAGTGACTTTATGAGAAATCAAGACACTGTAAAACAAATCCAAAAGAATGAAAAATTAGAAAACAATGTGAAATATCTCATTGGAAAAACAACTGACCTGGAAAATAGATCCAGGAGAGAGAATTTAAAAATTATTGGACTATCTGAAAGCCATGATCAAAAAAAGAGCCTAGACATCATCTTTCAAGAAATTATCAAGGAAAACTGCCCTGATATTAGAACCAGAGGGCAAAATAGAAATTGAAAGAATCCACAGATCTCCTCCTGAAAGAGATCCCCAAAGGAAAACTCCTAGGAATATTATAGCCAAATTCCAGAGTTCCCAGGTCAAGGAGAAAATATTACAAGCTGCCAGAAGGAAACAATTCAAGTACTGTGGAAACACAATCAGGATAACACAAGATTTAGCAGCTTCTACATTAAAGGACCGCAGAGCATGGTGTATAATATTCTGGAGGGCAAAGGAGATAGGATTACAACCAAGAATCACCTACCCAGCAAAACTGAGTATAATCCTTCAGGGGAAAAAATGGTCATTCAGTGAAATAGAGGACTTTCAAGCATTCCTGATGAAAAGACCAGAGCTGAATAGAAAATTTGACTTTCAAATACAGGACTCAGTGGAACATGAAGAGGTAAACAGGAAAGAGAAATCATAAGAGACTTATTAAGATTGAACTGTTTACATTCCTGCATGGAAAGATGATATTTGTAACTCATGAGAACTTTGTCAGTATTAGGGTAGTTGAAGGAAAAAAATTGTATGTATGTATATATAGATAGATAGAGGGCACAGGGTGAGTTGAAGATTAAGGGGTCATATCTGGAGAATAAAATTAAGGGATGAGAGAGGATGATACTTGGAGAAGAAAGGGAGAGGTAGAATGGGGTAAATTATCTCACACAAAAAAAAAAAGCAGAAAAGAAAAGTCTCTCAGAGTGGAGGGGAAACAGGGGAAGCCGAGAGGGAATGAGCGAATCCTATTCTTATAGGATTTGGCTTAAGGAAGGAATAACATACACATTCAATTGGGTATGGAAATCTGTCTTACCCTACAGGAAAATAGGGGGAGAAGGGACAAGAGAGCAGGGGATGATAGAGAGGAGGGCAGATTGGGAAAGGGGTAATCAGAAGAAATACTTCTGAGGAGGGACAGGGTCAAAAGAAAGAATAGAATAAATGGAAGGCAGGATAGGATTAAGGGAAATAGAGTTAGTTTTTCACAACATGTCTACTATGGAAGTGTTTTGCATAACTGCGCATGTATAACCTATACTGAGTTGCTTTCCTTTTCAATGAGGGTGGGTGTTGAGGGAGGAAGGGAGAAAATTTGGAGCTCAAAGTTTTAAAAACACATTTAAAAAAAATGTTTTCACATGCTACTGGGAAATAAGAAATACAGGAGATGGGGTACAGAAGTGTATCCTGCTCTACAGGAAAATAGAAGGGGTAAGGGGATAAGAGAAGGGAGGGGGGAGAGATAGAAGAGAAGGCAGACCAGGGGAAGGGGTATTCAGAATGTATGCCATCTTGGGGTGGGGGGAGGGGTGAGAAATTTGGAACTCAAAAACTTGTGGAAGTGAATATTGAAAACTAAAAATAAATAAATTTATATTTTAAAAAAATTGTGCCATTTGCAGATTTGATCTTCATAAATGACTTTGACCATCCATTCTTCCTTTGTACCTGACCAGGTTACAGCTTTAATTACTGAGCCTTCATTGGGGGTTATGCCATAAAAGACAGCCAGTGGCCTGTGATTTGATCACTGGAAGCACTAAGGAAGGCAGACTCAAGAGATCATCCATGCTTTCCACAAGCCTGAAAAACGACCATGTATGGTGACTTTTAAGCCAATGAAAGGATATTTAGTAAAGCAGAAATGGCAGCTATCTGTGTCATCATCATATTGAAGAGATCGATCTTAAGAAGCCTATCTTAGAGAAGACTTGTGAAAGTCAGGCTTTGAGTAAAGTGAGTAAAATTCATTTTGAAATATGACTGTGAAATGCCAAATCCTGGTTTTAAAAATGAAGGAAAAGAAAAGAATGGTTTCTATCATCTTATCTGAGATTACTTTGCCTTTCTTACTCTCATCGCCCAGCCTTAATTGGTAATTATTGTTTAAGACATTTTTCCATTTGAAGGTTCAAAGGTTGTATTTTTTTTTTAAATTTCCAAGGGACAATATTATCATTAGTAACTTGGGTTTTTTAATTATTTTGAATTTCTAATGAAAGATTAATAAGGGAAAGTAAGTTTATTTTCCAAAACTTTGATCCAAACAGGAATTTGTCTCAACAACACCATTTTACAAGAATTTTATCTTCATTGCTGCTATTTCAAAATCTCAGATACTTAACCAAGCTCCTTATAGACATGCCCATACTCTTGTTTCTGTTTCTTTAACCTTTTCAATAGCCCATGCATTTTATAACCGACTGTGTTCTTAATATAGCACCCTTGCTTAGAAAATAAACATTGGCTGCTTATTTGAGCAGCAAATTGATTGATACAGCTACTCATTTCAAAAAATTCCAACTTTATCTGTAAACCACAGAGGCAGACAAGTGTGGAGTCCTGATAACATGGCTACAAGATTGACATAAATGTTATCAGCAGGCTTTGGCATGAGGAACAAGGGCAGTGACACCAGCCCGGTAAGACAAGAGTTGTCTCCTCCACACACACAGTCCCAACCAAACTCAGGTTTACATCTTGAGCCTTGGTTATCTTTCATAGGAATCCTTGAAACCTGTTAGATCTTATCAGCTAATCTTATTAAAAACGTTGCTCTCTATTTTACACTGAATTCTATGAAACTGCCTACGTAGCAAGAGAAAGGTCTCAGTCCACTCTCATGATGGTTTATCTGTATGATAAATGCTATCATCTTCATCTACATTTAAAATATTGTAAATCAGTGGAGGCAAACATTTATGTTTGCTGATGTCAATCAGAAGTTCTTTCTTACTTAATCAGATCATGGATTCCTTAATGTCTCTCCTTTCTAAGGTAACCAAAAAACTAGAGTTTTATGAATAAAAGTAGATTTATGTGTCTTTCTGATTTTTACAATATCATTTTCAACTCTGTTTCATTAATGTCTACTAGTGCCTTTGCTATTGATTATCATCTTCAGATGCCTAATATATAAGGAGCAAATTATAAGGCAAACATAACATAGTGAGTTTGTAATTTGGAGTCAAGAGAGACTTGAATTTAAAACCCTCCTCTGAAACTTACTAACTGTGTGACTATGGGTGAATCACTTCTGAATCTCAGTTTCTTCATGAGTAAATTGGAAAGAACAATACTTATGATGCCTTGCCTCATGGTTACAGTTCCACATGGTGAGAAGCAATTGAGACTTTGCCCCTGGATGTTCAATTTATAGAGCACTGAAAACATTAACAATACTTCAGCAATATGGAAACAATAGACTTGTGCTGAGTCAGAAAGAAAAATTATTTAAAATAGGAAGCTTCCTCCTACCTCTGCCATAGCTCACACCTCAGGCAATTTCCTCCTGGTTCTGTCTAGATTCAATCACCTGTCCCTATGGCAGGCTCCCTAACAGTGACATCGAGTGACATTCTCTCCTTAAAAGGTCAATATGAGGATGTATTTTGTATTCCTTGTCTCAGATGTGGTTTATGCTATCAATTAATTCTAATTATGGCTCTGTTCACAGGTCTTCATTTATTTAAATATTTTTGTGAGGTGCAAATATGAGAATGTATATAAATTGCCTGGCAGGCCTTAAAGTAATAAATCTGTCAAGTATTATTGCTGTTTTTATTTAAGTAGCACATATTTATTGAGGGCTTATTATGTGCAGGGTACTAGGAAGGCAGAATGGTGTGCTACATGGTCCCTGCCTTCATGGAGCTTAGGATTGAGTTGAGGAGACACCACACAGAGGTAAAATGATAAATAACAAGATGAGATATCATTTGCTAAGTAGCAAATTTGCAGCCCAAATAAGGAACTCTATAGGACAGCAATTCATATGCAAATATTTATTAAATCTTATCATTTTTATCATTGCAGTCTCTTATTCTTTCTGCTCCCATTGTAGTGCTCTTTATTTCTTCTAATTCTGCTCTTTATTTCTTCAAGCGTAAACTGTTGTGACATTTTCCAGTCATTCTATCCCTTCTTCAACCTATAATTCATATTGTGGCTTTAGCGCCTCCCAAATGAACTGGTCTGATCAATTCACTCTACTACTCAAAAATCCTGAATGTTTTTTCATTGCCTACTGAATAAAATTTTCTTTCTCTAGGCAATCAAAGCTCTCTAATTGTGGCTTCCCTGGTTTCCTTCAAGTCTTGGCTAAAGTCCCACTTTCTGCAAAGAAGTCTTTCCCAGTCCTCCTTAATCTTAATGCTTTTCCTCTGAGATTATCTCCATCTTGTCCATAGCTTGTTTGTATATAGTTGTTTTCATGTCTCCCCGAGTAGAGCTCCCTGAGAGCATGAGTTATCTTTTGTTTGTTTATTTGATTTTGGGGTTTTTTGTCTGTTATTTTCCTAGTAATTAGCACATTGCCTGGTACATAGTAGGCACTTCATAAATAATTGCTGAACTTCTACTCTGGCTACTACTCAATCTGCATGTAATCTATGTTTCAGAAAAATTCTCTGATACCATTTCATCTAGGTATCTCCTGATTCTGATTTGGCTCACACCACTCAGCAGACCTCAAACAGGTTATCCATTCCCTGCCCCTCTCCACCTTCCATTCCTCTTTGCTGAAGAGTTTTATTAAGCCTTCTCTGAAACCCCTAAATGAAAGTGAT
The DNA here is from genome assembly GCF_003287225.1 of Phascolarctos cinereus. Lineage (NCBI taxonomy): Eukaryota > Metazoa > Chordata > Mammalia > Diprotodontia > Phascolarctidae > Phascolarctos > Phascolarctos cinereus. The sequence goes on along the minus strand of NW_027555736.1, from coordinate 128,502,757 downwards.
ATTAAAGGAGTATGCTCAAGGAAGTTCAAATTTCTGAGAGCCTTTGTTAAAATTTCAGTGTGAGCTGAAGTCTGTGTGACTTAATTTTAGGCCTTGAAAATCAGAAAATGCTACAATTAGGGCTTGATTTATTGTTTTGTTAATAATGTAGACCAGGGCTGGGGAACCTGAGGCCTGGAGGCCACATGGCCCTCTAGGTGCAGCCCTTTTACTGAATGGATTCAAAGGCTGCACTTGAAGACCTAGAGGGCCATATCAACCCAGGACAAAGGCACAGACATTGAAGATGAATGCTGTGTGGGAGGAATGGCTAGAAGGCCAATTTGGTTATATTTTAGAGGATGGCAGGGGAAGTAAAGCATAGCCAATGAGGCTGGAAAGATGGGTTGAAACTAGGTTCTGAAGGATGTTAAAAGGTAAACAGACACATTTATATTTGATCCTAGAGTTGATTAAGTAGGTAAGTCAGTGGGTTAGGTCTTTGCTCACAAACAATTTGGGAGTAAGGCCACAATGCTGTTTATTGCTCTTTATCCACTGTGTCAAGCAAGGATTTTCAGAGATACAGAAAAGGGGTGGGATAAGGAAGGAATGCGTATTCGTGCAATCATTCATTCATTCACTCCTTCAGCAAGCAGCTGTTTAATACCTGCTCTGATGAGTGAGTGGGTAGAGAGTCAGGACTGCAATCAAGGAGACCAACTTTAAAGTTCTTCCTTGGACACTTACTGACTTTTTGTTATGTTCCTGAGCCTCTCAGTGCCCTGGGAAACTCTCGTAGGTATGAAGTTCATACAACAAGCCCTCAGTAAGCAACTCCCATGCAGCAGGCACTCTTATAGAAGCTGTAGATACGAAGAGCAAAATGAAATCATATTGCTGTAGATAGTTTCTTCATTAGAAGTCCTCCATCATGATTAAAGCATGCATGGAGCATACATTCACACATAGAAATTTCTTTCCCTGCGCGTGTACGCGCGCACACACACACGCACACACCATAATTTATGGTTACATGACATATACATATACTTATATATGTAGTACACATGTGTATATGTGCACATTGCATGTACACTTATATATTATAGGAACGGAAATTTGTATGTGTACATATCTATACATATGTGCACATATATCATATGATATCTATACCCATGTGTATGGTCATTGACATAGACGTAGATAAGATAGATATAAATACAGACATAGATAAGATGGCTAAAGCTATAGATTTTGCTATAAGTGTAGATATTTGTTGCTGCTCAGTTGTTTGTCAGTTGTAAACTCTTCATGACCCCATTGCGGGGTTTTCTTGGCAAAGATACCAGAGTAATTTTCCATTTCCTTCTCCAGTTCATTTTACAGATGAAGAAACTGAGGCAAATGAAGTTAAGTGACTTGCCCAAGGTCACACAGCTAGTAAGTCTTTGAGGCCAGATTTGAAGTCCAGAAGTTGAGTCTTTCTGATTCCAGGCCCAGCACTCTAACCACTGGGCTACCTAGCTGCCCCAGAAGCATAGATATAGGTATAGATACATAGGTGTAGATGTTGATAGATATGATAGTACTAGAGACAGAGGTAGATATCGACATATAAGATATAGATATAGATTCTGATAGATTTTTTTTCATATTCTGTCCTGTGCATATAGATAGAAACCTGTGATTTAATTCTTATAGGCATTTACTGGAAACTAAATCTCCTCTACCAGTTCAAATCAGCAACTATGATGCATATAACATCTTAGATTGTTGCTCAAGGCACAGAAGGCTAATGACCTGCCCAGTGCCATCCAGCCAGGATGTGTCAGAGACAGGTCTTCTTGACTCTAAGCTGGCCCCATATACACTATGCTGTGCTGCCACTATATCTTTTATGCTCAATAAAGTCTTTTCCAACCTTCAAATCCAGCTCAATTCATTTAACACATACTGACTGTATATATGTATACATGCATGCACATACATATTTATGATACATACATACATACATGTATATATGTGTCCACATATGCACACACAGTAGCAATAACTGTATTGAGTGAATTGAAATGAACGTGAAGGATGGAGAAGATTTCATGGAGGCTGTGGGACTTGATAAGCACCTAGGAGGAAAAAAAGAAGGAATTAGAAGGAAAAGAATAGTTCTGAGGACATTCTAGGCAATAAGGACAGTAAGCTGAGGAAGGTTCAAAGGAGAGAATGAAGGAAGCATTTTTGAGGCATAATCAATAGACTAGCTGGACTGGACTGTAAAATGGGAGTCAGTTTTCTTAATATCTGGCACTCTGGCTGTGGACACAAGTCATTTTACCTTTTTCAGTGCCATTTTCTTTAGATATAAAATAGAGCCATTAAAGTTATACAGAAATGTCAACTCTTATAATTTCCTACTTCAGTGCTGTGAATAAAATGCATTTCTTTAAGTACCACACGAATGTAAGTTTCTTCATAATATTAGAAAATATAATTTAAAAAATTAACAACAAAACTTCCATCAAGTTATGGGGCAATTGTTCGCATTACAATGAAATTCTTTTAAATAAGGAGTTGTTAAAATTAGTGAATCATCATTAGAATTCTTTTAAATAAGGAACTTTCCTGATACATTTAAAGTAGTATACAGTTTACAAAGTTGTAATATATGCACAAATTTACAGTTGCATATCTATCACATAGTTCTAGAATAGTTGTATTGGATTACCTGCATTTAGGAATTTGTAAACCTGTGTATTTAACTTCCCTGCCTAGAACTAAAAAAGATGGATTTTGATGCACTGTGGGGAAACCAAGTTCCCTCAAACGCAACTTCTGAGGAGTTACAGAGAGTCATAACTTTAGACAGTGCTAATTGGATATCAGTGTCACATTCCACTTAGACCTTTCACCTTCAAACTCTGTATTTGCTGAAAGGCCAGGTATTCTTTATCTCCGCATTTAAGTTTAAAGGGCCAAATTCCCTTTCAGCTGGCTATTTCTTTCAAATACACCTATAATAATTGATAGCACATTTTATGGGAATTTATTCATTCATTCAGTAGTGGAAGTGTGAAGTGTACTCTCTTCCCTTCTTTCCAAGTCCCCACCTCTTTTAAGGGAAAGCCTGGTAACTTGAATTTGAAAGTCATTAAGAGTAATGTACTATCTATCTCTGAATACCAGACTATGCATGATATTTCCAGGGCACTTGTGATGGAAACTGATGTTGAAAATAAAATAGAATGCAATTTCCTACACAAATCATAAAGAGTTGCCTGCCTGTTGTTTAGTATCTTAGTTGTAACAAGTCATTTTTTTCTCTATAATGAACCAAACTGTATGAAATGTACAGGGTTACTGCTATCAAGACACTTAAGAATTGCCTAATACATTTTATTGTAGGTAGCTTAAGGATCAATATCTCCTTTTGAATTAATTTTTGGTATTGTACTAAAGATTTTCCATCACATATTTCATAAGTTAATATTTATTTTTGCTAATGCAGTACAGAGGTTGCTTTAAAAAACCCAATTTGGGAGCTCTTATCTATTATGCTAGAGTGCTCCAGGAGTACAAATTTTTGCTGCTGAAATTAAAATGTCTTATTATAGGGTATTTATGCTATGGATGTTCTTATTAAAGTAGGATTTTTATATTCTAACATTAACATGAATACTAAAATGATACAATGGCAAAAATATAGATTTTCCTATTGCTTTGGCATAGAGAAATTATAATGTGAAATCACAAATGGAATGCAGTGGAGATAAGTAGAAAGGTCTGAATTGAAAATCATGATTTAAAAGGAGTCCCATGTGATTTTTTAAAAAAGATGTACTTTAAAAGGTCCTTAAATTTAGCACTCATGACAGAGTTTGTAGATATAAGAATACAGTTTCTTTTCATTATTGTTTATCTTAAAAGACAATATAGTAAATAGTGAAGAGAATCCTAACCTTGGAATCCAAAGACTTAGATCCAAGTCTAGGCCTAAACAAGCATATACTAGCAGGTCACTTAATTTCTGTAAGCCTCAATTTCCTCAATTGTAAAATACTGATAAAAGTATTTGTGCTTATATTACAGGGTTGTTGTGAAAAAAAGAGTTTACAGATTTAGAAATAGAACAAATCTTAGAAGTCACCTAGTCCAATTAACATCATCTAATTTTTGCTAGGTGGCACAGTGGGTAGAGTCAGGAGGACTTGATTTCAAATCCAGCCTCAGACACTTGTGCATATGAGCTATGGTAACCCTAGACGTCACTTAACCTCTCTTCTTCAGTTTCCTCAACCGGAAAAAGACAATAATAATAGCACCTACTTTCTAGGGTTATTGTGAGGATCAAATGAAGTAACACCTGTAAAGAGTTTAGCAGGGCCTGACACATAGTAGGTGCTTAATAAATGCTTATTATCTTCCTTTACAAATGATGAAACTGAGTCTCCAGTAATGTCACATAGCTTATAAATGGTCAAACAGATCCATAGGTCTACAGTAATAGTAGAAATAGGATTTGTAATCAAGTCTTCATCCTTCATTACCTCCCCTTGCTTTTATTTTCTATATGTGATTTAAAAATAAAATAAAATCCAAATTGGTCAATTATTACTAGTCCACATAGATTCTCACTTTTTCTTCCTCACTGGAATCCTTTGTGTGTGTGTGTGTGTGAGTATATGCGTGTGTGTGTGTTATGAAAATTCTTTTCTTGAGCTCTTTCCAAAATTCCTGGACATCCCCATTAGAACTTAAGCCCACAAAATCTTATCTACCCTTTCTTTTAACTTTTGAAATCTACTCTCCCAAAAATCTAGGATAAATGTTAGACTAGGTTTTCCACTCATGCATCACAAATTCTAATATAGGTTGGTCATTTTCTCCCAAGGATCTCATAATTTCACCTTCAGCAATGAGATCCTCATTCTTGGTCAAAAGCCGATTCAGACGAGTCATTTCCTTCTTCCTTCCTTTTCAGAAGAAATAAATTATTATTGAAACAGTCAAGAATTTTTCCAGGAATTTTTCTTTTGGCTGAAAGCTTCAGTAATATGGGGATATTTGAAGTCTCCCATTACAACTCTATCATAACTTTATGTTAGGTCTTCTCTTTTATCCCAGGTGGTTTAATGGACAGAGCCTTGGGCCAGAAGTCAGGAAGCTCCTTAGTTCAAATTTAACTTCAGACACTTATTAGCTATGTTACCCTGGACAAGTCATTTAACCATGCTTTGCCATAGTTTCCTTATCTGTAAAATGGGGACAATAATAGCACCTATCTGCCAGGATTGTTGTCAGGACCAAATGAAATAATAATTATAAAGTGCTTTGTACAGTACCTAGTACATAGTAAGCAGTATATAAATGTTAATTACATTATTATTACTATTAATACTCTAAATGATCAGCTTCTCTTTCTGAAATTCTATCTAGTCTTGCTTTTTCCAGTTTATTCTTGTCAAGTTTATTTTTTTGAATCTATGTGAAGTGTTTCATATTCCTATTAAATTTTATTTTATTTAATTCAACCCAGTGATTTAGCTAATGCATATCTGTATCAATCCTAACTCTGCCATTCAGTATATTAGTTATGCCTCAAGGTTTGTGTCATTTTCAACAAATTTGATTGACAGACCATCCAAGTCATTGATAATGATTTTTGTCTTAGTCATCCATAGGAATGTTAACATTACTATATCAAGCAGTAAGATCAATAGGGATCTGATCAAAGAAGCTAGAAAATATGATATGCATGGATCAATTAAAGGAAGGAAGCCTTGGGCTGACATGATAGCTCTCTTTAAGTATTTGAAGGACTGTCATGTGGAGGGGAAATTAAACTTGTTCTATTTGTGCACGGACAGTAAAACCAGGAGAAACATGTGGAAGTTGTAGAGGCAGATTTTAGATTAGTGTAAACAAACATTTCTGAGCACATAGAGCTGTCTTAAATATAGACCAGACTTCAGGAGCCATCTAGCCCACCCCCTCACCCCCAATTTGACAGATGGAGAAACTGTGGCAAGAGAAGTTAAGTGACATGGTCACAGTCTCTTAGGAAATAAACCGATCTGGTTTTTAAACCCAGGTCCTCTAATTTCAGATCCATTACAGACAATGAGTTCTCCCTCAAACAAAGGATAGGTGATTATTTGTCAAAGAAGGGGTTCTTCATCATGCATTGGTTAGATGAGATGGGTTCCTTGGACAATGTAACAAAGAAGCATGTGACAAGGATTGATCAAATTCTTACTCTGTGCCAGGCACTGTGCTAAGCCTGAGGCTTACAAATACGAGCAAAGTGAAAGACAGTTATGGCCTCAAGAAGCTTAGTAGGGAAAATGATATATGAAAGACAGATTCAAAATGGTGGACTGGGGAATAAAGGATACCTGTGTTGTGACATGGTGGCAAAGTCTATACAGTAAAAAGCATAATCAATAGGGAAAGAAAGCCTGGGGAGCCTGAACTGGTCACCAAAATGTAGGCCTCCCAAGAGATTAGAAGGAGGGCATGGTAGAAAGATATTCAGAGGAGTAAAAAGGCTCTAGGTACCTGGGAAAGTTTCAGGTTAAGAGAGTGATGGAGTCATCATGAGACAGATGTAGAAGCACTGGAGGGAAGAGAATGAAATAACCCTGTTCAGTGATCTTCTGACAATAAATACTATGCAAGGCAGAAAACAAGGAGTTTGTTTGCTAAGATATTCACCACTTTGATCTGGGTGAAATCCAGGTTAAGAAGGGATTCCTTGTGTGAATGGGGAAGTCCTCCAGATGCTCTTGTTGGCAAATGGCATTATGCTGATTGCATCAAGCTCTGAGACATTGCAGAGGCTCCTGGAACAGGTCTGTAATTGCCACAAAGTGTCTGGCCTGTCATCACCTAAGAAAGATTTTCAGTTGAACCAGTTCTGTTGCCTATTTTCTTCTAGCCCATGTTTCCATATTGTCCATGAGAACAGCACAAAGCACTTGGCTAAATGCTTTGTTCAGTCCTAGATAAAGCCTTACATTTGGTTTCAAACAATTCAATTTCAGAAATACCAGATGGGCTTGGTGTGGCTAGACATATATTTTTCTCAGACAGATCTGGGGGGGTTTAGTGAAATGGAAGTTTGATATGACTCAACAGTATATTATGGCAAACAAAAAAAAGCTCTTTTTTCTACCTTAGTCTTTGAAGGATGACTAATGGTGGCACAGGAATTATATTTGCCACTTATGTCAGTTCCCTAAAATGTGGAACTGAGCTTTGAAGGGTTGGATGTCTATAAGAAAAGACGTTCGGGACTGGCGTTCTAAGTGGATCAGAGATCAGAAAGAGCAAAGTGGATAAACAAATAGATTAGTTTTAATGGAGAGGTAAGCTTGTATAGGGGACTGTTGGGAGAAAAATAGGGACCCAATTTGTGGAAGGCTTTGAACGCCAAGTTAAGGATTATGGGCTATATTCTATCTTTGCCTTGGTTGCCTCGTGCTCTCATTCTTCAAATCATCTCTCAGAATTCTAAGGTTCCTTCAAGACTCAGTCCAAGTGGCCAATTCTGCAGAAACAATTCCTTGGTCTCCCCACCTGCTGGCGCACTTCCATCCAAGGTTGCCTTATGTCTGCTTTGTTTATATCTTGCATGCACCTATTTATGAATTTCTCTTCTATTAAAGTATAAAGTCCTTGAAGACTGGGACTGTTTCAGCTTAGCCTTTGTATCTCTATCGCTTAATATAGTGCCAGGTACACAATAAGTGCTTAATAAATGCTTGTTCATTGAGTGTAAATAATTGAAAGTTCTTACTATAGATCTTTAAGCCAGAAAGTCACATGATCAAATTAGTTCAATTCAACAACAACAACAATAAAATATTAAAGAAAAGTTTTAGGGAGATTGATTTTCCCTTTAGGCGGCTCCCTAAGACTATGAATTTTGAAACGGGTGCTAATCTACATTGATAAAGGGGAAATCCTTATTAGAATACTCCATACTCATGAAATCATAGGTTGGGTCCCTCACTCCCCCCAAAAAATCTAGTGACTGTACAGAATGGTTGGAAATTAAGAGAGACAGGGTTCATAAAGAGAAGCCTTAACATGAAGTGGTAAAGGCTTAAAGGCTTATAAGATAGAATCAAAACAACAACAATAATAGATCACATTTATAGAGTTCTTAAAGCTTTGCAAAGCACTTTACATTTAATTCTCCCAACAATCCTGGGAGGTAGGTGTTATTATGATGCCTAAATGAAGAAACTGAGGTAGGCAGAGGTTGAGTGACTTGGCCAAGGTCACAGAGCTAGTAAGTGTCTGAGGCCAGATTTAAATTCAGGGTCTTCCTTGATTCCAGGTCTAGTGCGCTATCCACCATTCCACCTGGCTACCTCTGAAAGATTATGAAAGAAGAATGTATGACTGGACTGATTGAATCTGGAGGGTGAAGGGGTGAAGGGAGAAGAAGTTAGTGATCTCTTCAAGGTGCCAAAGCTGTGTACTTTTTTTTTTAAGGCAGTTGGGTTAAGTGACTTGTCCAGGGTCACACAGCTAGTAATTATCAAGGGGTTTGGTCTGAGGCTGTATTTGAACTCAGGTCCTCCTGACTTCAGGGCTGGTGCTCTATCCACTGCACCATCTACCTGTCCCCAAAGCTGGGTACTTTTGAAAGGATAACAATAAAAGTTGATATGATGTTTAAAACTCACAATCCTAGTTCACAATAATTTTCAGACAATTATAGCTGAGTAAAACTTCAGGACCCATAGATCTCTCTCCCTCTCCCTCTTAAGCTCCCCTGTCTTTCTTCTCTGTATACTTTTCTTTTCATCTCTATGATTATTTCTCTAAAGAGTTGTTGAGAGGACTAAATAAGATAATATTTATAAAACACTTTGTTAACCTTAAAGTGCTACATAAATGGTATTATTGATTTATTTTTGCTTCTTCTATGTGTACCTCCCCCTCTCTTTTTTCTCCTTTTCTTCCTTTTTTTCTTTTTTATACTTTCTTCTTTTTTTATTTTATCTTTGCGAGGCAATTGGGGTTAAGTGACTTGCCCAGGGTCATACAGCTAGTGAGTATCATGTGTCTGAGGCTGCATTTGAACTCAGGTCCTCCTGACTCCAGGGCCAGTGCTCTATCCATTGCACCATCTAGCTGCCCCTCCTTGCTTTTTTCTTCTATTCCTTCTGCTTTTTCTCCCTCCTTTCTTCTCCTATTGACAAGCAATATTGTGGAATTTATGTTTACTTGTTAAATATATATTATATATTAATATATTATTATATTAACATATTAATTAGAGCTCCTATGTTAATGCTTATATATTACATGCTTATATAGATGAAAGTTGTGTATATGATAGTTTCTTGTTCCCTGATTTCAATTTGGTTACTTGAATTTTCTGTTTCTATTTTTAAAAAATAGATAAAATAACCAGCTTAAGTAAAGTAAGTGCAATTTGTTTACATGTGGACTTTCACTGTTTATTTTCCAGAGGTCAGTGGTCCTCAACGAAGAAACTAGCCTTTATCTTTGCTTCAGCATTACCATATAGATATAAACAATGTCTACAACCCTCTATTATCAACATAGACTGTAAGCTTTCTAAGGGCAAGAACGTTTTTCATTTTCCTATATTTAACACAGTGTCTATCACAGTGCTTGGCATAATAAATACTTGTTGATTGGTTGAGAATATTAACATATATTTGTTTAAATTAGAACCTGAATGATTTAAGTTGAATTTTCTTAAGTTCTTTTACTTCATCAATATTCTAGGGAAGCTCCAATTGTACTGCTCTTCTAGAGCTCATGTACGCTTTAAAAAATTATTTTCTAGAACTGGGGATTCAGTGAAACATTTTCCTCCTATATTTATTATTTTTCTTAAGTACTCTAAGATACAGTTTTCTATTTCATTGGACATTTTAGCTAGTTCTCAACGATGTCTTTTTAGTACATGTTGTACCCTCTAAATTGCTGGCAATGGTGGGCTCCGTGCGATTGTGCTTCCTCTCTTCTCATTCTTTTCTTTTCTCAAGAACAGAAATGAATCTCAATTTATTCAAATGCCTTGTAAAAATCTTCCTCTGCTGAGTTTGTAATTAATTTAAATCCAACCTTTGCTTTAGTAACATCCCAGACTTCATTTCAGAATCCATATGGAAAACTCCGTTCCAATGTCAGAAGCTTGTGGTTTTCAGTGGAGCTTTGTGCCACACACATTGTCTTGGGGAACTCCTTGGGGAAGGAGGAGAAGGTGTTTATGTCTTGATTTACTCTATATTGCCCTACTTGTCAGATCTGTAAGTATCTCTGGCTCTGTCACCTCACTAGCTCTGGATGCTGAGTCAAGCATATGGTGTTTACTGCCACGAGCGACATCTCACCGGTTTTCTTCACTCCTCTAGAGGATCTCCCCTTGCCAAGTCAATTTGCAATGTCTTGGATGTTTCTATAGTCCTTTGGTCTGGCTCCAGAGTGTTCCTCAAATATCAAATGGAGATGACCTGTTTTTAAAACTTTAAGGTTTCTCAAATGTAGCCTAAAATCTAAGAATCCTTTTCAGCTCCTAAGCCTTAATCTTATGATCGATACAGTGTTCTGTGAAACCATGGTTAGGTTACACGCTCATATTCCTTAAAGCTTATCCCCGTGCTTCACTGGGGATGAAAGCCAATGCCACCAGCCAAAGAATTGGAAGATGACAGACAGATCTTGGCAAAGCTAGGGCATCCAATTAAAATTTCTAAGAAATAGGCAGGTGAGAGGAGAGAGAAAGAGAGAGGTGATGCCAGTTATAGAAACTTGATTTACCATGGGCTGAGCAATTGAAATGGCAAAGTGGATTTTGTTAGGGATGAGGACTGAAGAATAGGGAGGAGGAGAAAAAAAAATTAAGGCACTCTAGGAAATCTATTTGGAAAACATGAAGAAAATGCAAATAAATTGGAAACATTTTATTAAGCAAAAAGAAGAAGACAATTTCCCCTTTTCTTATTTTCACTTTAATATTTAAGGTCTATGGAGATAAGAAAGTAGAAGCAAAATTACTAATCTTTTTGCCTGTGGATACTTCTTGGAATGATTCTGACCTGTTTTTAAGGATATAAAAAATTTCAGTTTGGTGAAGAGGTATAATTTCTAAAATGTATTGTATTCATCAATATTATCATAAAAATGTTAAGCATATATGTGTAAAACAATTAGCTTGGCAATTAGGACTTAAATATCTTCCTCCTTCTAGGGGAGGAAAGAAAAGAGCACTAGGCTTGAAGTCAGAAAATGTGGATTCTGATTCTTTCTCTGCCTTGGGAGTATTGTGACCTCAGTGTTTTCACTTGTAAAATGAAAAGTTTAGAGAGCCTGCATGATCTCTGAGGCTGCCTTCAGCTCTAATTCCTGGAACCCTCTACTTTAATGGCTTGGAAGAACAGGATCTCGCTCTGTCCAGGGGCAGCCCATTCTTTTTTTTAGTCTGGCTCCAATCTCATTGGGGAATTTTTTCCCCCTTATGGTGAACCAAAATCTGTTTCCCTGTAATTTCAAGAATCTGTTCAATCACCCAGTAATTCAACAAATAATTATCAGGTGCCTACTATGTGCCTACACTGTGCTATTGATCCTACTTCTACCCTCTAAGGCTAATGAAAATAAATCCTATTTATTTTCTATATTACAACTCTTCATTCTCAATCTATTAAGATAAGCATATCTTTCCTAACTTGGAAAATTAGAAAGTTAGGAGGAACTAGGTTATTGGGTAAATTACTTAATCTGTTGTGTTTTTGTAATGATAAGTTTGAGGGGCCAATAGGGGTTTTAGGTGGAAATGCCATCCCCTCCTGCTGCTTTCTCTCTGCTTTGAAAGGTGACAATGGGAAATATCAAATTAATCCATGCTAAGTTTTCAGTGAGAAAAGGGTACTAGCATGCCTAAGAGTGGCCATCTAAAGACAATGTCTTTCCATTTGTAATCTAAATCTGAAAAGTGATTCTAGTACTAAGAATTTTAGGTCAGATTATAGAAAGGAGTGGTACCATTGCAGACTGGTTGGAGAAGAAATATTGGGGCAGGTATGACTTGGTCTTCAATGGTCTTCAAATCACATTGTGGAAGTAACAGAGTATATTCCCGTGAATAGGAACACCTTGTTCACTTTTATTTTCATTTTGTAGTCTTTCTGTTTCCATTCCTTGTTACTTTTCCTTGTCAACTGTGATGTCTTTTGGTATCTCCCTTTTTTCACAATCTCTGCAGTCATTTATACAGTTCTGCATTTATGTAGTACTTTATGGCTACTTCTGATTAAATCTGTATTTCTATTTCATCTATTTTGTTATTTTTTCCTTTCATTTTTTTTCCCTCCATATGATACGTTTCCTTTTCTTTTAGAACAGGGGTTCTAACCTGGAGTGTGCAAACTTTATACATATACACATCTATACATACCACACCCATTTATTTATATATGTAACTATATTATGGGTTATCATTTGATTTTATATACATAAATAAGGGTTATTAACTTTTGGACTCTTTTGGCAGTCTGGTGAAGCCCATGGACCCTTTCTCAGAATAATGGCTTTAAATGCATAAATAGCATTACAAAGGAAACCAATTCTAATTACATATAAAATATACATATATCTTATATATAATTAGGATTTGTTATATATAATATATTAATAATATAATATATAATTGGTTATTTATAGCTGTGTATATGTATATGTATATGTATATGTATATGCATATATGTATATGTATGTATGTGTATATATATATATATACATATACATGTGTATATATGTATATATATATATATGTATATGTATATTTAAAATCAGAACTGGTTTCCTTTGTAATCCTATTTTATGCTTTTAAAACCATTATTCTGAGAAGGGGTCCTTGGTCTTCACCACACTGCCAAAGGGGTCCATAACACACACAAAAAAGGTTAATTATCATAGAAGCTCTCTATCTCAGTCTACCCAACTTGACTGATGCTAAATGTTTCTCTGATTTATTCTCTGTTCAGATCTAACCCATTTGGAGAGTATTATTGTTGTTGTCATCTTTGCCATCCTTATTGTCATTGTTATTTCTATCTGCTGGTCTGGATTCTGATTCTTACTATTGTTCCCAAGAAAACAATAAAACCTGAGTCTTGAATTACCCCCTTCCAATCTCCAGCTTTCTCCCATTTTGCTTTTAGTTTCTCAACCTTGCCACAAGCCTGTGAACATTTTCTGCTTTCAGTTTTGCTTATTCAGGGCTCTTGCCTTTTTTTTTGTGTTTGGTGCTCTATAAAGGGCTATGAGCACTCATAACACCCTACAAATAATTGAAAAAGTAATAATTTGCATATACAGTGGATTGTAATTGGTTGTGAAGTACTCACAAGTAATTTTGCATAAGGGATGCTCCAGTAAAATAAATTGTGTTGTCAGTGTTTACTTTGGACAGGTAAAGTACTATATGCCATGCTGAATTTTTATATCAAGTTTTAATTAGGTCATGCTGCTTGAGTTACTAAAATAATATGAATTCTACAATAATGAGAATGGATTTATTTTAAAAGGGTAATCATTGATTCGTTTCTGTATTACAGCATATAAAAGAACTCTTCATTATAATATATTCAAGGTAAATATTTTGCACCCTAATCTAGTCTGACTGATTGATTCCCAGACCAAAAAACCAAACAAACAAAAAAAATGCTGCCAGACTAAAGCTTAAAAATATTGAGGTAAATTTTCTCCTCAAACTCCGGGTATACACTTTTTTTTTCAGGCAATTGGGGCTAAGTGACTTGCCCAGGGTCACAAGCTAGTAAGTGTCAAGTGTTTGGTCTGAGGCCAGATTTGAACTCAGGTCCTCCCGACTTTAGGGCCAGTGCTCTATCCACTGTACCACCTAGCTGCCCCCCAGGTACATGCTTAACAGACAGACAGGCAAAACTAGCTGTTCTGCATTTTTGATTCATTCACTTTACCCCTATGCTTTACCTCCATCCAGGCTTATGACAGAGAGGAGAAAAAAAAGCAAACAGATTTTCCTCTCCATTATAAGCATAAGAGCATTTATATATTAATTAATTGATTCAACAAACATGAACTGAGCACCTGATATATATGTGCATATGTATATACATACATACGTGTATACATGTATATATACCTACATTATGTGTATATATATACATATACATATATATGAATGTATATAAGTATTCCATTGTTCATGCACATACATATACATATGTTTGTGTGTGTGTATATATATATATATATATATATATATACATATACATACATATGTATGTGAGTGTGTGTGTGTGTGTGTGTGTGCATGCAATTTCTACTCCAAAAGATCTTAACCATTTCAAAGCTGGAGTGAGCCTAGATTCCTTCCTTTCTCAGAATAGCCAATACAGAGTACCCACGTTTTTGTAGGGTCCAGGCAAAAATCAAAGACATGGAGGAGAAGTAGGAAAGATTACTGGGAGTTCTAATACCCTATTTCTTTTCTTATTCTGAGGAAAGTTTCCAATGTTGTGAATGAACAAACCAAACTTTTCCAGGGAAATGTTAACCACATTGCTATGCAAAAAGCTAGAGTAGTTGCTTCGTTAATGTATGCTTAATTAAATGACCTGTAAGGTCCTATATTTATTTTATTTTTTTTTGCTGGGCAATGGGGTTAAGTGACTTGTCCAGGGTCACACAGCTAGTAAGTGTTATGTGTCTGAGGCTGGATATGAAGTCAGGTCCTTCTGAATCCAAGGCCAATGCTCTATCCACTGCGGCACCTAGCTGCCTGTATCTTTATTTTTTTTTAAAACACAAATGTATTTATTTTTAGTTTTCAACATTCACTTCCACAAATTTTTGAGTTCCAAATTTTCATCCCATCTCACCCCTCCCCCCACACCAAGATGGCATGCATTCTGAATATCCCGTCCCCTAGTCTTTCCTCTCTTCTATCTCTCCCCTCTTCTCTTATCCCTTTCCCCTTCTATTTTCGTGCAGGGCAGAATAGACTTCTATACCCCATCTCCTGTATTTCTTATTTCCCAGTAGCATGTGAAAACATTTTTTTAAACATATGTTTTTAAACCTTTAGGTTTCAAATTTTCTCTCTTCCTCCCTCCCCATCCACCCTCATTGAAAAGGCAAACAACTCAATATAGGTTATACATGTGCAGTTATGCAAAACACTTCCACAGTAGACATGTTGTGAAAACTAACTCTATTTCCCTTAATCCTATCCTGCCTTCCATTTATTCTATTCTTTCTTTTGACCCTGTCCCTCCTCAGAAGTATTTCCTTCTGATTACCCCCTTTCCTAATCTGCCCTCCTCTCTATCATCCCCTGCTCTCTTGTACCCTTCTCCCCTTATTTTCCTGTAGGGTAAGACAGATTTCCATACCCAATTGAATGTGTATGTTATTCCTTCCTTAAGCCAAATCCTATGAGAATAAGATTCACTCTTTCCCTCTCACCTTCCCCTGTTTCCCCTCCACTCTGAGAGACTTTTCTTTTCTGTTTTTTTTTTGTGTGAGATAATTTACCCCATTCTACCTCTCCCTTTCTTCTCCGAGTATCATCGTCTCTCATTCTTTAATTTTATTCTCCAGATATGACCCCTTAATCTTCAACTCACCCTGTGCCATCTATCTATCTGTCTATCTATCTATCTATCTATCTATCTATCTATCTATCTATCTATCTATCCATACATATAATTTTTTTCCTTCAACTACCTTAATACTGACAAAGGTCTCATGAGTTACAAATATCATCTTTCCATGCAGGAATGTAAACAGTTCAATCTTAATAAGTCTCTTATGATTTCTCTTTCCTGTTTACCTCTTCATGTTCCACTGGAGTCCTGTATTTGAAAGTCAAATTTTCTATTCAGCTCTGGTCTTTTCATCAGGAATGCTTGAAAGTCCTCTATTTCACTGAATGACCATTTTTCCCCTGAAGGATTATACTCAGTTTTGCTGGGTAGGTGATTCTTGGTTGTAATCCTATCTCCTTTGCCCTCCAGAATATTATACACCATGCTCTGCGGTCCTTTAATGTAGAAGCTGCTAAATCTTGTGTTATCCTGATTGTGTTTCCACAGTACTTGAATTGTTTCCTTCTGGCAGCTTGTAATATTTTCTCCTTGACCTGGGAACTCTGGAATTTGGCTATAATATTCCTAGGAGTTTTCCTTTGGGGATCTCTTTCAGGAGGAGATCTGTGGATTCTTTCAATTTCTATTTTGCCCTCTGGTTCTAGTATATCAGGGCAGTTTTCCTTGATAATTTCTTGAAAGATGATGTCTAGGCTCTTTTTTTGATCATGGCTTTCAGATAGTCCAATAATTTTTAAATTCTCTCTCCTGGATCTATTTTCCAGGTCTGTGTTTTTCCAATGAGATATTTCACATTGTTTCCTAATTTTTCATTCTTTTGGATTTGTCTTACAGTGTCTTGATTTCTCATAAAGTCACTAGCTTCCAATTGCTCTATCCTAATTTTTAAGGAAGTATTTTCTTCAGTAATCTTTTGGACTTCCTTTTCCATTTGGCCAAATTTTCTTTTTAGGGCATTTTTCTCCTCATTGGGTTTTTGGACCTCTTTTGCCATTTGCGTTAGGCTGTTTTTTAAGGTGTTATTTTCTTCAGTATTTTTTGGGGCCTCCTTTAGCAAGCTGTTGACTTGTTTTTCATGATTTTCTTGCATCACTCTCATTTCTCTTCCCAGTTTTTCCTCTACTTCCCTTACTTGCTTCTCAAAATCCCTTTTGAGCTCTTCCAAGGCCTGGGACTGATTCATATTTTTCTTGGAGGCCTTGGATGTAGGAGCTTTGATTTTGTTGTCTTCTTCTGGTTGTATATTTTGATCTTCTTTTTCATCAAAGTAAGATAATATAGTCTGACTCTTTTTGCGCTGCTTGCTCATGATCCCAGCCAATTACTTGAGTTTTAAACTCTTTGTTAAGGTAAGAGTCTGCTTCCAATGTGGACAGTGTACTGTCCCTTCAAGCTTCAGGGGTTTGTATAGCTGTTTTCAGAGATGCTTGTAGGGACCTGTAAATTTTCAGTTCTTCCAAGGTGGTATGATAAGGGGAGAGGTGTTTACTCCTTTCCTGGCCTGTGACCACAAGTATTCCTTTCTGTCCCATAACTGTGAGGAGGGGTTTCTCTGCACAGCCACACCAAGCTCCACCATGCCAGCACTCCTCCTCACCCCAGCGCCACCACCCAGAACTGTGACCCAGATCCAAACACGGGCAAAGCAAGAGATTCCTGCCTCAGGACTGGCAAAGAGATCCCTGCAGTCCCTCTCTGATCAGCCACTGGATTCCCCCTCAGTCTGTGGGCCAGAAGCTCGGGAAGCAGCTGCCCCTCCCAGGGCCATGCTCTTGGGGAATGGAGCTGAGACCCCACCTTCCTCTCTGAGCACTGTAGAAACAGACTTTTCCCACTGACCTTCTAAGTTGTCTTTGGCATTCATGGGATGAGGAATCTGTAAACCATCACAGCTGCCAGCCATTCAGTCCTCTGAGGCCTGCTCCAGGTTTGCTTCAGCCTGCACGAAGCTACGCTGTGCTGTGCTCCCAGTCCGGTGCAATACACCTTTCTGATCAATCTTCCAGGTTGTCTTGGGCTGGAAATTTGTTTCACTTTGTCTTTTTGTGGATTCTGCTGCTTCAGAATTTGTTTAGAGCCATTTTTTATGAGTATTTGGAGGGGTTTGGGGGAGAGCTCAAGCAAGACACTGCTTTCACTCTGCCATCTTGGCTCCGCCCCCTCCTATCTTTAGATCCTTTATCCTTTCATCCTACCTGAAGGCCTAGAATAAGCATCTCCCTTCAAAGCTCAGATCAAGAACCATCTTCTAATGTACCTCTTATTATGTTCTGCTGTCAATCCCCCCCCCCACCAAAATTACTTAATGTGTGTTATTAATTGTTTTTTTATTAATTGTTAATTATTAAATTATTTGCATACTTGTTGTCCTCCCCCTCCCCATCCCAATTGAATGAAAACTCTTTGAAAGCAGGGTGTTTCTTTTTTTGTCTTTATATTCTCAGTGACTTGCACAGTGTCTGGTATGTGATAGTCACTTAATGGATGCTCAGTGAATTGAATTGAAAGCCCTGATTTCTGCATTCCAACAAAAAACTTCACTTTCCTCAATGTAATTTTGCTCAGATACTATGAAGGACAAGACATTCAACTAAATCACACTAAGGTATGATAGTCTGTTAGCTACAGAATTTTCATTTTAAAATGCAATATAAATTGTTGACACATGTTGTGTCAATAATAATTGAGGGGATTTAAGATAAGAGACAAAATGAAATGAAAAATTTCAGGTAAAATGGAGGAAGATATTTTGGGAAAAGGAAAGCTGCTTCATAAGCAGGTTGGCATCAGCTCCCATAGATTGTTCTTTTCCTTTCCTTTACATAGGAGCCCACAACTTCAATAACAGCTCCATTTCCCCTTCCCCCCACCAAAACAAAACAAAACAAGACCCTCTGCCTCCTCTTCTTGTGCCTTTGCTTCCTTAGCATCACCAGCTCACATAGGAGGTTCATAGGACACTTTCAACTTTTTTAATTCTCAAATTGTTTTGAGGTGGGGAGAACTGGTAGTGCTTCCAGGTGAAGATCCTATGGCAAAAGGGATGTGGACTCAGAGGGTAGGGAGCAGAGCAGAGATCCGGTAATGGGGAGGGGGGCCGGGTGTTGAGGGGATGGTAATTCACAATTTAAGTATTCTCAGGTCAGGAATTCCCTGTACAAGAGCCAAATGACAGCATAGATCAATGACACATCAGACATCAAAAGGCAGTAGACAATAACTTGCAAATCAATCAATCAACCTTTATTAACTGCCTACAATGGGCTAAGCACTGTGCTAAGTTCTGAGGTACAAAAAGAGACCCTGCCCTCAAGGAGCTCACTCCCAATCTAATGCAGAGTACAGACTACTAATGCTACAAGTTTACAGGTAAGAGAGATCAATGTGAGTTGAAGTAGTCACAGAAGGTTCCTTCATGGAACCTTTTGAAAGATATGAAGAACATGTCTTTGCTCTGAAGGATGTAGCAATTGCACTCATCTTGAAGAACACTGGAGTTAGAAAGACAAAGAGGAAGGGGAAA
Source organism: Phascolarctos cinereus (assembly GCF_003287225.1). Classification (NCBI taxonomy): domain Eukaryota; kingdom Metazoa; phylum Chordata; class Mammalia; order Diprotodontia; family Phascolarctidae; genus Phascolarctos; species Phascolarctos cinereus. The sequence continues at coordinate 128,483,611 of NW_027555736.1, read as the reverse complement.
GGTAATTCTAGATGGAGGGAATGACGAATGGCATAAGAAAAGATTTGCGAGTGGGAATGTAAATATTATGTTCGGGGGCTAATGAATCGATCAATTTGACTGTAGGGAAAACTTTGTGTATAAAGGACACTACTGGGAGATAGATTTAGAAAGGTAGGTAGGGGTCAGATTAGGGGGCACTTTAAATGCCAATGTGAGGAATTTTGATATTTATACTGCAGGTATTGAAGACCCATCAATGACCTTGAGCAAGGCAATGATGACTATAATGTTTTAAAACAGACCTGGTTCCAAAGAAGAGTTATGAAAAGACATTCTCCTCACCCTCTAACCCCTGACTCTTTTGTAGAGCTAGGGGGTGGGGCTGTAGAGAATGTAATGGTAGATTTTTTCAACGTTGTCATCTGTTTTTACTTATTTTCCCCTTTTTCTTTTTCTTTTTTTTTTCTTTAAAATAAATTTTCATTATAAGGGATAGCTCCCTGGAAGAGGGAGGGAGAAGAATACAGGGGGAAGTCTGGTATAAAAACAAAACAAAAATCAATAAAATCTATCTAAAATGTGTTTGGGGAAAGGAAATAAACATTTTTATAGAGCATGTTATGTGCCAGGCAATGTGCTAAGTACTTTACGAATATCATCTCATTTGATTGTCACAACAATCCTGCAAATAGGTGCTGTTATTAAATGAAAATAATGCTTTAAGAAAATTAATCTGGCAGTAATGTGCAGATGTATTGGCATGGAAAGTATTGTCACTGGCTGTAGGTAGGGGCTGGAAAATGAATTTTCTGTCCCACATGTGATTCATTCAGTACTTAGTGGCTTTTAAATGTCTGCCCCTCCGACCATTCCAACAGAAGCAAGAGAATCAAAGGATTACACTAACTAGACATCAAATTTGTGTTGGAATAAGTTATAGTAGTTGAAAAAAATACAGTATTATACATCCCTGTAGTACTTTGCACTTTTCAAAGAGATTTCAAATATATTATTTCTCTTATTGACAGTGCTTTGAGATATGCAGATATGAGCATGTTCACATCTTCATTTTCCAGGTAAACTAATGTTCAAAGAGTTTGTGACTTCCCTGAGATGCTACAAAACTGTTAGATCCCTGAGCTGGAATATGAACCCATTTCTTCTCATTCCAAATCTAGCCTTCTTATAAATAGTTAATAATGCCAATTAATATTTACAGAGAACTTTATAGTTTGCAAAATGTTTTATGAATATTTTCTCATTTGATTCTCTCAATAACCTTGTAGTTAGGAATTATTATTGTGCTCATTTTACCGAGGGGGAAACTTAAGTCTCAGAGAGGTTAAGTGGCTTGCCTACGGCCCACACAACTAGTGTCTGAGGCAGCATTTGAATTTTGTTCTTCCCGATTCAAAGTCCAACTATTAGTTCTATGACACCTAGCTACCTACAACAATGAATCAATCAGAATCAATCAATAGATGTTTCATTTTTTTATTTGCTTACTATATATTTATGAAGAAGTCAATTAATAGTAAAGGCAAAAAAAGTGCAATTTTTATTAAAATTTTCAACATGGCATTCCTTCTTGTAATTTTGTAGGCATACCAATTAGCCTTTTAATACATTTAGCCAGATATGATGAGTATATTAGCAACTTTTTCTATTTAAGTTAAAACAAATGCTCATTAACAGTACTGGCATCTAAGAAAACATTAGTCAAAACTTAAAGAAATCCACAGACACTTAGATTTCATGTGTCATATTCATAATCCATAGCTTAGAAACCCCCCAAATGCAAAATATGGGGAGAAAGGGGCAAATATATTTAAGTAGGGTAGATACTCAAGGCTACAGAGCCACAGTGGCCAGGGCATTCAAATAAAATCCTTATTTCTGCCTGAGTTACCCATAGAATGGAAGAAAGAAATAAACAAACACACAAAACCCCTTCTTGTTCCCCATCCTGTTTTGGTTAATTTGCTTGAATAACCAGTTATTTCACTTCATGTGGTCTAAACTTTAGTCTGACAAGTATCTAAAATCCATTCCTCTATTGATAGGCCTGAGGAAAGGCGCTGAAACTCATTCGCTTAGTTTAATCTAGGGGAATGAAGAACGGGGGAGGGTAGGACTCACATGCTTCTTTTCATTTTTATTTAAAAAAAAAAAAAAGAAACAATCAAGGCCTGATGTGGCTCCAAGTGCTTCAACCAGCTACTTCACTGGGAGAGCAAAGCAAGCCAGTGCTGGACTTGGTTTAAATCCTTGAACTAATGACCTGGACTTGAGCCTGAACTTGGAGCAAATATGATTTTATTACCTTAGATGGAGGAGAAAAGGCACTTAAAAGGAAAAACAAGAAAGCCAAAAATTCCTGGTATGAAAGAGAGAGAAGCTTTTTCCTGTCTCTGGCAGAAATACTGCAGGCCTAATTATCACACCTATCTGAATAAAGATTCTGTGACACAGGACAGGCAACTCTAGTGGGAAGGAACACACAATTTTTTCTAGTTGTTTTAAGAAAAATTCTGTTAATTATCTGGAAACTGATAGGAAAGTAATGAACCTAAATCTTTAGGTGGACACTAGGGGCTAGGGACATAACAGTATTGACATACTGCACAAAGGTCACTGTGGACTACTTTATATTACTGTCCAAGGGGTCTAAATCATTCCTGGAGGGCAGCAGACAAAGCCAGTCCCCTGTCCCCAGTTCTTCTACTTCTCTTGCTAGCCTAGGCAGCCTGCCCTCAAATAACTCTAATTGGCTGCCCTAAAAGTTCATCTCCATCAGTGGCAGATTGCCCCTTAGAGAAGGGACAGATGTGATTTGACACAGCTGTTGAGATTCCACCTACTTATCCTGTCTACTATGCTGGGTCATTCCTAGAGGGTTTTAAGGGCCCCAGGGAAAATCAAGTACATGAGACCCTGCTGCCACTGTCTAATATTTTATACAGGTGATGGCTGCTTAAAACGAACGTGGAGGGCAGCCTTGATCAACAGAGCCTAGAGGATAAACATTAGGTATGGCAGTCAATGAGGGAAAAAAAAAATGTTGCTGTGTGTTGGGGGAGTGGGTGGGAACACAAAAAAAGACAAGCAGCAATTCAAGGGAGTTAAAAGGGTAGAACAGGGTGATTTTGTATTCTGATGTTAATTATATATTATATAGGGACATAGACTAGACCTGTGATTTCTTTGGGTTAGGGAACTCCATAGGGTTATGTTGCTGCTTGTCTATAATCACAGCTACCAGGAAGGCTAATACTGGTGGATCTCTTGTGCTCAGGAGTTCTGAGTTGCAGTGGGCTAAGCCCATGAGGTATCTGAACTAAGTTTAGAATTTAAGCCCCTGTACCAATAAACCCCCCATCCCTAGGAGAAGGGGGCCACCAAGTTACTTAAGGAGGGGCCAACTGGCCCAGGTTAGAAATGAACCAAATCAAAACTTCCCCACTGATTCCCCATGGGATGGGGCATGTGAGTAGCCCCTTCATTTCCAACCGGAGTACAATTGGGAAAACCAGTCTTTAAAATAAAAAGCAGGGGAAACATATGGAACTCCCTAGTGAGGAATATTCCTCTACCAGTGAAGGCTGGTACCTTCTTTGCATAGACTTAAAGATTACCTAAAACAATGAGAGGTTAATTGACTTGCCTGGAGTCACACAGCCAGTCTAAGTGTCTTAAAGTGGGACTTAAATACTTGAAAACAGAGTCATTCTGACTCTGAGACCTGCTCTCTATCCACTATACCATGCTGTCCCTCAATTATTTACTATATACCGCTGCTAATTTTATTTTAGAAGCCTGGAATTATCTGGCCCTTTCTTCTTGGAAAACAAGGACCCAGATTGATAAGTGGGACAGTAATTGACACATTAGGGATCCTGTAGAAGGGATCAGGGTGGGTTTGAGACTGGGCAATCTCTTCCATTTCTTGTAACTCAAATTCTGAGGTTCTGGGTGATTGCCCAATTTACCCTGCCCTAGGGATAGTTTTGCAGTCATGTCAGACACAAAAAGGTTTGTTTTCCTTGTGAGTGAATTTGCTATTCCCCAAATCTCCCATACCGGTTCCTTAACAGTGTTGCATTTCAGCTCTAACTTTCCTCAAGGTAATTCTAGTTTGTTCTTGTTCAACATCTATATGGGAAGTTTGTGTTTGATTCCTATTCTTCTTCTAGTGTATTTTCACTCATTTCTGAAGGTGTTGTAAATGTCCTGCCTTGTCAGCGTCAGCAGATTCAGTGTCATAGACAGAATGATGCATAAATAACAGAAATCTTTATTTTTTTTTAATCCTATAAGTACAAGTCACATAGCCACTGTGGATTGCATGTGGGGAGCATAATAAGTAAATAAATATTTATAGCATTGATACAGTTTTCCAAAAATGTGGCATCTAAAACAATGCATAGAATATTAGAGTTGGAAGGAACGTCTGAGGTCATCTAGTTCAACGTCCTCATTTTATACATGAGGAAACAGACCCAGTGAGGTTCAATCACTTTTAGAAGGTTGCACAGTTGCTAAATAAGCTGAGCTGGGACTTGAACTCATCTCCTTATTTTCATGGGACATTTTGTCCCTAAAATGTACTTCCAAACTCTTGGTTCCACTTCCCAGAAGAGGCAGTCTTATGCAAATGCATTAATTACAGTTTAATATTAAATTCAGATTGGGAGACAGTATTCAGAGGCTCCCATCCATTCCTACCACACTTGGCCAAAGGAAGAAAACTTTAGGTGGGTTTTTTTTTATTCTAAACTGGGCTTGAACTTCTATTAGAAAGTAAAGAATGGATTTACATTTTTGATGACACATGTTGGCAGGGATTTTTTTTTTATATAGAACTTATGGCCTGCTTCTCCATGGAGAGGGCTCAGGCTACCTTCCTTATTTTGTTGGGGTTAGTAGACAAACAAGTACTTCTATTGTGCTTCCTGTAACTAATTCTTTTTCATTTCCTTTTTTTTCCTTCCTCTCTGCATGTTCTGCCCCCCCCTCCCCAAAAAGAGTCTGATTCAGTGCAGCCACTTAATGTGAGCTGGGCTAACACATTAACTTCTCTATCCAGCTGGGCACAGATCTCTTTCCTGCTGCCACTCGCAGCCTGGGATCCAAGTGTGCTGGCTGGATGTAGTGTAGTTCCCATACCCAGCTGAGATATTGGCTTAAGGGAGATATTTTCCCTCTCCAGGATAGCAATGGCAGCTGCCACAGGCCATAAGACATTGGCCTCAGCTCTGTCACAAAGCATACTGTGCTTCATGGTGGTTCAATGCCTACAGTGGGTCCCATCCTGCTCTCACTCCAGGCATCGCTTTCTTGCTCACTGGAAAACACTTGCAAGGCTAGGGGTGAAGTCAATACATATTTTATAGAACAGGTTTATTACGGCCTTTAAAATTTGATACCAATCAATATCCTCCCCTTCCAAAAAGCACTTATTTCTTCCCTTCGAAACTTCTTGCCACTTTATTTCGATAAAACTGAAATAATTACCCTGAAAATATTGAGCCATCTATACATGCTTCAGTCGTAATCCATGGGAAAAAAGACAGTTTTCTCCTTCATTAACTACATCTTGAACAATAAAACCACAATGACCACTGCCAAAGATAAAGCAAGAAAGACACTCGCTTACATTCAAATTGTTCTATGCTATAACACTTCTTTGAGTTTATTAAGAGTGATGACAATGTTAATATTAGAGCATAAATGAAAACTTTCAAGAACATTTTTTTTCCTTTAAGAATAAGGTGAATTGTTATTTGCTGAAGGTAGGGTATCCTCCCTCCCCTTTCCCCTTTTGGGTATTTTTGTATACACATTCCAGCACCAGACAAAAGGCACACGGCAGCTTTAGAGCTCTAAGGACTGGGGGCTGAGGAGGAGAGGAAAGAGAGGAGCATGATTGATGGAGTTCTGGTTGGCTTATAAAGGGCAGCCGGGAGTGCAGGGAAATAATCAGGGAAAAGGGCGTCCCGTGCTGGCTCTCTCAGAGGGGAGAAATGAATCCTGCACCTCTGCATTATTAAGTTGTCAGGCGGGCTGATGATGAAAATCTGAAGGTCAGGCATAACAAGAAGCACCTTATGGAGGGGTCATGACCTTTCTGGAAGTGCTACACTCATGTTTATCTGCACCTAACCCTTATCCACAATTCTTCATTTGATAAGAACATTGGGAAGAGGAAGGAGGGGGGAAGAGGGTGCCTCATCATATGTATAAGCAGTGAGTGAAATTAGGCTTCCTGGGAAACTGATTGTGGAGGCTCAATTCACAGTGAAAGATAATAAACCAAAAGGACACACGAGGGATGCAGGCAGAAATTGTTCGCTACAGTGGAACTCAATAAAGGGAGCAAGAGCTTTCCTAAATGACAAATTTGGTACAGTGGTGCTAAAATCAGGATTCGCCCTGGGATTCCTGCAGCAATTCACTCTCAGCTCTACCACTTTTTATTTACTTTGGAAGTCCTAATAATACAGGGGTTGGGGTTGCTTTTTTGGGAATGTTTATTTCTTTAACTGCTTGTTTTCAACCAAAGAAGGGAGGTGAAGGACAATCAGACAGAAAAGTCCATTTGATTTGTGTTCCTGGTTCCCAGATTGGAAATATGTGCCCTTCTACTAATCAAACCAGCTGAGATTGTGTATATCATCAGTGTAGGCTTAGGGGCAAGTGTTTGTATTTGCCATTTGGAGAATCATTTTCCAGGTGTTCTCCATTTTTTACGTTACCAATGAAGTGCTCTGGATGCTTAGCAGGGATCCCTGAGACCGAGTGTCTAATTACAACTATAAAAATATCAGTGGTAATAATATCATTAGGATAATTCTTGATGATTAATCTTCTAATTTCATTGTTTCAAGTTGAACTTAATTTTTCAGTGGGGATATATAGAATGTGATGTATAAAAACATTTACAAATTTTTGAAGTCGTGCATATCAAAAGAAAAAAAAGTGTTTGGTAGAAAGATCAAAGAAAGTGGTTAAATATACTGCCTCCTTTACTGCCAAAAATGAATTCTTGCATTTTCTAGAATGCGTTTTCATTTGACTCTTCCAACATAATAGACAAATAGTGCCAGAAAAAAAGGGGGGGGGAGTGGGCTAGCTGAAAGCATGTTTGTGAATCCTGGATCTAACCATTAAAATATTTGAGGAAAAAGCAATTCTGCCCATGGACACTGCACTTTAGCTGGTGTGATACAAGGAACCTCTGATATATATCTGGAAGGAAACTTTGACATTTCAGCTATTCTGATTCCTTTATTTACTTCTCTTTGGGGGAATGGCATGAGATTTAGCAGGAGACTATTTTTTGGTAAATTTCTTTAGAATGTCAATTTGTGGTAGTGTATCATATTCATTTTGAATTAAAGGATCATAAATTTAGAGCTAGAAGGGATTTTAACGAGAGTCTAGCCCAAATCCCTTAATTTTTCAAAAAAGAAAACTGAAGCCCAAGTGGTGACCTGTCCCAAGTCACTCAGGGAGTAAGTGACAGAACCAGTTCAAACTCAGGGCCTCTGATTTCAAATCCAATTCTTTCCATTGCACTACACTGCCTCAAGTAGCCTGTTGTTTGAAAATATGTTTTCATATCATGCTCAAGTGTCTGAAGTTTACTATTTACCACCCTCTTCACTTCTCTGCTCCCAAACTGGCACAATGTTGAAAAAATCAAAAGACCTCTCTCTCCCCCTTCTTTCTCCCTCCAAAGCCTCATAATAGCACTCTGCCCTCCATACCTAGATAGAGGTCAAAATGTACATTACAGATAGAAACACACCTTGTCTGCTTTCATCCATTCATAGATAGATACAGATTTTATATATTTATATATATATATATATGTATATATATATACTTATGTGTGTGTGTGTGTATGTGTGTGTGTGTGTGTGTATATTTGAAGATGAATCTGATGAATGCCTCTTACCTCAAAAGTGTTAACCTAGTGCTGAACTAAAGTTACAACAACTTTACTTCAGCCAAAACAAGAAAATTTTATTTCTTTTAAAACTTCACTGTAGCTAGAAAAGTAGCTTAAATAGCTCAGCAAAGAAATCAGTGGTCAGAAGCTCTAATAGAATCATTGTTGTTGTTGTTTTTTTCTCCCATTCACTGTAAGAAGATGAATTAGAGTTTTAATTGGTGCTGGCCTCTCAGTCTTGTCCTGACCTAGAAGTCAGAAAAAAAAAAAACAGCTAGAAAGTGGTATTGTTGGTTTGAACCAGTGGCTAAGTCAGCTAAAACCCAAGAATGTCTCTCTAGGTGGGGAAGACCAGTCTCTGATAGATTAACCAGCACATGACAGTCACTGAGCAAGAATAGCCTTAAGGCTAGTGGCTAGTAGCCCAGGGTAATGATGATAAAAGACCTTCATTCTTCACTAGGCTAAAATTAGAATTGTTTTTTAAAAAGCGGATATTCTGCCTAGCCATCAGAAAATTTCTAATTTGGTTTCTTGGACTCAGTGCTATTTGAAAAGCCAAAATTCATCCTGGAGTGTTTCCACATATGTTATAGTATATTGTGAGCTTCCCAGTAAAATGAAGTTACATAATAATACTTATACTAATATTAATACTAATAGTCAACATATATATAGCCCCTATCATGTGTCAGGTAATGTGCTAAGTGCTTGGCAAATATTATATCATTTGTGCCTTATAACAACCTTGTGGGAGGTGCTATTATTACACTCTTATCATTCCCATTTTATAGTTGAGAAAATTGAGGCAAACAGGTTAAGTGACTTGCTCAAGATCACAGAGCTACTAAGTATGTAAGGTAGAATTTGAACCTGGGTCTTCCTGACTCTAGACTCAGAGTTCTAATCAGGGTCTGTTTTTCATTTTTCTTTTTGATTCTTCCTCTACTCCCCCCCCCCACACCAACCCATTCCTTATCAATAATAGGTGCTTTATAAAGGCTTGTCAAATTAAATAATTGACACAGAAACTACTGCTTTTTTCTCTTGTACCTTAGTGTTGAATTTTCCATCATACTGATACATTATCTTTCTAACTTCACCCCCAGAACCTTTGGAACATTTGAAAGCCAGCTATCCTCTAGTGGCTTAGCAGCTGAGAAAGGAAAAACCTCAGTGGCAACAACATTTTAAGCCAGTGCTTAGAGAGTAGAAAAGTATTTCTTGATGTCCTGATCCCCATACCCACTCCTGAGCCAATTCTGTTTGTCTTCAAGGCTACTTTGGATCTTGTTAGGTTTCAAGTTTCCTTTTGTTAGAACCTAGGTTCAGCTTACCTGGACCCTAACTATCACAAACTCCTACCTCGAGGGTAAGAAGAGGAGATAAACTAGTCTTCAGAGATCTTCAAAGAGTACCTGAGGCTATTCTGGACTAGTATTAAATTTAACTAGGCCCATACTAGCCCTCAGTACATAGCCAGTACAAGCATGTGCACCAGGTTCCCTGTCTTAATGCTTTAGTGGCATGGCTGCCAGATCCCCTGTCTTTTTCTGCTAACTCTGGCCAGGAATTGTTATGGAATGTCTATGTATTGACATTACCTCATGAGGCCAGTCTAATAAGATTAATAAGGATGGTTCCTCCATTGGCCAACAGTACCAACAGCGGACAGTGCCAGGAGATGTATGGTTGTACGGGTGGTGAAGTCATGATGGAATTGTCATCGTGAATTCCCTCCTTATTGCATTTCTTAATCAAAAAGTGAATACTCAGCAACAAACTGTTCCATAGCAAGTGGTCTATTTAGCAAGTTAAGGTTCATTCATAAACAGAAAAACGTAACTGATACATTCGAGGTTTAGCTTCCCAATAAAACAGGTCAATTCTTTTCTACATAGCATTTTAGGGCCTGGGCCTGGGCTTGGGACTGTGGTTTCATTAATAAAGAGATTCATGAGTAAACTTCTTATGGCAATGTGATGGGTAGGTATCTATTTACATAATTTATATAATCTTAGAAAGTTGCCTAGAGCAGACTAAGTGACTGACCCAGGGCCACACATGTGTCACAATTAGGACTTGAGCTCACGTTTTCCTGGCTCATATTAGCTCTCTATACACTGAGCAAAGCCAACTCTCACATTTAAACTACCACTATTTATTTCCTTGCTTTTTATAGTTGGAAGAATTATCTTTACTTTCAAAGCTTCTCACACATGCACACATACACACACAGAGTCACTTACTAAATATCCTTTTATAGTTTTAACCATAGAGTAGGCTCTGATATGTATTTTACTGAAATTACTTTTATATAAAATATTAATTTCATAGGGCAATCAATTCAAATCCATTTTCAATCTCAGTGGGCTAGAACTTGGCATCTGGGTTGGTTGGACAGGTGCAGGTTCCTTTTCAAAATATGACAGAAGTCATGGCTGAAATATAGAGCAGCAAAAATATCAGAGAGTTTTGCCAAGCTTCAGCCAAACAAGGTTTATTGTTATTAGCAAGGGGCAAGGCAGGGGGAATGGTACAGAAATACATTTTTTCAAGAACCACTTTTGTTCTATGTTGTTAATTTCATTTTGTGCTTCCTTTCCAGGTAGAGAGGCAGCTGCATGACTCTGTTGAAACTGTAGAAGAGATGAGACAGGAAAGGTAAGGACAGGGAGATCTCAAAGGGTTTTAATCTGCTTCAGCTAACAATTCAAGTGCTACGAGCATCTATCCACATCAAACCTATGAATCCTGGGAGTTTCACCCATCACTAGTATGCCATAATACTGTGTTACATACAGTTTATGTACCATTGAGCAGATGCTAAGGAATAAGGAAAAAACAGTTGCTGGTTCATCTTAGATAATCACAGCAGATTAAGCAGTAGTTTCATTACAGTGTTTTTCCTATGCATTATTTTTACTATGCAACGTCCTTTGAAATAATGGGAATTGATTTCAAAGATCTTTTGCATATTACTGATACTCAGTAATGTTGCCGAGTAAAACCTTTTCCATCCTGCTGCTGTGAAAAGACTCTAATTGGGAAAGGAGAAGGTTCCCCCCCATGGAAGGCTCTCTTCAGCAGATTTTAGGCTTGAAAGCAATTGAGCCATGGAAACTATATGTGGGCCTTTGTGGCTTAGCAGCTGTGGCTTTGTGTCCTGATTTAGCTGACCTAAAATTAAAAAGCTCCCAGATCACAAACCGTCAGCCACACTGCCCTTGGTTTCCTCTCCTTTGCCCTCACCCCCCACACACATTCCTCTTGCTAGATGGAACAATTGGAATTTTACTGATGATAAATGGGGGTGTTCAGAGAATAAACTCAAAGAGACAGATTGTCAGTGTCTTCAGTAATAAGGCTTGGGCCTTAAAGAGCTTTGGATTTTTACCTGAATTTTTAAATTCCCTTTTAGACAATCCTTGCCCATATAACTCAATTTCTGGACTTTCATACCACTACACTCTTCTCTTTGATAAACAGGCCCATAGGCTTAGAGCTAGAAAAGACCTTAGAGACCATCAAGTCTAATCGCTTCATTTCAAAGATGAGGAAACTGAGTCACAATGAGGTTAGGTGATTTTCTCAGGGTCATACAGCTAGCAAACATCTAAGGTGGCTTTTGAAAATGGGCTTCCTGAGTACAAATCTGGCACTCTGCACGCTACACATGTTAATCAGGGCTTTACCATCTCCTCACCACCTTCTGCAAACCTCCTTTTCCTACCTGAGTGGCTACACTGATCACAACATTTTAACAATTATTTTGATTAGGAAAGTTGGTAAACCTTCATGTTTTTTTCCATTTCCTTCACCTTAAAAGCACTAGAACTCATAAGTCTCCAAGGCAAGAGCATGAAGGAGCTTCTACAATTGAGGAAGCCTTCTTTGGACTGCCCATGTATTTGAGAGATAGTGAGAAGGCTAGTCTGACTGGGGTAGAGGAAGCCTAGGAATGAGTGGGATAAAGGTAATTCACTCCAACTTTTATAAAATATATTTCCCATGAAAATGTGTTTTTATTCTTGCTGTCTACATGCTATATTAGTTGAAAGAGGGAAGGTAGGAAAGAATCTCCATGAACATATAGAGAAAGGAGCTTTCAGAAATATGTGCTATTTGTGATGAGTGACTTCTGAGTTTCAAGAAAATAACATATTTGAAATTGACTTGGATTCAATAAGTTAGATACTCTTTAAGTATATTTTGATATTTTCTTTGAAAGAAAGAAGAAAAGAAAAAAAGATATCTAAGTCTTTCTTTCTTCAACATATCCCTTATTCTGACTGGGGACGGTAGTAACATTCACATTCATGTTCACCCCTATAACCACTGCAATAAAATCAGCTACTAATTCAGATTACTATATCCTAAGGTTCAGTGTGAACCACGTACCTAAGATTTCAAGGAATAATGGCTGGAGATGGTGATTAAAATGAGGCAACATAACTGACCAATTTTAAAATATAAGACCTTAGAATATAATATGACAAGTATTATTTGACTGTTTTTATAGATGTAAAAGCTGAAATGCAGACATTTTACACTAATTCAGGTCAATTCAAGTAAAACCAGAACAATTCCTAAAAAATGTGCTAAGGAAAATACTGTCTTGTTTGGACTGTTGAGGTTTAAGGGTGCTAGGACCATGAAACAGTGACACGCATGACCTACCCGAATGAATTCAATCCAAGCCTTCTTTCAGCCAAAAACAAGGTTTATTAGAACTCAGATAGTGGGTGTGATTCTAAAAAACTACCACATTGGCCAGAACCTTAAAGAATCTAAGCATTTGTATTGCTAATGCAAGCAGGCCAGATTGAATCTGAGCATTTTAACGGATGCAAGATGGATCTTATATATAAAAAGACTATGGGAAGGATCTAGGAGTGGCCAAGTAGTCTGGGATGACTGGGAGGTAACAGAGAAGGGCTGGTGACCCGGACCACATTGCCAAGAGAGAATGGAGTCTAGCTAGACTTAAGGGTGGGAAGTAGCCAGGGGTGATCTGGAGGTAACAGACAATGAAGGTTGGGTGATGTCAGAGGTAACAGAATTGGGAGATTGGGTGTGGCCACAATGAAAGGCCAGTTGAGAAGATCACTGGAATGATGCCTCAGATGAATGCCAGAGACTTAACTTTGTGCGAAAGTTCAAGGAAGTGGGAGGGGAGGGGGGTTAGGGCCTATACCCTGTCAGGACCAATCACAGTATAGGCAAGTAGAGACAATTCAAAAATGAGCCAAGGATATTTGATGCTAACTGTGTTACTTTATAGACGGGCCATTACTGAGTGGTTAAAACAAAAGTTTTAATCAAGTTATAGCTGTTATCAGTTACATGCAGGAAAAGAAAGAGAAAGCTTTTCTAAATACCCTTTTCTGAAAAGTTTAATTTGCATTTGGTTTAAGAAAATACAAATAATGCATAGTTTAGATTTAGAATCATAGATCTAGAAATGGAAGGGCCATTAGAGGCTATATATATAGCCCAACCTCCTCATTTTACTGATGAGGAAACCTAGTCTCAAAGAAATTTAGTGATTTACCAACTTGTAAGTAGGACCTTGAATTCAAATTCTCTTGCCAAATACAGTAGTCTTGCCATTGTGTAATTAATTTCTGCAATTATTTAGACACATACCAAAATCTGATTATATTTGGTGTAAGTTATTAAGATAGTGCCCAAGAGAGTTTCCTGCATATTTCTTATATCAATAGCTTTTGTTGTTTCTTTAACCAGATCAGAGGTTTTAGAAATATGACATCTTCTAGGGGAAAGGTAGAGAAGGATACAGATAAGAAATGTGGCATGTTGGATGGTTGCACTGCCTACAGGGGAAAGGAACTACCATGGTAGATATGGTATTAGAAAACTATCCACTCTGGTTGATTCTATCTGGTCAATATTATTTAGAGCAAAAAGCCTTAGTTCAAGGGGTGGGAAACCTGCAGCCTGGAGGCCACATATGGCCCTCTAGGTCCTCAAGTGCAATCCTTCAGTCAAAAGGCTGCACTTAAGGACATAGAGGGCCACATGTGGCCTCCAGGCCGCAGGTTTCCCACCCTTGCCTTAGTCCTTTCCCATTGGTATTAGAAGCCAAATTCCACTGCCCCCACTTTTTAAGCAAAGCTAATCGTTGGTTAGTGATAAGCCTTCTTTCAGTGCCATGTGATTGTAACAGCTATGCTAATACTGAACTTCATTTATCACTCAAGTATAGCTATTTTACATTTTTTGAGCCTCCCTTGCCCCAGTATCTCTTATTAAAGGGTAGCAGGAAGCTATTATTTTAGCTAGAATCACATTTTCACCTCAGACTCATTTACTAGAATTAGTCATTTTGGATAAAACAAAACAAAACTCAACTCAACTAAAATTTGCTGGAAAGCCCAGGGAAGATTTTTAGCACCAGTCTCTACATAATAAAGCAATTGTGTAATTAGTAATACATTTGTCACTCTTTTATTGAAGAGGAGGGGGGAAAAAAAGTAATACATGTATCTCTTTAGTGTAAATCCTGACAGTAGAGATTTTTTTTTCCCAGGGAATTATACCATTATACCATAAAAATGTCAAGGCATAAGTTTACTGTTCCTACTAATATTCTAAAATATTCTCTTAGGCTGACATCTCTGTCAATTAAAATTAAACAAAATTGCATTCTGCCATATACACTTCAAATAGGAAGCTTTCAAGTTTATGGCTGCTCTTTGAATTGATTTTTAAGATGGCATCTGTAAAACTTGGCTCATACAAGATGAGGTGGGATGTATTTAAGGATCAGTCAATTTAAAAAATGTTTTTAAAGATCATAAATTGACAACCGGAATAGACTGCACATGTCTTCGGAATTCTCAGCTATTAAAATAAATCCAGAGATTCTTTTGAATCCAATGCTTGCACTGTCATAACTCAGCTCCCAACATATTTCTGCCTTGTTTTGGGTTTCCAATATTTTCGCAAAGAATAACATAAACAAGGAAGTTGCTAGTGTTGGTTCCAGTTGCTCATTCTCGCAGAATTTGGAATCTTCAGTTTCATGGTGTTTCCCACAGAAAAAAAAGAGTGAGAACGTGCTTTCTCACGGGACCGTCTTTCTCATGGAAAAGAGTGAAGGGTGCTGCCGACAGCAAATGCTTTTGGCAGGGTAAGGCTGCCAATAAAGTCTTCAGGGAGATTACCCTCTATGATAGGAAGATGAGCAAAGTAAATCTTCATTCCAATTGTGCTAAAAGGAATTTAAGAAGACATCGTTCAGTTCCATTCCTCTGATTGCCAAACCTTAATGTATAGTGTTTTACTGGTATGTTTAGGACAAGTATTATTTAATGATCCAGATTTTCACAGTGCCTAAATTACCCCTGCTTCCTAAGAAAATCACCTTTGCAAATGTTATTAACTATTTCAAGTTGCTTATATACTACTTAATGACCTGGATAGAGCCCTAGTAGCCTAAGAGAGTTTACTGCAGTTTCAAGTCTGCATGAATACTGCTCTGCCATAGCCTGGCCTTTGGGAGGTGCCAATCTAGAGCAGTTAATGGTTGCTGTAATCATCTGTCCAGTTATATGGGAGGGATGTTATTCTCCATCTTCACAAAATGCTAGAAGTTTTTCTCAGCTTTTATTAAAGTATAACTGACTTTACCCCTACCTCCTCCCCAATTTGGAAAAACAGTAAGGGCAACTTTTTTTTACTTAAAAACTATTTAAAACTATTATTCATTTAAAATAATATTATAATTCTTCTAATATTAGTACATATGAATTCATTCATTCAACAAGCATTTTTGAGCACCTATTGTTTTATACATTGGAGAAAATCTGCAGTTTAGTTATAGAGTTTATAAGTGAGGAGGTAGATAGGAGCAAGGAGGTAACTATAATTCACAGCATTATATGATGTATTTAGTGTCACAAAAAAAATGCTGTTTGAGGAGTGAAAAGCAAAGATCATTACTTTCTTGGGAGAAATCAAGGAAGACTTTCTGAAAAAGTGACATTTGAGTTAAACTTTAGTGGATGGATAGTAACTATTTATCCTTGGGAGAAAAGTACTTTTTATATTTATAAGGGAATTAGAACTATTATCATGTATTCATTATGACATATAAGAAATAAAACAAAAGAATTGTAGGCAGTTATTATTTTAGGTCTTTCTATCAGGGCTTTCTTTGTTTCCTGACTCCAAGTGGTGAGGATTTAATAATTATCTGCTTCATTTAAACAAAATAGATAGTCATTCACATACACACACAATCCATTTTGGGGCTTGAATTATTTGGATTGGTTGTTAACTTTGATCAACTGCACCAAACAAATCTAGAATTTCCTGTCATCATGTGTTTGGTAGGCTAAGCCAAAAGGTAAAATGACCTATGGTGAATTGAATTGGGGTCACCAACTTTTGGAGCCTTATACACAAGCAGTTGAACTAAATAGTGCTAGATGGCACTGGCTCACTGAAGGCATGAGGAGTGGAAAATAAACTAAGAAAAGAAAGAGAAACAAAAACCAAAGGAAGAATAGGATAAGCAAGAGAGTAGATATGGAAGTGCATGTGGATAAGAGTGGTAGAAAGAGTTTGCTTCTGGTACCCTCCACCTAGATTAAATTTCCCCCACCTCTCTTATGGTGCTCACCACAAACAAATATAGCTGCATTGTAATGGGAAGGACAGAAGATTTGGAATCAGAAGCCACAGGTTCAAGTTAATCCGTGAGATTTACAACCATAGAGCCTTTACTCTTCTGAAACTTAGTTCCTTCATCTGTAAAATGGGCATGATGAAATGTGAACTACCTTTCTCCCCACCAAAGGATCATTGTGATGATAGCATAAAGAATAAAGTGCTACAGCAACATCAGATATTTTTAAAAAGAAAATTTTTCCACCAGTTATCCATGCTCCCTGTTGCCTTTGTATCAGTATTGTTTTTGGAAACTTAAAACATCTTTGCTCAATGAATGGATAAGTGAGTGTGGGAGTTTAAACACTTTTGCTTCTTATTTATGTTAAGCACTGTGACTGTCATTGGAATCAAAACTTTTAAATTTAAATGAACAGGAAAGCATATTTTTTTAAACCTCTAAAAGATTTTGTAATACATTTAGGTGAATTTAGAAAAGAGTTTCACTAGCCCCCTGTACACCAATATGCTATGGTGTGGTTTTCAATTGGATTAATTAATATTTAGGCCTAAGAAATTTAAATATATCCTGAGGGCTCTGACCCTGCTACCCTGTATCTGTAACTCTAGTAGGATCCAAAAGATCCTGGACACTAGACACCATTTTTGGTCTTCATTAGAATTCACTCATTTCAGAAGAATTGAGTAATCCATTTTGAAACAAAGTGTCTCATGGAGAGGATCAAACCATGCCGTGTCATACTTTCTACTGGGGGCAGAGAAATCAAGTAATTCTCAATTTCTTAAAGAAATATTTTTTGAACAAGCAAACAGGCCATGATGGAAATGTGCACTGAGAAAATTCAGGTGCTCAGGGACAACATTTAAAAAAGAAATTATTTTCTGAAGTTCCCCAGGGAGGAAAAGAGAGGGCATGGGGTGCTTGACCCAATGAAGAAGGGGGGAGAAAAGAGGTTGGTGGCAGAAAGACCTTAATTCATGGACTGTGAGTTTGAATGATGTGTTTTCTTTGTACCTTCAAGTTAAGATCAACTGGCAGGCAAAAACCACAGTTCAATCTGTTTTCCTCCAGTCTGACATTAACTGTGAAAGTTAGACCAATACACTTTCTTTGAGAACAAAAATAACAATAAAGCAACTTCTGAAATAACATTAAACACAAATTAATAATTATTTCAATCTAAATAAATCTGAAGAACTGAAATGAATTATTGTTGTAAAAAAAAAAGAAAAGAGAAGAGAATTGGGAGGGATTTTCCTAATAAATAATAATTGGCATTTTACTCAATCACAACAGGTCTCTTCATTTATAATTTGCATTTCTAGTTTGGGAAATCTTTAGAAAACTTGCCAAATTTTCTCACAAGACCTCTAAACCTAAATACAAATGGACATGTCCTAATGAAAATTTATTTATAACTTTAACAAACAAGATTATTAGAATTCTAAGTGCTGTAGCAGAAGACATAGTGGTAAATTCTTTGAATAAAAACAAGTCATATGTATAAAAGAAAAGAAAATATTTCAAGCCATTTCATAATTTTATATCACAATTATCACCTAACCTTATTTCTTGACATTCCCAAATAGCTACCCTTTACTTTAGATAGTCAATAGAAGGAGTACTGGACATGAAATAAAATGAAGGGTTCAAATCAGAGCTCTGACTTTTCCAGGAGTGTGGCTATGGGCAAGCTGGTTAATGCCTCTCAGCCTCAGGTTCCTCATAGGCAGTTATTAAGTGATGGGCAGTTCATCAACATGCCTTTGGGCACTGTGGTAATCACCAGAGCGATAAAGAAAGGTGAAAATACCATCCCTGCCCTCAAGAACCATGCATTCTAATGGGAGAGGCAACACATAAATAACTATGCAAATATAAGATATTTAAAGAGTAGATAGAAGTTACCATTAATTTAGAAAGGCCTTGGAAGGGTGGGGGGTGGGGTGAAGGGGGAGCTGGGACAAGCGTCCTATAGAAAGTGGCATTTGATATGATTCTTGAAGCAAGTCAAGATTCTTAGAGATGGAGGTGAGGAGGCAGGACGTTTCAGTCATGAGAAACAGCTAGGATAAAGGCATGGAGTAAGGAGTTGAAATGTCCTATTTAAGAAATTGCAAGTAGTCCTGTGTAACTGGATTGTTGTGGAGAGAATAAAGTATAGGAGAAGGCCCAGCTATGGAGAGCTTTAAATGCCAAATAAAGGATTTATATTTAACCTAGGAGGGGATATGAAGCCACTAGGGATTGATTAGGGCAGTGAAATGATTAGATTATACTCCAGGAAAATCACATTGGGACTGGTCTGGAGAATAGTTTGAGGAGGGGGAAAGATAGAGAGAATAAAGGCAGGAAGAATAATTAGAAGGCTACTACAACAGACCTGGTAAAATGTGATGTGGGACTGAACTTTCTAGGTAACCATGAATAGGGAGAAAGGGACTTATAAAAGAGACACTGTAAAGGTAGAAATGACAGGATCTGGCAAGTGATTGGATATGCAGGGCAAATATCTGCATAAAATAAAGGATGAAACAAAGGTTGCATATTAGGTAACTGATACCCTCAATGGTTAATTAGGGATTTTTGAAGTAGGGAGGATTTCAGGAAAAGATAAATGAGTTCTTTTTTGGACATGTTGAGTTTGAGATATCTGTAAAATGGGCATAATATAAATTTCACTTCATAGGATTGTTGTGAAGAAGTCAGTCCAAGAAGTAGCACGATAGAGTGGAAAGAGCCTTTAGAGGACCAAGAGTCAAATCTCAGCTCTACCTCATATTATCTGTATAACTTTGGATAATTCACTTCAATTCTATGACTTATGGTTTCTTCAGCTCTAAAATAGGGATAATTATAACTGCACTTCTTATTTCACAGTGTTGTGGTGAGACTCAAAAAATATGATGTGAATAAAGATATATAAATATGAGGTCTCATTAGGATGCTTTGAACTTGTCGTCCTTTGTGAGTAAAGTCACGAAAGGTAGAGGGGAAGCGAGGCTAAAAATTAGCCCTGCTTGCAGACAACTCATTGCTTTATCTAGAATACCTCCCAGATAATCATTAAAGAGATGAATTGAGACAACAAATAGTTTTGGTAATTAGCAGGATTTAAAATAAATCCACAAAAACCTTCAATATTTCTACAAACTTGGTATTCTGCTACTCTTCCACCTTCCAAATTAGACCACTAGAAACTATGCCCAGAAAGAAGGAACATAGACAGATCTTGCCAGATTTTGCTGCTTTGCTCTTAAAATTGAGAAATTGTAGGACAGATGTGTGGATACAGTCACCGACGTGTGGTGGTTGGGCAGTTCATGAGGGGAAAGGTGAGACTGGGCCAAGAACAAGAGTAATCAGAGACTAGTACGTGAAGAGAGAGTTTCTTGCCTGGATTAGAGTCAAAGTTTTTCCTCCCCCCACTCTCAACCATTAGTAAACTTTTTATAAGGAGAAAATTATGCCTCAAACATTTCTGCCAAAGTTGGAGCTACATTGAAATCTTAGGGTGAAGATGATCATGTTAAAATGAAAAAAAAAAACAACCCAAAACCATTGACTGTGGAGTCAGAAGAATGAAGTTTATATCTATCTAGGTTCTTAATGTCTGTATAACCTTGAACAAGTAATTGAACTCCCTTGGGCCTCTGTTTCCTCATCTATAAAATGAAGGCATTGGATTAGATGACATCTGAGGCAAGCATGTAGAAATACTGATAAGAATACAATCTATGTTCTCTAATTGGGGCCTGCTAGGGTGACAGCAGGAGAGGAAATAACTCCCAAATGGTGACTGCAAGGGGAAAGAAATGGGCTGAGGGAAGCCCAGATATGGACCATTAAGAGAAAGGGTCATTTTGACATTGGGGGGGGGGAGGAGCCAACATGGTGGAGTAGAGAAAGAATTCAGCAGAGCTCTTCCAGTGTTCCCTTCCAAACAATTTTAAAATAGTACCTCAAATTGAATTCTGGAGTGGCAGACCCAACAAAAGGCTACAGATATTCTTCCAGCAAAAGACAACTTAGGTCAGAAAGGAACCTGTGACATGGGGATAGAGGCAAGCCTGGAGCATATATAGATGAAACACCAGTGGAGGGACCAAGTGGTGGCAACAGACACAGCAGTAGCTTTAGGAGCTCTCAAGTCAGAGATGGTAATGGGACCTGGGAAATGGTCAGAAAGAGACCTTGTCCTAATACTGAATACAGCACCAGTCACTATTTGCTACTCCACTGCCTATATCTGCTTCTGGATTATGGTTCAAGGGCAAAGAAGAGCATTGTTAGTCAAGACAGAGTAGGAGCCCCAAGGGTCAACTGTTTGACAACTCCATTGCCTATACCTAATTCTAGGTCATAGTTAGCAGGTGGAGAGGGGTACTTTCAGTGAAGAGGGAACAGGATCTTTGGGGAGCAGCATTGCTTTTGGTCATAAGGGATCAGGGACCAAACAATACCTGTTGTAATCCCAAGGGATCAGGGGCCCTCTATGAATAAGAACCAGATCACAACCACCTTGGAAGCATCAAAAACTTTGAAAACTCCAGAACTATCTCTGAAAACAGCAATAAAAAAAAAAACCTGAAGCTTGAGACAGTACCCATCCACTCTCCATGCCAGAAACAAAGCCCAGATTTAACATAAAGTTTCAAATTAAAAAAAAAGATGGGAAAATGAGCAACTGATAAAATAAGAACCTGATCATAAAAAGTTACTATGGAGACAGAGAAGATCAAGACACAAACTCAGAAAACAATGAAGTCAAAACAGCTACAAGCAAAGCCTAAAGAAAAAATGTGAATTGGATGCAAACCCAACAAGAATTCATAGAAGAGCTAAAAATGATTTTCAACATCAAATAAGAGTAACAGAGGAAAAGTTAGGCGAAGAAACGAAATCAAAGAAAAAGAATTATGAAATGAATTATGATATGATGAACTCACCCATGAAATGGAAGTGGATAGCAGAATGGATTAGAAACCAGAACCCAATGATATATTGTTTGCAAAAAAACATAGTTGAAACAGAAAGACATACAGAGAGTTAAAATAAAGGGCTAGAGCAGAGTCTATTATGCTTCAGCTGAAACTAAAAAAATAGGTGAAGCAATCATGATCTCAGACAAAGCAAAAGCAGAAAAAAAATTAAAAGGAATAAGCAGTGAAACCACATCTCGTTAAAAGGCACCATAGACAATGAAGTAATATCAATGCTAAACCTACATACACCAAATGGCATACCATCCAAATTCTTTTTTTATAGATGGATGTATTCTTTTATTTCTTTTTAAAATTTAACTATTTTTAAAATATTCTTTTCTTTTAAAATTTTGAGTTCCAAAATCTCTCTCTCCATCTCACCCCCTGAAAAGGCAAGCAAAATGATATCAATCATACATTGAAATCATGCAAAACATATTTCCATATCAGAAATATCACAAAAGGCAAGAAAAATAAAGTGAGAAAATTATACTTCAGCTTGCACTCAGAGTTCATTAGTTCTCATTCTGAAGACGGATAACATTTTTTCATCATTATTCTTTTGAAATTGTCTTGGATCATTGTATTGATCAGAGTAGCCAAGTCTTTCACAGTTAACCATCATTACAATATTGAGGTAACTGCGCATAATAATCTTCTGTTTCTTCACACTTCAGTGTGCTTCAGTTCTTAGAGGTGTTGCCCTTTTTTTGTTTGTATACATTTGTTTTGGGGTTTGTTTTTTATTGTTTTTTTTCCTGAAACTACCTCCCTTCCTTATTTCTTATGACATAATAATACTCACAATCATATGCTACATCTCATTCAACCGTTCACCAATGGATAAGAATCCCCTCAATTTCCAATTCTTTGCCAAAACAAAAAGACCTGCTATTAATATTTTTGTACATGTAGGTTTTTTCCTTTTTCTTTTATATCTTTGGGGTACAGACATAGTAGTGGTATTGCTAGGTCAAAGGGTTTTCACAATTTAAAGTCCTTTGGGCACAGTGTCAAATTGTTCTGTTGAATAATTTAATCAGTTCATGACTTCCCCAATAGATTATTAGTATGACTGTTTTCCCTTATCCCATCCATCATTTGTAATTTCTGATATGTGTGAGGTGGTACCTCATAGTTGTTCTAGTTTTTATTTCACTAATCAATAGTGATTTTGAGCATTTTTTTATATGACTCAGTTGCCTATATGTTTGAGAAATATGGCCTCTTTTCAGAAAAATTTACTATACTTTTTTATATTACTTTATTGCTTATGGTATCTTTTAGCAAAATGTAGTTTCACTTATTATAACTTCTAATTAGATTTTTGTTTTACTTTGGCTTTCTCTGACATCATAATTGTCACCCATGCCTTTTTTTTAACTTCAGCTGAAGCATAATTGATTCTGCTCCAGTACTTTATTTTTAACTCTGTGCTTATGTATTTCTATTTCAAGTGTGTTTCTTGTAAACAATATATTGATAGATTCTGGTTTCTAATCCATTCTGTTATCTGCTTCCATTTTATGGGTGAGATCATCCCATGCACATTCAATTATAATTACAAATTGTATATTTCCCTCCAATCCTTTTTTTTTGTTTATACTTCTGTCTTTTTATCCTATTCCTCTTTAAAAGTCTGCTTGACCACTGCCTCCTTTAATCCACTCTCCCTTTTGTCATCCTCCCCTACACACACACTCCTCTGTATCTCTTATCCTTTTACCCTTCTATTTCCCTACTGGATTTCTATACCCAACTCTGTGTGTGTGTGTATGCGTCTCTGTGTGTGTGTGTGTGTGTGTGTGTGTGTGTGTGTGTGTGTGTGTGTATGTGTATGTTCCTCCTCTTTGAACCAATTTGAACCAGTAAGAGTGAGGTTTAAGCATTGCCTATCACTCTCTACTCCATTTTTGCCTCCACTGCAAAAGTTCTTCCTTGTATACCTCATGAGAAAAAGTTTCCCATTCCACTGCTGTCTTCCCCTTTCTCCCTGGGCATCTCTCTTTTTCACCCCTTTCATTTTTTTTTAGAGATAATCCCAACATAATCAACCCACATCTTTGTCCTGTGTTCATGTAGACTCCTTCTAATTGCCCTGCTAATGGTAAAGTTCTCAGGAGTTACATGTTTCATCTTCCCAAATAGGAATGTAAACAGTTTAACTTTATTGAGTCCCTTATGATTACTCTTTCATATTTACTCTTTCATGCTTCTCTTGAGTCTTAATATTTGAATGTCAAATTTGCTATTCAGTTTTTGTCTTTTCATCAAGAATGCTTGATCATCATCTATTTCATTAAATAGTCATTGCTCCCCTGGAAGGTTTATGCTTTATTTTTCAGAGGAGGTGATTTTTGGTTGTAATCTCTCAGCTCTTTTGCCTTCTAGAATATCACACTCCAAGCTCTCCTATTCTTCAAAGTAGAAGCTGATAAATCTTGTGTGATCCTGATTGTGGCTCCATGATATCTGAACTGTTTCTTTCTGGCTGCTTGAAGTATTTTCTCCTTGACATGGGAGCTTTGCAATTTAGCTATAATATTCCTGGGAGTTTTAATTTTGTGACTTCTTTCAGGAGGTAATTAATGGATTCTTTGGATTTCTCTTTTACCTTCTGGGTCTAGGAAATTGGGTCAGTTTTCCTTGATAATTTCTTGCAATATGGTACCTGGGCTCTTTCTTTGATCATGGCTTTCAGGAAGTCCAGTAATTCTTAAATTATTTCTCCTGGATCAATTTTCCAGGTCAGTTGTTTCCAATGATATATTTCATATTTTCTTCTATTTTTTTTTCATTCTTTTCATGGTGCTTTGTTGTTTCATGGAGTCATTAGCTGCCATTTGCCCACTTTTAATTTTTAAGGAATTATTTTCTTCAGGTAGCTTTTGTACCCCTTTTATCATGTGACCAATTCTGTGTTTTAAGAAATTATTTTCATCAGTAAAATTTTATACCTCTTTTCCCCTTTGGGTCAATTCTGTTTTTAAGATGTTATTTTCTTCAGTATTTTTTTCATGCTTCTTTTACCAAGCTGTTAATTGTCTAAGTGGTGCAGTATATAGAAATGAAACAGGAGGATACTTTCACAAATGAAATTAACAAAATAATTAGAGATTTTAAGGGAAAAATATTAAAGAATGAAAAGCTTAG
Organism: Phascolarctos cinereus; assembly: GCF_003287225.1. Taxonomy (NCBI): domain Eukaryota; kingdom Metazoa; phylum Chordata; class Mammalia; order Diprotodontia; family Phascolarctidae; genus Phascolarctos; species Phascolarctos cinereus. The sequence continues at coordinate 128,458,878 of NW_027555736.1, read as the reverse complement.
AATAGAAAATACAAAACTCAAACAAAAGAATAATAATGGAGCTTACTAAACTCAATGAGTCCATGAAATAAAAAGAACTATTAGAATAAAGATGAGAGAAAAAATATCTAATATAAAATACAGTTGACCTGGAGAAGAGGTAGAATAGAAAAAAAATATTAGAATTATTAGAGTATTTTCAAGAAATATGAGGAGCTGATTAAAATTTATGAGAATAAGAATTGATAAATAGTCAAAAGACATGAACAGGCAGTTCTTAAAAGAAGAAATACAAAATATCCATATGAAATAAATACCCCAAATTATCACTAATATTAATAGAAATGTAAGTTAAAACAACTCCAACTTTTTACATCACTTCCATCAGATTGACAAAGTTGAAAAAAAAAGAAGCATGTTGAAGGGGCCCTTGGAAAACAGACACATTGAGGCATTCTTGGCGGAACTAAGAGCTATGATACAGCCTTTCTGGAAAACAATTTGGAACTATGTGCCAGATGTTACTAAATTGTGTGTACCTTTTGGCTTAGCAATACAACTACCAAGCCTTTTCTTCAAGGATATTAAAGAAAGGGAAAAAAGTGTCATATATACAAAAAAAAATTATAGTAGCTCTTTTTGTAATGGCAAAGAACCAGAAACTAAGGAGTTATTCATGAGTTGGGGAATAGCTAAACATATTATTGTCTATGAATATAATAGAATAAAGATGTGTGCTATGATTTCTTTGAAAAATGAGAGGACTTATCTGGAATGATGCAGAGTAGAGGAAGCAGAACCAGAAGAACAATTTATACCATAACCTCAACTTTGTAAAAATTTTGAAGGACTTAAAAAGTCTGATCAATGAAATGATTGATGAGGACCAATATTAAAGAATGAAACCTAACTCCTGACAGAAAGTTTATGGACTAATATGAAAAATGGGACACACATCTTTGGACATTGCTACTATGAGTCTTTGTTTTACTTGACTATGTTTATTTTTAACAAGTATTTCAATTTTTTTTTTTGGTTTAAATGGGTAGGGGATTTGTAGGGAGAAAAATCAATGAATAATATTTAAAAATACAACAATTCAAAACAAAATAAAAATAATTGATAAGAAAAAATGTCACATCCTAAAAATTAAAACACTTCTTAAATACTATGACTAAGCAAACAATTTGGATGTCATTTTTGAAAAAAAAAATCTGCCCATAAAACTCCCTAGATATGTTAGTACCAGAAATCAAAATAAAAACAGAAGGAACACATTGGTCAGCTCATGAAAGAAACCCCAAGTTGAAAACACCCTAGTTATGTCCTAGGCAAAATCCAGATCTTTCAGGACAAACAAAAAATATTTCAGGAAGCCAGAAGATTTCAAGAATTAAGCAACTGTAGTTAAATGGTAGGACGAGGTTATAGACCAGATTATTTGGCAACTACTTTAAAGATTATTATATTAAAAATAATATTTAAAACAAAGAATGGCATATAGAAAAAAAAACAAACCAAAGCTTAGTATAATTCTATAAGGGGAAATGATTCTTTAATAGAGTAGGGGACTTTAAAGCATTTCTGATAGAATGATACAAGTTAGGTAGAATCTTTAAAGCACAAACACAGGAGACCTAAAGAAAAGAAAAGAAAAAAATTAAGAAATAGCAAAGGACCAAGTGATGATGAGCTGCTTACATTCTGGCAGACAAGAGAGATGCTCTTTCAGAATCCAGCTCTCTTTAAGAGCTACATAGAAAATTTTTTAAAAAAAGAAAAGCAAAGAAAGAGAAGGAGTTTTAAGTTGCTTTCATGGTATCTAGTTGGGTTTTAAGTAAGAAAAAAAGAGAAATAAAAATAAATATACTAGGGTATAGAGGGAGGAATCCAATGAGGGCTCAGATCTAGAAGCAGACCTGTATGGTGAGCTTGCTTCAGGAAGTATATGATGAGTAGGTATCAAGGGGTCTTCCTCTCCACTTCAGAGCACGAACAGGTATTCTCTGCTTTCCTATCCACTTACTGCATGGTGAAGAAACAGCCTTTTTGTAGACTTCTGAGCCCAAATTGAATGTACATTAAAAAGGAATTAACACAATGATCAAGTTTCTAATCATGGAGGTGCTGTGGTTCTAAAAACTTGTGAGGTCATATGTATGATTATGCCACTGTGTGGCTAAAGTGGGGTAGAAAAGATCACTGGATTTGAGGAAATGGAGGTTGTTTGAGGAGGTGATGAACACAAATATTGATGTCCCTAAAACTGATAGAAGTAGATGGCATGGGGAGTAAGGCTATAAAAGCCTTTGGAATAGGCCAGGTATTTAGCATAGGAAGAAAGTAGGATAAAGATCAATATATCTCATCATACTCTGGAGTTGACTATCTAGCTGCCTGTGCTAGAACAAGAATTTTTCCTGGGCATTTCAGAAGTATGAGTCAGGAAATTCCTATGAATGCATGGTTAGGTATTTGGCATTTGAAGGCAGTCAGTAGGATATATACTTACCAAGATGTCAATTCTGCTTAGGGGAATATAAATGATGAGTTATGAAGGAATTATCCTCTTCACCCAGTATGAAAAATTGAGCTAAATTTTTGGCCACAAGAAAAGAAGCACTTAATTTTTTAAAACTTTTAAAAAAGGGAATTTGGAAAAAAAGTATTTCTATTACTGTTTAGAGCTCACAACCACTGCAAACAGAAACTAGGGATTGAAGTGACAAGGATTTCTCTGTTGTCCAGATCAGGGAGTGTCTTTTCATGTCCAGATCCAGAAATCAATGAATTTGTGATGAGCTAGTTTTAGTCAGTTTATTCAGTACACATACACATATTCAGAAGTGTAGGAAATAGCCATAAAAAGAACAAGACAACATGATATAGTTGGATAGAGTACATCTGATTTTGAATCCCACCACTGACATGTACTTGTGTGAGTATGGGCAAGCCCCATGACTTCCCACAGCCTTATCATGAGCTTCTTCATTGGCAAAATAGAGACGATGACACCTGTAATCCTACCTCATATAGTTGTGACAAGGCTCAAATAAGATAACATATGTAAAATGATTTGCAAATTAGGCCATATTAATGTCAGATATCATTAACAAGCACAATGTGTTTTGTTTGTTTTTATTTTCACTTACTCTTTTTATTAGATTATATGGGATGACTGCAATTTGAAAAGTCTAAGGAATAAATCTATTTAAATTATGCAGTATATTGTCAGTATATTCGGATTTTGGGAGAGGTTGTGATGAAGAAGAAGAGATGATTATATCAGGCAGAGGGTGAAAGGGAGGATAAGGGCCAAGAAGTGACTTTTTACTTTATCCATAAGTATGAATTTGCAACCCTTGGGAACAAAGGAAAAGTAAATGATATTACACAATTTTTAGAAGTCTAAAGAGACATTAGCCAATTGTTTGGCAGTTGATTATGGTATTTTCACATTGCTTTTTTTTTCTTTTTAAGATTTTTGTCACTGATCTTTCTGAAGCTATAACAGCAAGTTATAATTGAATTATTCTAAACAATCCGGAGTGAAATAGTCTACTTAGAGGGTATTGCTCACCAGGACACAGAAAACAAGAGCTCAGTGGAGTTAGAAAGGGTAGCAAAGCCTCAAAAGGCTTTGCTATTTTGAGTCATGTTTCTCAGCCGATTAAACTCATTCAGGGCTAGGATCCTGGAAAGAAAACAGAAATATTACTTCCTGCTTTTGCCTGTCTTCCTCTCTTCCTTCTTCTTTCCATCATTCATTTTCCTTCCTTCCTTCCTTCCTTCCTTCCTTCCTTCCTTCCTTCCTTCCTTCCTTCCGTCTCTTTATTTCTTTGCTCTGTGCCTGGATTCAGGAAGATCAAAGTTCAGCCCAGCCTCAGACACTTACTAGTTGTGTGACTGTGGGCAAGTCATTTAACCTCTGTTTGCTTCAATTTTCTCATCTCTTCCCAGGATTTTTAGAAGTATCAAATAATATAATATTTGCACAATGACTGGCACACAATAGGCACTATATAAATGTCATTTATCATTGTTATTATTGCTATTGATTTTTCTTCTTTCTTCCTTTCCTTTTCTGCCCCTCCCCCATAATTGTAGAAACATTTCTATTCTCACAAAGAAGAGAAAGGTTGGAGTCATTTAAGAAAATACGATTGAATTCACTGGTTAATTTCTGAGGTATCCAAGGATCATTCTAAAGGCCAATTGAAAGACAAAGCAGAGATCAATTACAGTTCCGAATTCCCTCATATCTTATATATCTTCCTAAATTGAAGAGAAATTGTTATGGCACCATGGCTCTAGTTCTAGGCATGTAAAGCCTTGGAGTGGGGAATGAGGCAATTACCAACATAATTCCATTACAATTCACTTTTGCCCCAATTATCTGCATATAGCTCAGGCAAAAATATCTTGGTGTACAAGTTATTTCTATAATTGTCTTAATTCTCTAATTCTGTTAGGTGTATGAATGTAGTCACAATTTCAATTAATTATGAAAATAGAAATACTGTACCTGAATCAAAAGCATTGTTGAAGTTCATTTAGAATCTCATGGAAAGAATGATAGAGGCAGAGCAAAGTGATCAAAAGAGCACTGGACTGATGTGATGGCTGCAAAGAAGCAAGGGCCAGACTGGGTGTGGGAGGGCTGGTCTCACAAGGGCTGCTGGGGCCATACCAAGGCTCCTACTTTTGTGGCAGAGCTAATGGCTGTCTGTGCTCTAACACTTAGAATAGGCAGAATTAGGAGGATGGCCTCTCCTGGGTCAGATGTGCCTTGGAGAAAATCCCTTTATCCATATGACCAAGGAAAGTATGGGAAAGAAAGAAAAATTTGTGCCAAGCTGTTCCCAGTGTTCTGCTGGTTCCCTGGTGTTCACATGCATTTTGAGAAGATTGATGTGTGCCAAACCTGCTGGAAGCTCGAGAAAGTTTGTCAGACTTGCCTTTTGGACCTAGAATAAGGCTTACCTATTCAGCTCTGTGATGCAGGACTGTTTTTAAAGGATGACATGGCTAAGTCTGATGTGAAAAAAGAATACTCCGTCTAGAATGTTGAGTGAGAGATTTCTAACTGGGATGCATCTCAGCCAGTTGGTGCTCCTGGGAAGGCTACAGATACCAATGACACGCTGCTCAAACTTGCTTATACCACCCCTTGCTACAAATGGAATAATCCTCACATTTGTTCCTTCAGGGTGAAAGGAGAATGTAGAAGACTATCTGTACAGACATGAGAAGCCTAAAGACCCTGATGATACTTTTGCTGATCAGAACATCAAAGATCACTATTATGATATTACTGATCCTGTGGTCGATAAAACAAGCGTCAACAATACCTCTTCTGGACCCACCAGATAATAAGACCATTACTGTACTACATGTTGATGGCCTGGGAGATACAATCAGTGAGACTGATCTCAGAAATCACTTTTACCAGTTTGGAGAGATCCGAACCATAGCAATTGTACAGACAGCAGTGTGGTTTCATCTAGTTTGCTACAATGCAAACTGCAGAGATAGCTGCTGAGAGGTCTTTCAACAAATTCATTGTAAATGGACACAGACTCAGTGTGATGTGGGAAAGATCCCAGGTAGACATAGTAAAAGAAAAGGAAGAGGTAGCTAGGTTGCGCAGTGGATAGAGCACCAGCTCTGAAGTCAGGAGGACCTGAGTCCAAATCCTACCTCAGACCAGACACTTGACACTTACTAGCTGTGTGACCCTGGGCAAGTCATTTAGCCCCAATTGCCTTAAAAAAAAAAGTAAAAAGAAGGAACCACAGACTCTGGAATTAAACTCTAGCCTGTTCCAGGATTTACTGGAGCTCTTCCTCCTCTTCCAGCAGCTGAAGAAGATGCTTCTGCCAATATTTTAATCTTCCTCCCAGTGGTCCTTCAGCAGTGGTTAATATTATCCTGTCACCTCCTTTTGAGATTGCATGTCCACCACCACAAGGTTTTGAACCATACATGTTCTACCCAATGGGACCACCACCTCCCTTCATATGAGCTCCCGGACACATCCACTATCCTTCTTAGGATCTCCAGAGAATAGGAGTTCATGCAGGAAAGCACAGTAGTCCTTAACATTCTGCTACAGTGGTTGGGCTTTGAGGAGGAAAGTCTATTTAGAAATGTAATAAATAAATCTTGGAGTTAAAAATAAAGTACCGGACTCATATCAAGGAGAGGAGACCTGGTGTCTACTGATGATTTTTGGAGGAAATTTTACATCTAGACACACACACACACACACACACACACACACACACACACACACGTATGCACACATACACACCTGCATTGCATATATGTGTTATCATGCATTACAGACTATTGATGTTAGCCTTATCATAGCAATTTAGCTATTATGTTTCTACCATGATTGTGTGTTTTAAAATAACTTTCTAATTTTGGCTCTGAGAACACATACAAATGGTTTTGTCTTTTGGAAAGAGGGGAGGAAATACTTATATTTAAAAAAATAAAATCCAGGTAAATGTTTGAATTCAGAAAAACAAGTAAAGAGTTCTGGTTCAAAATGTGTTACTGAATCCAGTAGATCTCTTCCTGTCCCCCATCACCTAATCTTTGATATCATATATTTTGGCAAAGATGCTAAAGAAAGTCAGGAAAAATCTGCTTATAACTTCATTCTCTAAATGTCCTCCACTATTAGCTGGGGCCAAGAAACTTTAGCAGTGTTTTATAAATGTACCCTCTCTTAGAAAGTGCCGAAAGAAATCATATTTTTCCTGTTTGTGGGAAAAACCCAAATTCTCTTTCTGCTCCTCCACACCCAAAGATACTGTGCAATAAGATTACACTTGGAGGTATTGGAGATATAACTCCATTCCGGGATGTCCCAAACCCAGCAGGAACTATCCTTCCTGCCATTTATTCAAATTTTTTAATGCACCTTGTAACTATCTCTACATTAGCATGAAATTGCTGAAAGAAACTCTAATAGAGTTCAAAAGTGATTTTTCAAAACAAAAACTGCTTTACTCTGCAATTTTACTTTACATTGTTCTAATACTTCACGCCCTAATTTTGTGAGTTGGCTCCTATTCATAAAGTATTTGACATATAAAGAGATAGAATCCTTTTATTCTTACTTTCTGTGAGTCACAGGACATACCCCTGACCTAGCCTTGTTTCACATCACTCTCCTCCTTTAAAATTACATAATCCTGCAAAAAACTTAAGATCTTCTCTCTAATTCTATCTACAAAAAAAGATTGTCTCCCCTTTTTGAGTCATTCATCATTAAAGATACATTTTTGCTAGAGTTTCATTTTAAAATTGTTTTATTAGTATAAAGTGTCTCTAGATGTTGGTGATAATAGGCTATATAAATAATTTTTTTGACTTATATCTGTGTTGTATATATTTTGCCATAATAACATGTTCAGGTCAAAAGTATCAGCCATTATCTTTATTAATTCATGGCTAGAGATTCATAAATTGTTCCTTAATTTTCAGCAAAAAAAAAAAGTCATATGAAGCACATCTCTTAAAGGCTGTAGGAACTGCACCTATCTCTTTCTAGAGGCACACCTTCCTATTTTCTTGCTTCCTACTAAGCAGAAAGCCTAATGGCCTGCTCAGTCTTTTATAGTCAGTCCATACTAGACCAAGGGAGCCGGCAAAGGCCAAGCCAGTTGGAATACTGTGCCTCTAAAGGGAAATACAAAACCTAATCCCCAGACACAGTTTCAGACAAACACTCATTTTATTTACTCGTATTCATCTCTCCAGAAAAAAAGGGAGAAAATAGCTTGCTTAATCCCAATACTAACACAATATTGATTCACATTCATGTTCGGTATTTATTGACGTGCATTGCATTCAATGGAGGCTATCATTCCGGCGGCTGTGGTGGAGGGAAGGAGCAATCACATTAGAAAAAGAGATGAAGCACCCAGTTTATACAGCCCTAATTTTATGTAATGTAAACCTTTCAAACACTGCACATGCGAGTGGAAATGCACGTCCTGATGAAAAACCAAATGTGTACAAAATGGATTTATCTTAAAGTTAATTACGGCTGTTGAATATCTGTCCTCCAAGTCCGTCATTATTTCCGAAACTTGTATAATAAAATTAACTTCTCTTGCTTTGTGGCAGATTTCTGTGTATCTCATTAACCAGCCATAGCTGCATTGGGGTTGTTCAGCGCAAGGTTTTTATTTTGTGACGCCTCATACTGAGTGCTGGGAAATTATACAGGTGGCACGTAATTTTGCTCAGGGCTTTTTGTATGCTAAGGCATGAACAAATATCGACCTTGCCCCACACCCCTCCTCGCCAATCACAGAAATTGCCAGACATTTTATGTACATTACTAGCATATGGTTGAGGCCAGTGAGTAGTTAGGAAGGTAGAATTAAGCTATGAAAAACACCCCCTTTTTTTAGGTGCCCCTTCGAGATTTTTATTAAATGGTGGCAGCTGGATTTACACTGTATTTAATAAAATGTTAGCAGGCATTTGAGGTTTAAAGGTGTAACACAATTCTTTTTTAATATGATAATTCCATATATTCAAATATGAAACTAGCTTTAGATGCTTCGTATGGCTATAATTAAAGTAAGTATTGTGTGTGCAGTTTTTTTCCCCAACTTACATGTGGAATGTACATGACTTAAGTTTACAAAGCAGCTTTTGGTTTTTGGAAAATATTCAACTTCATTCAATAAATATTACTATGTTCTTGGTTATTTGTTAACCACTCAGGAATAACTATGAAAAACAACTGTCCACAGCCCTAAAGCAGAATATGGTCTAAATTGAAGGTGGGAGGGGTGAGGGCAAGACATTTACACAGATTAACTCTAAAACCTTAAAATAGTCCAGAAAAAGAACACAAACACAAAAATTAGAATGGCATGAGAGAATCAAGTATTCAAAGATCACCTCCTTCTGGGGGTAAGAAATGAAGAAGATACACTGAGCGGGTTATTGGACCTTTAAGGAAGAAAAGGTTTTTAACAGGTAAAGATGTGGGAAAGTTTCACTTTAATCTTTAGTAATGGGACACATAGTTCTGGATTATATAAAATAGAGCTCTTCTTCCCTCAGGAGTCTTCAAGCAATTTTCTAAGCTGCTCTCATCTTAAACCATAGATTTTTTCTCTTTACGGCATGGAATTTCCAAAGGAAAGAATGTTAGATTCTAGAATGGTAGATAACTAGAATGGTAACTCCATCCTTCTTCATTCTATCTCATCTCCCCAATTCACAGATTATCAGTATCAGTGGAGGAGGTGCCTGAGTGTTAATAGGGAAGGGTTAAGAGCAAGTGCCCGCATTTGCTTTATTACTCACAAGAGCTAAAATTAATATAAAACTGCAGAGAAACAAAATGAAGGTGAATTAGTGTCAGTATTGAAGGCTAGATCTCACCAAAGTTAGTTAGTTTTACATAAATACAAATAAGATTGAATTGTATTTAATTAGAACAGGAAGGGGCAGAAAACAAACAAAATTAGTAGTAAAATCAGATTATTGAATTAACTATGGAAAATTCCCTTAAAGTGACTGATTATTTCAGAATTTACATTCTATAATAATAATTTAAAATTATAATCTCAGTGATGCGAGTTGACTCATTGTTTAAGGTTTTTAAGTTCATTTAATCAGTCAGCTTCCTCAAAAATTCCCTTCATGTTTATATCTTAGATAACATATATATGTGTGTATAGCTTTGTGCATATATGTATAACTTCGTGTGTATATAGCTTCATACTTGTAAATATATAACTTCATATATGTAGCTATACACACATGTGTATATGGGTACATATGTATAGCTTCATATGTCTGTATGAGGCTAAAAGGAAGGATGGTACTTTTTAAAGAGGCAAAGAAAGCAGTTGGAGTGGGTTTTGTTTGCCCAGAAACTACAAGAAACTTTATTTCATGGAACATTTCGTCATCACACATTCCAGTACTACTAATATTATTTTTAAAAGACCACCATAAAAAGAATTGTTACTAACAAACCAAGATTTGTTGCTGAAGACAAAACAGTAAAGAAATTCTAGAAGAGCTTGATAAAACACTCCAGACAAAATCAATATACTGATACTCTGTGACTTCAGTGCAAAGGTGGGTGGGGAAATGAAGATTTGTAGAAATTTATGGGAATGTATGATTTAGGAAAAATAAAGGAGAGAGTCCAATGACTTGAATATTACATAAAGTCCTCACAATACTCTATCAAGGAAAATGTTCTTTTAAACAAAGAACTTTTAGGTAATAGATGTGGCAGAGACCAAATAACACTCTAAAAATATCAATTTTATTTTAAGAAAAGTAAAAATACTATTAATATGAGTTGTTATTGAGTCACCTTTCTCATAAGTAAAGATTTTCTAAAAATAATTTTTAAAATGGAACCTTCAATTATTTAAATATATAATTGAAAATAAAAAATTGCAAATAATTTCTAAAAATTTTAAAATAAAGTAATAAAAGAAAATAAAAAATGGCAAAGGGAAAACTGAACTTTAGTAAACACTCACTATAATAATTTCATCCAGAAATTTAAGTATTATAAATCAATTGGCATAATGAGACCAAAATAGCCCAGAAGTATCCTTAGTCAATAAGTCACTCAACAAGCATTTATTAAGTACTTGCTCTCTGTCAGGAATTGTGTTAATGTTAAGGGTGCAAATAAAAACCAAAAAAGTCCCTGCCCTCAAAGACCTTATATTCAAATAGGGAGCACAAGATGTATAAATCAGAACATACAAGATAAGTACAGAGTTGATGGAAATTAACTTGAGAGGAGATGGCAGTTGCAGGAATTCTAAGAGGTAGCAATTGGGAGGGAGAACACATCAGCAAATATCTGAATAGCCTTATTTGGCAGAAGGAGAAGAGACTGACAAAGATAACACTAGAGTTAAAATATAAACTTGTCTATAAAATCCTACAAAAAGAGATGAGGGACAATTAAAAATTGTATCATGTTGTACAGAACAGAGAAGCAAAGAAAGATAAAACTAAGGTAAAGAAATCATGGCAAGATATTCAACTAAGGAGTCACCCCAGGGTGACTTTCACAAATGAAAATGGAAGGAAAATTACAAACAGAAGAAAATGGAGGGAGGAGGGGAAAGATTTGTAAAAGACATTTCAGTTTCCAATTAATTTTTAATCTCTGCTTCAAAGACCCTTTATTAGATGTATTTTATTACCTTATGATCAGTAAAAGATATATTTAATATTTCTGCCTTTCCGTATTTATTTGTCAGGTTTTTTTTAGTGAAGGTGCCATACACAGCTGAAAAATAGGTATATTTCTTTCTATTTCTATTAAATATTCTCTAGAGAGCTATCATAAATAACTTTTCTAAAATTCTATTTATTTTTATTTATTTATCTACATTTGAGAGGAGTAAATTAAAGTACCCTGCTAGTATAGTTTTACTATTTCCTCCTGTAATTCATTTAACTTTTCCTTCAAGAATTTGGATGCTATGCCATTTACTGCATATATGTTCAGTATTCATATTCATTCATTGTCTACGGTACCTTTTAGCAAAATGTGGTTTCCCTAATTATCTCCTTTAATTAGGTCCATTTTTGTTTTTCTTTGGTCTAAGATCATGATTGTTCCTCCATCTTTTTTTTTTGCTTCAGTGTACACATAATAGATTCTGCTTCAGCCCCTGAAAATACACCGTGTATATATTTCTGATTCAATTGTGTTTCCTGTAAACAGCGTATTGCTGGATTTTGGTTTCTAATCCATTCTGCTCTCCTCTTCTGTTTCAAGAATGAGCTTATCCCATTCAAAGTCACAATAATGATTGCTAAATGTGTATTTCCCTCCATCTATTCTCTTATACTTATTCTTCTCTTTTTCTTTTACTCCTTTCCCTCCTTAAGTCTGTTTTACTTCTGATCGCTACCTTCCTCAATCTACCCTCCCTATTACCCTGTCCCCTTTTCTTAATTCTTTTTCCTCCTACTTCCCTGTTTGTCAATTTCTATACCCATTTGTGTGTGTATATCCCCCTTCCCTGAAACAGTTCAGGTGAAAGTGGGATCCAAATGTTGCCAATTCCCTCCATCCTCCCTTCCATTGTGTACCCCATCAATGTGAGAAAATTTCTACATTCTTACTTTCCTTTTTCTACTGTCCCAGTATATCCCTTTTTCTCACCTTTCCATTCTTCTTTTGAGATTATCCCAACATAATAGAATCATACCCATGGCCTCTGTTTAAGCAGTCTCCCTCTAACCACTCTAGTGCTGATAAAATTCTGAGAGGTTGCCTTTATCAACTTCCCATATACAGACATATAAACAATTTCACTTTGTTTGATCTGTTATGATTTCTCCCTTATGTATTTCTTTCTATGCCTCTCTTGAGTCTTGTGTTTGAATGTAATTTTATTCTTCAGTTTTGGTCTTTTCATCAGGAATTCTTGAAAGTCCTCTATTTTGTTAAATATCTTCTTTTTCCCTGTAGGATTATACTCAGTTTTGCTGGGTACACCATTCTTGGTTGCAGTCCTAACTACTTTGCCTTCTGGAATACCAAAGTCAAAGCCAATGGTAGTTGTTAGATTTTGTGTGGTCTTGACTATAGTTTCATGGTATTTGAATTCTTTCTTTCTGGATGTTTGCAATATTTTGTCTTTGACCTGCAAGTTCCAAACTTTGTGTATAATATTCTTGTGAGTTTTCATTTTGGGATTTCTTTCATGAACTGGCCAAAGAATTCTTTCAATTTCTACATTTTTGGGCAAGATGATGGAGAAAAGGCAGAGACTCACTTGAGTTCTTCCAAATTGCCCTCCAAACAACTTTAAATAATACCTCAAGATAAATTCTGGAGTGGCAGAACCCACAAAAGGATGAGGTGAAACTATTTTCCATCCTAAGACAACTTAGAAGATTGGCAGGAAAGGTCTATCATACCAAGGTAAGAATGGAGTACAGTTGATCAAGGGCCATGTATCAGCCAAAAAAAGCAGAACAAACCAACAATAGTCCTTGGGGGCAACTGAATCAAGGGTGGCAGCTGCTGCTTCTGTAGGTCTCAGCCCAAAGACAGTTAGTGAGTCAAAAAATAGGTCATGAGATTACAGGGATCTCTTTCCTGGCACTGAATGCAGGACTGTTGCATTTCCCATACTCAGATCTAGATCACAGTGCTGGGTAACAGTTCAAGTGCAAGGAGGAGCACTAGTACACCAGAGCTTGTAGTTTCAGGGGAGTGCAGATCTGGTCGCATTGCCAGGGCAGAAAACAGTGCTTGTGGTCACTCACAGACCAGAGCATATGCCAGGAGAGTAATAAACACACCTCTTCTTAGATCATACCACTTTAGAAGAATTGAAAGCTTGCAGAACCTCAGAACTAGCTCTGAAAACAACAGTACAAAAAACCTAGAGCTTGGGACAGTGCCCCCTCTCTTTTTGTGGGTTTTTCTTCTTTTTTATGTGTTTCTTCTTTTACAACTGTGACTAATATGGAAATACATTTTCCATGACAGCACATGTAGAACCTATATCAAATTGCCTGCCATTTTCTGAAGAAGGGAGGAGAGGAACAGGAAAAAAATTTGGAACTCCAAATCTTGCAAAAATGAATGTTAAAAATTGCCTTGACATGTAATTGGGGGAAAATACTATTAAAAAAAGAAAGAAATATTTATAGCAATGATTTTTAAATTATCTCTCCCAAATCTATTTTATATATCAGAGTTGGTTTTTTTTAAATTTATTTTATTGTTTTTTGATGTATCAGAGTCATTAGCTTCAGTTTGTCCTATTCTAATTTTCAAGAAGTTATTTTCTTCAGTGAGTTTTTGAACCTCTTTGATCATTTGGCCAATCCTGATTTTTTTGTGCCTCTTTTACTAAGCTGTTAATTCTCTTTTCATTATTTTCTTGCATGGCTCTCACTTCTTTTCCCATTTTATTCTCTATCATTTTTATTTTACATTTAAAATTATTTTTTCTCTTTTCCCTCTAACTTTTACAGGATTTTTTTTTCTATGTTCAGCTTGCATTTTCCTATGAGTCTTTGTTTATAGTTGTTTTCAGGCTATTGTCTTCTGAGCTTGTGTCTTGAGCTTCCCTATCACAAAACTAGCCTTTTTGGTCAGGTGCTTTTTTTGTTTGCTCATGTTTCCAGCTTACTTCTTGACTTTGCACTTTATGTTAATGTTGGGCTCTTTTCATCCCTGGGAGGATATCTGGCCTAAGCATCTTTTTATGTCTTCCTACTGATTTCATGGTCCAGCCTGCAGGCCTATAGGTTTTGGTGCTTTGGTGTGATCTGGGGAGAGGGCTGTTTACTGCTCTCCTGGTCTGCCCATGCTGCAGCTAGTTTAGGTCTGTTGACTTATGGGTGTCTTTCCCTTGAATACTACTGAACTGAGTTACACTTAGCCAGCTAGGAGGTTCTGTCTATTCAGAATGACTTTAACTGCTGGCCATACGTTGGATTTGTTCTCCTGACTTGATTTATTCCATTGCAGTATGTGCTATGTGTAGTGATAAAATTAAAAGTGTGTCTCCTCTCTGTTGTTGTGCTCAGAGGCACACAGGTGTTGTGTTCCTTGCTCCTTACGCAGGTAGGCCCCTGGTCACTTGTTAATATGACTATTCCTCTCCATCCTAGAACTGTGATCTGGAAGTGGGTAACGTGTGACAGAGGTACTAGATGACACCTATTCCTTCTCCCAATTCTAGTACAGAGATCTCCAGGATATCTTTCTGCCTAGGTGTTCAATTCACTTACCATCCTTAAGTGCTAGGGTATTCTCTGATGTTGCTGCAGTAGCCATAGACTGCTGCTTCTTATGCTTCTTATGGTACCGCTACTGTTGCTGCACTGTACTCTTGGCCAGTCCCCACCCTAGTTTCCACAGTCTGTTATTTCTGTCTTCTTAATCTGCTCTGGGCTAAAAGAAAATGACTCATTATAGCTTTTCCTTGGCTTTCTTGATCAAAATTCAATCTGATGCTCTTTACTATTCATTGTAGGTAAGGATATGAAAAAGCTAAGGCAAAACTGCTAGGTTTCCCTCTGACATCTTGACTCTGCCTCATAAAAGCCATTTTAATGAACAGCTTTCTCCATCATAGATATTGGAACCATCACATATGGATTTTAAAAGAACCACTGTAGAGGTACTTATTATGAGGCAGAAATAGCACTAAAGAAAACATGAGGGGCAGCTAGGTGGGGCAGTGGATAGAGCACCAGCCCTGGATTCAGGAGGACCTGAGTTCAAATCCAGCCTCAGACATATAACACTTACTAGTTGTGTGACCCTGGGCAAGTCACTTAACTCACTGCCTAGAGAAAAGAAAAAAAAGCATGAGGTGAAAAACAGCCAGCAAAATTGGACAAAGTATATGAAAAACAGATTCCTGCTAAATGTGAAATAAACGCTAAGGATATTGAGGAGCCCTACATAATGAAAATGAAAGAGAAAAAGATAGCAAGGGCATGAAAAAAGTCTTAGACTTTGTCACTACCAAAAAAGTAACTAAAAAAAATCTATAATGAATTATATGTCTACCCCCTCAGATATACCACATCTTTATCAGTGAATTGTATGTGAATCAAGAGCATCTTCAATGAGAGTTTTATTTGGGAAAAAGCAGATTTTATAATGCCATTCAACAAGGGAATATATATTTATTGTATCACAACCAACTGAAAGATTTAGATAATATATTATTCCATTTTGCTTATTTTTTTCTTGATTACCAAAAATCGTTTGATTCTCTATATAATAAAACACAATTTTTATTGCAAGGTGTGTCCTATCTACACATCAAGATCATGCAGGACCCCTTGGACGATGTCGCAAAGAAATTCTGTTAGATGATCATTTGATAATACAAGTAGATATAGCATCATCAGATGTGCGCTGTCAAATATCACTGTGGTGGAGAAAATGAAGCTTTCAGAGTCCAAATTAAGAAGGGATTCTCTGTGAGGTCATCCAAGCGCTCTTGTTTATGAATAACATTATGTTGATTTCATCAATCCCCAGATTATTTCAGAGCCTCCTGGAAGAGATCTGTAATCATTCAAATGAGTTTGTACTAACCATACGGCACAATAAAGACCAATAAGGATCCAGATAAAGAGTATCTTTGCCCAATTTTGCATGCATTTTGGATGGACACCCTATTTAACATATCTAACAGAACATATAAATAGATAGATAGATACACATATACACACATACACATATACACACATACATATATATGCATACACTTATCTAACAGTATATATAAATGTGTGCATATATATGTATGTATTTATACATGGATATATACATGCATACACATTATATGTTTGTGTATATGTATATACATACACACACACATATATGGCAGATAATACACATTAACAATGACCTGTACCCAGAATTGTAAAGAAGAATCAATTGGATTTGTTTTGAGGAAATTACAAAACTCTCTTACTGTGACCCCCAAGCTTTTCAATATTGACATTTTACCACTATTGATCAGAGAAATGCAAATGAAAACAATTATGACACACCACCTCACCCCTATCAGTGTGGCTAATATGACAAAAAAGGAAAATATTGGATGTTGGAGGGGATGTAGGAAAACTGAGACACTAATGCACTTTTTGTGGAGTTGTGAACTGGTCTAATCATTCTGAAGAGCAATGTCCAACTATGCCCAAAGGGCTGTAAAACCGTGCATGCACTTTGATCTATTAATACCAATGCTAGATATCCTAAAGACATACAAATATATATTCTAAAAAGAGAAAAGGGCCTATTTGTGCAAAAAAATTTATACCAGCTCTTTTTTGTGGAGGCTAAGAATTGGAAATAAAAGGGATGCCAATCAATTGGGGAATGGCTAGATAAACTGTGGTATATGATTGTAATTGAATATCATTGTTCTATAAGAAATGACAAGCAGGATGATTTCAGAAAAACCTGTAATGACTTACATGAATTGAAGCATAGTTGAATGAACAGAACCAGGAGAATGTTATACACAGTAATGGCAATATTATTCAATGAAGAACTGTGAATGACTCGGCTATTCTCAGCAATACAATGATCCAAGGCAATCCCAAACAACTAATGATGAAGCATACAATCTGCCTCCAGAGAAGGAACTGACATTGATTGGATACAGATGGAAGCATGCCATTTTTCACTTTTTTCCTTTCATTTTTCTATTTTATTCAATTCTACTTGTACAAAATGACTATTATGGAAATGTTTTACAGAATTGCAAAAATTAGCATTTTACTAGGATCGTTATATAGCAGCAAGAAGTAAAATACTATTACCTCTGGAGAACTAAAGATGAGAGTCACACAGAGTAGAATGGAAAGAAACATGGTAGGAGAAAGCTGCAATATGTAAACAATAAAGAACTTCTAAGAAGAACAT
This sequence comes from Phascolarctos cinereus, assembly GCF_003287225.1. Taxonomy (NCBI): domain Eukaryota; kingdom Metazoa; phylum Chordata; class Mammalia; order Diprotodontia; family Phascolarctidae; genus Phascolarctos; species Phascolarctos cinereus. Next base: position 128,441,450 of record NW_027555736.1, on the reverse strand, counting down.
AAGTAAAGGGCATTATCAATTCATTGTATAAGAGAAGTCAGGCTAGATAAGTAGCAAGAGGAAGAGGTGACAGGTGTTCAACTAATACTGTCTCAACTTCAGAAGACACCAAAAAAAAGACTTCCAGCCAATTAGGTAGAACCCTTGCACTGAACTTTATGAAGAACATGGACAAGGCTCTTTTAAGATGGGTAGATATGGATGTACTGTAATCTGTACTATTGGAAGGAATTCCTGAATCAATGAGATCATTAATCCACTTGAATATTTGAGTAAATACCACAACATAAAAGTATGAACTTTAAGGAAAGACCTCCAAAATCTCCATTACTATGTATTCCAAAGGTTGTTAATATAACAATAAGAGTATATAAGTGGGAGGCAGCCACTGAAGTGTAGGGATGACCTAGCAGTATTCTTTGATAGGAACACAGATTGTATGAAGGAGATCAGTGTGAAATAAAAAATAGTTGCAATCATAGACTTTAAATGCTGGAAGTTACTTAGATGTCATTCAGTTTAGGCCATATATGAAGCATGAATTTCTTTTTTAAATATTAGTATATTTATTGATTTTCTTATATGAGAAGATAATTTATTATATATAATATATATCATATTTAAATTCTGTGTAAATATGTGTATTTAAATTATTGTATAAATATATAACATGCATTTATCATATGGAACATTATATATACACACATATAAATTTATTGATCATGAGTCAGGAATACTGGAGTTCAAATTAAGCCTAAGACAATACCTGCGATCCTGGGCAAGTCACTTAAATTCTGTCTGTCTCAGCCTTTTCATTGTATAGTGGTTGTAGTGAGGGTTGCTATGATGTTAAAATGAGATAATATTTGTAAAACACTTTGTAAATCTTAAAAATGCTAAATAAAAACTAACTTTTACCCCTTACCCAATGATTCATCACTTGTAACAAAGAATGACAAAATAAAGAGAAAAGAAAGCATTTCAGAAAAACTAACCATCAAATCAACCTGCCAGTATATGCAGTTTTTTATATCTACAATCTTCCACGTCTGCATAGATGGGATGGAGATCCATTTTCTCTTCTCTTCTCCAGGCATAAGATTGGTTCTCACAAAACACACAGCTTCACTTTATTTATAGTTATTTTTTGCCATTGTTATTCTTTCCCATTGTTGTCATTGTATATATTGTTTTCCTGGTTGTGGGCACATCACTCTAATTTAGCTCATATAAGTCTTCCCATCCTTCATTAAATGATACATATTCTTCCTTTGTTTTGTTTTTTGTTTTGCTTTGTTTTTGTTTTGTTTTGTTTTGTTTTGTGAGGCAATTGGGGTTAAGCGACTTACTCAGAGTCACACAGCCAGTAAGTATTATATGTCTGAGGCCGGATTTGAACTCAGATCCTCTATCCACTGTGCCACCTAGCTGCCCCATCCTTTCTTATGGTATAACAAAATTTCATTGCATACTTGTGCCACAATTTGTTTAGCTATCAACCCATCCACCACACTCATCTCCCTCCAGCCTATAGCCATCTACTTTATTTCTACTTCTTTGCTACTATTAAAACGAATGCTATGATTATTATTATTTTTTAATATATGTGATATTTTTCTGACTTTGATTTCTTTGGAGTTTATATTTAGCACCGTGAACTTTGATTGAATGAATGTGAATGTTTTAGCTTTTTCTTAGAATCATTTAAAAGTGCTTTCCAGAATGATTGGGCCAATTCACAGCCTCTCTGACAGTGTATTAATTTTCTTGTCTTTTGAGAATTCTTTCATTGTTGATGATTACCATATTTGGTCCTCTTTGCCATTTTGCTCAGTAATGTAGAGTTATGTTTATTTGCCTTCTCTTATAATTAGTGATTTTAAAGTATCTTTCTTATTATTGTTAATAGTTTGTAATTGTTTTGAGAACTGATATTTTAAAAATTTTAATTTTTTTTCAATTAACAAATATCTGGTTTCTCTCCCTTTCACCTCTTCCTTCCCCTACTGAAAAAACAAAACCTTTGTAACTAATATTTATAATCAAGCAAAACAAATTTCTACAATGACTATGTTTAAAAAATACATATGTTAAAAACTGTTTTCTCCGTAACTTTTGACCACTTATCCTTTGGGGAATGTATCTCAGTTTTATATATTTCATTTATTTCCATATACATCCTAGCTGTCAGGAACTAATTAGAAATGTTTAACACAACTTTCCCCAATTGAGAGCTACACTTTGCATTGATTTTGTCTGTTCAAAAACTTTCAACTTCATGTAATTTAAATGGTTTTTTTCCTATCTTTTGTGATCACCTATAACCTTTGTTTGGTTAAAAGCTCCCTCCTGGATTGTAGAGATAAAAGTATCTGGTTTGGTTCTATTCTAATTTTTCATGATATCATCTTTAATATGTATGAATTCTTTCTATAACACCTAGCCTCATGTAGAGGACTTTTGATGGGGACCTCACCACTTCATTATACAAATAATTCCAAGCCACACTTAGACACCTCTTGTTGGTAGAAATTTTTCCTTTATATTTAACTTAAATCTACCTCTATACAAGAACTACACAATGCTATTCATTTTGTTATTTAGAGCTAAGATTAAGACCAATATCTCACTCACAAGGAAGTCCTTCAGAAATTTGAAGACAATATTTGTATCTTTGGTTCTCAGTGCTAAAGACCCTAAATTTTTGGCTGTGCCCACATAGCAATAATTTGGAATTCACTCACCTGGAAGCAAAAATTGCTGATGGTAAAGTGTGAAGCATTGCCAAAAAGGATCATATGGGCTCAACACTGTCACAGAAGAATGTCCATGACAGAGAAAGGGCAATGATATAAAAGATAGTTTCATCAAAGGTGAGCTTATTCCAAAAGAGGGACCCTTCTTCCCATAAACTGGGCAAGGAGGAAGTCAAGCCTTGGAGAGGGATACCACAGTTAGTGAACCCCAGAAGTGGTGGCCCAAGGACAGGTAAGGGAATAGAGTTGTGCTACCTGAAAAAGGCTGGAGGAACATGTACATGTTTTCCCTCAGACTCCTTTTTTTTTTAAATAATTTGTTTATTTTTAGTTTTCAACATTCACTTCCATTAGATTTTGAGTTTTACATTTTCTCCCTCTATCTCTCCTCCCCCGTGTCCAAGGTGGTGTGCAATCTGATATAGGCTCTACTTAATATATTCATATTAAGCACATTTTACCACTAGTCATGATGTAAGGAAGAATTAGAACTGATGGGAGGAATCACGAGAATGAAACGATAAAACAAAAAAAAGAAAAGGAGAGCAAATAGTATCCTTCCATACGCATTCAGACTCCATAGTTCTTTCCCTGCACATGGATAGCATTTTCCATAGTAAGTCTTTTGGAGGGAGCACGTATATTTTTTGGTTAGTGGAAGCTATTGGTAAGAAATGTTCCCTTAGATGTGGTTACCTTATAGCAAAACTCTGGTTCTCCTTTCTTGTTATTGTTCTGAGAGAGTACTGCTGAATTCCTGTGACTTCACTACTGGGAAGTAGTGCTACTACATCACTGTGCTACTACTGAAAGCATATCTACTAAGAAGTAATAATTACAGCCATGAAAATAGATGAAATTGCCAAGGGAGAAAATGTAGAAACAGAAGAGGGTAGAGGATATAAGATCACATCATCATATAATTTAAAGTTGGAAGAGATCTGGAAGATCATTCAGTACAACCTTCTCATTTTACAGATGATAAAATTTAGGCCCAGAGAGTTTAACTTGACCCCAAGAGTCTGGTGGCCTCCATTTTACAAAGCCATTGGTTTAGTTTTTCATTTCACAATATTTATGGCAGCCAAATAGATTTCTACACTGTCATAGAAAAAGATAAGCTTTGCCCCATTTTTTTATTCCTCTATCCATTTTTTAGATATATCTCTTTCCAAAGAACATAAGACACATTTGGAAATAATGTGGAAAAAATAACTTCATGGCTAATATGCAAGGAAGAAAATAGTAAGGGAAAATGTCACAAATTTGTATAGGAACAGAATAAAACAGAATTTAGATATCTTGACATTTGTTTCTCCAATTTACAAAATGGCAAGTATTTCAGATTCTTCTAGATTTAAAAATCTACACTTTTTTCTCCAGCTATTTTTTCACAAGTTACCTTGCCCCGCAGATGAGATCATACCCTACAGAATTTAATACTTTCAGCTCTAGAACCACTACACTGGGACTGGTGACTAGTGAATGTTTCATGTGGCACATTGTATCAAGGCTGGTTTTTTCGTACTTCCTGAGGTTATTCTTACCAGAGTCCTTGCCACCATATCTTACCACCTATATTCTAATTCTGGAACCACAATCAAATTAATACTGTCTCTGTTACTAGAAAGGGTGTGTCAATCTAGTACCTTATGGTTCCATTCACCATCTCTGTAACTTTGCAAATCAAAATACCCTCCCAGACTAATAAATCCCCTCACCCCTACTCTATTTTCCTTTTTTCTATTAAATGTAAAGTACTTGAGGTTAGAGGTTGTCTTTGCTTTTGTATTTCTATCTCCAATGCCTAGCACAGTGCTGGGATAAGGAAAGTGATTTATGAGTGTTTTTTTTCATTCATTTAATTTCATTCATTCATTCATTCATCCATTTAACAAAACAGAATTAGGTAAGAAAAGAACATTCATGAGATTAATAGGCATTTATACAGAATCAAAGAATCACATAAGTTCAAAGTTGGAAGCAAAATCATCATCCATCTAGGCCAACAAAAGCCAAATGTAAAACTTTGAAATTTCATCTTACAAGATTCAGTCTACTGTTCTAGCTAGGCAAAATCTTTTTTTTGCCTTCTCTGTCATCATATATGTTAGCTGACCTTCCCAGCTTAGCATCATCTGCAAATTCTATGAATGCAATATCTATGAGTTTATTCAAGTTGCTAATTAGACATGCTAAAGAGTACAGGGTCAAGAACATATTCCCAGGGCACTCCACTAAATACCTGCATTGTTGGCCTTGAACCATAATTATAGTGTAGCTCCATCTTTTCCAAAATAATAAGATATACTTGATCAAAAACTATACTTAAAATCTAGGCTAAATATATCTATACTATTCCTACAAGTTTAAAAATCTATAAGTTTTAGTAACTATAAGTTTAGTAACCCTGTCAAAAAAGGAAATAAAGTTAATCTAATATGACCTGTTTTTGATGAAGTAATGATAGTTCTTTGTAATCATAGCTTCCCTTTATAGTTGTTCACTAACCATCTTTTTAATGATCTGTTCTAGAATTTTCCCAGAAACTAAAATCAAACTCACTGTCCAATAATTTATAGATTCCATTTCTCTCTTTGTTTGTCTTTGTCTGTCTCTGTGAATTTTCTTTTGTCTCTCTGTTTTTTGCTGTCTCTCTCAGGAAGTTGGAACAATATTTTTCTTTCTCTAGTTTTATGGCACCTTCTCCATGTTCTTCCAAATATTGATAAAAAGGATCAGAAACCATATCTCACAGTTCTTTCAGTATCCAAGGATACAGTCTAGTCGATTTAATTTGATAAAAGCCAAGTATGTGCTCTTGTGATATCTTCTTTTCTTATCTTGAATATTGATTCCCTATGAGCTATTTTTATTGTGTCATTACCAGCATAAAGATCATTCTCCTTGGCAGAAAATTCAGAATCTAACAGCCATTTATGTTCACACTACTAGAACAACTATTGAATACTGGCTCTAATAATAAATAACCTGGGCAAGCTTCTCTTGGCTTTATTTAATTCATCTATAAAATAGGACAATTGGATCGAATTATCCATAAGGCTCCTTGCAATTTTAGCATTCTATGAATCTAATTTATACTTTGAGTATGAAAATTATTGGGAATAACAGATATCAGAACTACCATGTTTCACCACATAATCATCACAAATTTTATGCCAAATATTTTTGCAAAAAAAAGTGGGGTACAACCATTATGGGGAGCATTTTTTAAAAAATTGTGCCAGTATTGCTTAAAAATCATTTATTACTAAACTGTCTTTGGTGCAAGATTAGGATGCACAGAATATTCATGAATACACATTAAAATTGGGAAGATGCATGTCTTACCATGTGATGTGACTTACCCATGGCAGCTTTACCTGCCTGCCTTTTCCCTTTGCACCTACAGATCTTCATTGGGTTAAGTGACAATACCCACACGAGTCGGCTTTCGGAAATATCTTTACAATGCCTAAGCTTGTGGCTTGCAATGCACGAGAAATAAATGTGTATCCATATGCCACTGGTGAATACATTGCTACTTTGCTTACCTTTTAAACAGCATGATAAACAGAATTGTACCGTGTGATGATTACATGATGAAATGTTATAAACCAATTTTTGGACTGGGAAATAGGATGCAATGATTATTCAATGAAATAAGGTAACTCTACAATGGGAGTAAGTATAAAGTATTAAACTGATTTAAAGTTTGTGTAGAAACAAGCAGAGGCTAGACAAATTTGGTGAGCCCAAATGTCGGATGTCATCATAAGAAGGAGAGAGCAGTAGGGCAAATATTTATTTATGTCTCTCCCATGGATGGTTTGGTTTCTTAAATGAGCTTAAACCAATTGGACCAAATTTTTTATTAAGATCTTATTTGGTTACTCTTGACCTGGATATTTAATAGGTGTCATTTTTAAAAAATAAGAATAACATTTTGTAAACATAATAAGTATTCTGTCATTCTAAGACCATACAGAAACAAATATATACTCTTAAGAATGATTATTATATGTCATATGATAATATAAGGCCAGCTCCGGTCCCAATCCTCCGCATCATCTTTCTGTAACATCATTGACAGCACAGAGGCGATCCTGGTTTCTCCAAACCTGGGCCAGTAAAAGTAAAGATCTTCTAGGTCTGACTAAATAGAAAAGCATTGTACTGACCCACAATTTTCAAGAACAAGCCAACTTCAATTTAGGAAGCTTTATCACCAAATGCTTAGATACCAATTGATTTTTATTTATTTGTTTTTCACCACACAAAATCTAAGGCAGTGAGGATGTGAGATTTCCATTGATGGTGGGAATACCCATAGGGCTGAAAGCAGAGATCCTACAAGTATTAAATTTAGTATTTTTTTTTGTCAAACCTGTGATTTCCTTGAAGAGAGAGCTTTCAGTGTTGCAACCCCTCTATCAGTTTGCATCAGCATCTTGTCTATACTTTATAGTCACAGAGAACTGCCTTGAGACACTTAGAGGTTAAATGATGTTCACAAAGTCAGTGTGACAGAGACAGGACTTGAACCCAAGTCTTCCTGACCCTACTTCAGTCCCTCTATATACTTCATCACACATTAATTACGTATTTTTATAGAGAAAGAGTTAGAGGGAGATAAGAAAATTTTCACAGAAATCTTCTCCCTCTGGGGGAATATTCACAAATCTATTTGTGTCCAAGTACTTCTAGTTATTAGCAGGGATGGGGCCATCCATTTGAAGTATATAATAGCTTACTTTGATGAAGGCCAGTTCTTGTCAGTACAATGAACTACACAAGGTGTATTTTATTTATATTGTTTACTTGTAAACAATCCCAAGACTGTAAGAGAACTCCAGCTGGTTCTCTTCCTGTGTATATAAGTGATGAAACCAAAAGCTCAGTGAACAAGATTTGAGAAGTTCAGAATGTTCGATCAAGATGAACTTTAAAATGTAGAATTTGAACCAAACCTGAATGTCTGATCCCAACGAAGGAGAATCACATGGCCCAATCACGGTGAAAGACATTTTGCCTCAAACTTCTTCAAACATGGATCAGGAAGAGATACTACTGTTGCTAAGGAAACTGCTGAGCTCTTATTATGCATGTTTATGTGTATGTTGTATTTTGCCACTGCAACTCCAAAGTAAGATAAAGGTTGCTAAAAATTCAATGTTTTCTTCTCGCAACTAGAAGGAAAATGCTTATCAAATCTTACTTTGGGGTCAGTGATTTTTCATCTGTATTAGTACATGATGGAATTATTTAATTACTTTTGCTAGCAAGTTTACAGACAAGCATTTCCCTATCATATTGCATATCCTAGAATAAGATTATTTACAATCCAATCTAAGGAGTGCTGACTGGTGTCATTGGAAGCTAGAGCTGCATCAGCATTTAAATTCCCACTTTTCTGGGCAAAAACCCAACTGACTGATTCAATTAAACTCTTTATGTTATATATTATCCAGAAGTTCACAATATGAAGTGATTCTGAGAGTCTGAACCCATGCCTTTATGATTGCAATTTGGTAGTGAGACAATTTCCAAGGACTATTTTACTTGAACTGCAATGAAAATGTCAGGACATAACACCCTTTCTAATGTGGGTTTTATGAAAGGCACTCCAAAATCAACCATTATTTCAAGCACATGCAATAAATAACCTTCATTATTCATTTGAGTGTAAATATGCATTTATATTTGCAAATATGTTGGTTTCTTAAGCAAAGAAGCCTGTAATCAAAATCCCCTTCAATCATTTAAGGCAATAACAAATGGACATACACAAACCATTGCACAGGGCATCCTTTTTAATTGCTAATGGAGATAATCAATGCAGTTGCTTTTTAAAAATAGTGTATTCCTTACTTATAAATTTTAGATAAATCACATTTCACTGTTTTGTAGAGATATTTTTCAGAGTGACTTAAAATGAATTTTGTCTATGATTTCCTGTGAACCCATCCTTGGTTTAAAGAAATTGATTACCATTATTCATATTAACGAGTGTAATAAGCAGACTTCCACCATGTTTAATTCAACAATACAGTACAATACAATAAGTCCTTATTGAGGGCATACTATATACAAGGCAATATGTTAGGCATTTGCAATACAAAGCAAAAATTTATCTCTGCTCTCAAAGAGCTTATATTCTACTGGAGGAAATCATAAAAGACAAGACTTACTCACAGAAGACTGGAATGCCAGTGAACTGCTGGCTTCATATTTTCTGCTGTCATTCTCCTTGTGTTCAATAGTTAGGTTTTTTTAAGAAAGAAGAAGCAAACATTTTGTATTAATATCACAAGTAAACAATTGAATTTTTAAAAAATTATGGTTTTTTTTTACATTTTTTAAACTTCAAATTCCAAACACTTTCCTTCTTGTAGTCCCTTACCTACCCATTGAGAAGGAAAGCAAAATGATATACATGGGAAATCAAGCAAAAATATGTCAATTTTAGCTATGTTGTAAAAAACAAAAAAGCAAGATTTTTTTTTAATGAAAAATTATACCTCAATTTACACTCAAAGTTCATTGGTTCTCTTTCTGGATGTGGATAGCATTTTTCATCATGAACCTTTGGAATTGTCTTGGATCACTGTATAGATCAGAATAGCTAAGTCTTTCACAATTGATCATCATTACAATATTGCTATTACTGTGTACAATGTTTTCCTGGTTCTGATCACTTCACTTTGCATCAGTTCATATAAGTCTTAGACATTTTTTTCTGAAACCATCCCCTTTGTCATTACTTATAATATAATAGTATTCCATCCCAATCATATACCACAACTTGTTCAGACATTCTCCAATTGATGGACAATTCTCAATTTCCAAGTCTTTGATACCACAAAAGTGTTGCTATAAATATTTTTTTTAAATACACATCCTTTTCCTTTTTGCTTGATCTCTTTGGGATATAGACCTATTAGTGATATTGCTGGGTCAAAGGGTATGCACAGTTTTCCAACTCTTTGGGCATAGTTCCAAATTGTTCTCCAGAATGGTTAGACCAGTTCACAGTTCCACCAACAGTATTTTAAAGTCCCATTTTTTTCCATATCCCCTCCAGCATTTGTTATTTTCCTTTTCTGTCATGTTAGTCAATCTGATAGGTGTGAGGTGATACCTCAAAATTGTTATAATTTGCATTTCTGTGATTATTAATGATTAAGAGTATTTTTCATGACTATTGATAACTTTGACTTCTTTTGAAAACTCCTTGTTCATATCTTTTGACCACTTATCAATGGCTTTTATTTTTCTTAATTTTATAAATTTGGCCTAGTTCCCTATATTTTATTTTTTGAGATAGCAGACCTTCAAGAGAAAAACTTGCTATAATCCCCCTTCCCACCAGTTTTCTGCTTTCCTTTTAATTTAGGCTGCATTGGTTTTCTTTGGGCAAAATCTTTTTAATTTCATGTAATCAAAATCATCCATTGTACCTCCCACACTTCTCTCTATGTCTTATTTGGTCATAAACTTGTCCCTTAACCAATGATCTGACAGGTAAATTTTTTTCCTATGCTCCCCTAATTTGCCTATGAAAGCACCCTTTATCTGTAAATCATGTACTCATTTTGACTTTATCTTGATATATAATGTGAGATGTCAGTTATGCCTATTATCTGCCAGATGGTTTTCCAGTTTTCATGGCAGTTTCTGTCAAAAAGTGAATTCTTGTCCCAAAACCTTGGAACTATGAGTTCGTTTGTTTGTTTTGATGTGGAAATTTTTTTTTTAAATTATGCCCATAAAAATCAAATACAATGAGCTTTTCCATAAACAAGATTGGATACAAAAAAGCCTGCCTTTTATTTTCAAATATAAAATAATTTCAATAACAGGTAACCCTGGTGTATTGGAGAGAAAGTTGGCCTTTGGCTATGAAAACTGGGGTTCAAGTTTCACCTCTGACACATGTTGGCTACATGACCTAAGGCCAGTCACATAAACTTCCATTACTCTAAGAAACTCTCTAAGACTCTAAGTTGCAGAAAAGGTGTCAATCTGTATTAATAAAGTGATTTCTAGCTCCTTATATCAATGAAATTACTGGTCCATATCCTATCCCTACCTTCAATAAATTCAATCTGTTATTTTCATAGCTTTCTTTTTTGTCTCTAATGAGTCTCCTCTTCTGTGCATTAAAAATGCTATAATGACTCTTTTTTTAAACTTTTCTTCTTAATTAAAAAAAATTGTAACCCTTTAGTTTAATAAGCTTTCTGCTCTTTCACCCCTTGTCACCCAAATTGAAAGAAAAAAAAAACACCTTGTATAAATATGCATCATTAAGGGGAAAAAATCCCTATGTAGATCATATCTGAAAATGTATGTAATATTATGCACGTTGAGTCCATTACCTTTCTGTCAAAGGGTGAGTAAAATGGTTTCTTAGTAATTCTTTGGATTCATGGGTAGCAATACAGTGATCAGAATTCTTAACCCTTTCTAGTTTTATTTCATTATTGTTATTAAATAAACTCTTCTGGTTCTGCTCATTTCACTCTATATCAGTTAATGTAGATTTCTAGACTTGTTTGAAACTATCCTTTTTATAATTTCTTTTAGTTCAATAATATTTTGTTACATTCATATACTTTTGTTTCTAGTTCTTTGCTACAACAAATAGAAATATCGTAAATATTTTAAACATATGGAGCCTTTCTTCTTCCTTTTATTTCTGTGGGGCATAGTTCAAGTATTCCTTAGCCAAAGGGTATCCAAAGTTAGGTGACTTCTGAAGAATGGTTCCAAGCTGCTTTTCATACTAGCTAAGATGATTCAGAGGAACTCCATTATAATCGTATGCCTGTTTTCCAGAATCCTTTCTAAAAAAGCATCATTTTCTCTTTTGTCAGCTTTGCCAATCAGATTGGTGTGAAGAAAACCCCAGAGTACTTTCAACTTGAATTTCTGTTATTATTAGAGTTCTTTGAACTTGTATTTCCCTAATTATTACTAATTTTGAACTTTTGTTCTTCATATGTCTTTTGATAGCTTGGATTGTTTCTTCTGAGATCTACCAGTCCATATCTTTTGCCAATTGAGAAATGGCTCTTGGTCTTATGTATCTGAATTAGTTCCTTTGACAACTGATAATCAGATTTTTATCAGAGAAACTTTCTGCAAATATTTTCCCAATCAATTATTTTCCTTCTAATTTTAACTATTTTCAAAAATATTAAATTTTATATAAATTGCCCATTTTATCTTCTGAGATTATCTCTGTTCTTGGGTTTGGTTATTAACTCTTCCATTATCCACTATATAGGTGTTTCTTTCCTTCCTCCTCTAATTTGTTTATGAATGACCTTTTATAGCTAAGTCATATATCTATTTAAATTCATCTTGAGGTATGGTATGAGAGGTTGGTCTAAACCTAAATTCCTATAGACTAATTTCCAGTTTTCCCAATATTTTTTCTTAATAGAATAGTAAGTCATTTCCCCAGTGGTTGTGGTCTTTGGATATACTGTTGTGTTCTATGCATCTGAATGCCGTATGACTAGTCTGTTCAACTAAATTTTTTTTAAAAATTTTAACCAGTACTAAATCATTTGATGATTATTATTCTGTAGTAAAGGATAGAATTTGGTAGTGCTAGGACCTTTTATTTCTCACTTTTTTCATTATTTCCCTTGATATAAATTTCTGTTCTTCTAGATGAATGTTATTACTTTTTTAAATCATTGAACGTTTTCCAGTTTTAAATACGTAAGATCTTATTTTTCCCCCTTTTTGTTCTCTTTAAACTATCAAACTGTTGTATACAGGTAGACATCCTCCTTTCATCTTTGACAAGGATTTTAGTCTTTATGTTTATATCACAGTATATTTTCTGTCCAAAATTACTAAAATCCCACTTGAAAGATATTCATCTATATATGCTATTCTTTTAAATGAAAATTATATTCCTGTTGCTTTTTATAAAGTTAAAATATTTTATTTTTTAGTTTTAGTATTTTTTTTCCCAATTATGTGTAAAATAATTTTTAGCCTTTGTTTTTTACAGTTTTGAGTTTCCAAATTATTTCTCACTCTCTCTTCCTTCTCTCCTCATAGAGAAAGCAATCAATTTGACAAAGGTTATATATGTACAGTCATGCAAAACTATTTCCATATTAGTTAAGTTGTAAAAGAATACATAGACAAAAAAAAAAATAAAATTTTTAAAAAAGTATTCTATTTGCATTCAGATCCCATCAGTTCTTTCTCTGAAGGTGGATAAGATTTTTCATTATAAGTCCCTCAGAACTGTTTCAGATCTTTATATTGCTGAGAATAGCTGAGTCATTCACAGGTAATCATTTTATAATTTTGCTATTATTACATGCAATATTCTCCTGGTTCTGCTCATTTTACTTTGCATCAGTTCTGGTTTATGTTTTTATTTTGCTCTTAAATATTGTATTTGAAAATCAAATTCTCCATTCAGCTTTGATCTTTGCATCAGCAATGCTTGAAAATCCTCTATTTCATTAACTATACATTTTTTTCCTCTGAAGGATTATACTTAGTTTTTCTGAGTAGGTAATTCTTGATTGTAATCCTAGCTCCTTTGCCCTCTGGAATATCAAATTCTAAGCCCTCCAGTCTTTTAATATAGAAACTGCTAAATATTGGGTTGTTCTGACTGTGGCCCTATGATATTTTAATTGTTTCTTTCTGGCTGCTTGCAATATTTTCTCTTTGACCTGGGAGCTCTGAAGTTTGGCTATAATATATGTAGAAGATTTCATTTTGGGATCTCTTTCAGGATGTGATCAGAGGATTCTTTCAATTTCTATATTACCCTTTAATTCTAGGATATCAGGGCAGTTTTCTTTGATCATTTATTGAAAGGTGATAGCTGGGCCCCCTTTTTTTTTTAATCATAGCCTTCAGGTAGTCTAAAAATTCTTAAATTATCTCTCCTTGATCTATTTTCCAGGTCAATTGTTTTTCTTCCAGTGAGATATCTATCATTTTCTTCTATATTTTTCATTTTTAAATTGTTTTATTGTTTCTTGATGCCTCACGGAGTCATTAGCTTCTACTTGCCCAATTCTAATTTTTAAGGAATCATTTTCTTTGTTGAGCTTTTGTACCTCCTTTTCCATTTGGCAAATTATATTTTTTTAAGCAGTTGTTTTCATCAGTAACTTTTTTTTACATCATTTCTCATTTTGTGCTTCCTTTACCAAACTGTTGACATTTTCCTTGGTTCTCTTGTATCAGTCTCATTTCTTTTCCCAATTTTTCCTCTACCTCTATTATTTGATTTTCAACATCTTTTTTGAGCACTTCCAGTAAATCTTTTTGGGTCTGAGACTAATTCAGTTTTTCCTTTGAGCCTTTGTAGATAGCCATTTTGACACTATTGTCCTCTTTTGAGCTTGTGCTTTGATCTGCCCTGCCACCATGGTAATTTTCTATGGTCAGATTCTTTTTTTGTTGCTTTCTCATTTTTCCAGCATATTTCTTGACCTCTAACTTTGTATTAAAATCAGACTGTGCTCCCAGGGTGGAGGAGGCACTATCTGAAGCTTCAGGTTTTTTGTCCTGTTGTTTTCAGAGCTAGTTCTGTAACTAGCTCTGGGAGTTTGTAAGTTTTCAGCATCTCTCAGGTGGTATGATCTAAGGAGAGGAGTGGTCACTGTTCTCCTGGCCTGTAACCTGTTCTGTGAATGACCACAAACACTGTTTTTAGATTTGTTTGTTTGTTTGTTTGTTTTTTGCCCTGGAACTGTGACCAGCATCTTTGTTTCCCTGTGGCCAGGAGTTCTAGTTCTACCCAACTAATGTTCCTTCTTGCTCTGGGACTGCAAAGAGGTTCCCTGTATGAACAATGCAAGAATCTTGCACCTACTGTTAACTAAGAGTCCTTTGTAATCTCCTTCTGAGCAGTTGTTCAACCCCCTTATAGTCTGTGAGCTGAGAGCTCTGGAAGTTACTGCTGTAGATTCAACTGCCCCCAAAGTCTAGTGCTGGTTTGCACCAGGCCTGGCCTCCTGCTGACTACCTTCCTCAGGGGCCCAAGGTCTCACTCCTGGCTTGTACCAAGATTTGGTTCTTGCTCCTGGTTTGCTGGGGATGGCATGTGCTGGACCAAGCTCCATTATTATCCCAGCAAGACAGACCATCCCAGCTGACCTTCTAAGTTGTCTTGGGCTGGAACATTAGTTTATCTGGTCCTTTTGTTGGTTTTGCTGCTCTAGCATGAATTTTTGAGGCATTATTTTAAAGTTGTTTGGAGGGGATCTGGCTTTACTCCTCCATCTTGGCTCTGCCCCCTTCCTATTCATTTTAAGCGCCAAAATATCCAACAGTGACAATATCTTACCTGCTTTAATAGTTGATTTGAATCTTTTCTTTTTTTCAGAAAGTAATTTTTCCTGCCCCTTACAACACTAACCTGCTCCATATGAAAAAGATCTTAAAGTGACTATATTCCACATTTTCACACAGACTCATTATGTATGCAGAAGCACAAGGCAATAGAATTCAGGATTTCTCAGGGGTATGGACAGTCAACTGCCCATTGACAAATGACCTCAGGTATACTAAAAGTATTCTCTACTTCATATTATTTCATTTATTAAGGTACCTGAAATTCCCACTACCAGTCATTCTGCTAAGATGATATCCACTAAAGTGTGAATATTATTAAGGCCACACAACATATTTATATATTTTTAGCTAATTGCACTTTAATTAGAATAGTGTTGTTAGACTACAAAGGCACAAAAAGATAGAACATTAGTTGGATAGATTTTGTTTTATGATAGGGTGGGTAGAGAAGAGTAAAAAAAATCTAAGGTTGGATGTATGTCACTGTATAATGGAAGATTCTGAACACATAGAGCAGCAAAACAGAGTTAGAAACTGCAGGGGGTGTTGATATTAAGGGAAGAAAAAATGCTTAAAAGGGAAATAGAGAAACAGGTAAAGTTACTGAAAGTTAATAAGGTTAAACTTAGGAATCCACATAGATATTCAGGGAATAATAATGTGGAAAGTGAAAGGTGCGTGTTGGGGAGTAATGGGAAATAAGTTTTGGTAGATGAATGAGTAAAAAATACAAATCTTATAATTCAGATTTTATGAAGCAGTATGTTTTTTCACTGTCTGTCTTTCATGTCTGGAATATTCAGCCCCTTACCTCTACCTTTAGGTTTTTCCCTGGCTTCCTTCAAGCTTAGATAAAAGCCTACCTTGTAGAGGAGGCTTTTCTTAGGTGCCCTAGTTATTAATGCCTTCTCTTTCTAAGTTACCTTCCTCTACTACTCTCTATATATCTTGTATATACTTAGTTATTTTTATGTTGTGCCCCCCCATTCAAATATATACTCCCATAGAGTATCTCTCTATTGATTGCTTTAGGCTTTTCTCTAGGTCCATCAGCATTTCCTAGCTACTAGTAAAACATTCAAACTTTCTATGTTTTATCTCTTACTCTCACCACATTATTGACTAACCTCCTTTTTCAATCATATATTTTCTTAATGTCTTTTGTGCAACCTCTTGTATGAAAATTATCATTAGCAATATGCTGCAGCCAGCTTCTAGCCACTGTGTAGCTTTCTATTGCCCTTTGGACCACCCATAATTAACATTGTGATTATACACATCCTGAAATGGTACAGAATTATGTGAGGTTAGCCAGGATATTGTTCCTGTAAAAGGTATTTCAAATATGGTTTTGAGGGGTGTAGATGCATGTGTGAGTGTGTGTGCGTGTGTGTGTGTGTATGTGTGTGTGATGGGAGGAGGGACACAAATTGCTAAAGAAGAGGTTAAGAAAGAGGACAAGAAGTGGGTAAGGATGGTGCACAGTGTATAATATATAAATATATGCAGTTACTAGAGGCCTGTGTCTCTAGTATCTTAGGCTCTTTTTATATATCCCTGTGGTTCCTCCCTTCATCTCTTGCTTGTTCCATAAGTCAGTCATCTCTTCCAGTCCCACCTTTTAAAATCTTGTTCTCAATGCTATGATATGTCATTATGGATTCCTCTTTGCTGTTATCCCATAATATTTAAAATGCTTCTTCTCTCTGTGTAACTAGTAACTAGATCATACTGGTCCTTCAAGTCATATCTCTCCAAGTTTATTCACCCTGTGAAGATACCTAACCAATGATAATTTTTCAGTTTCCTGGTCACTCACAGCACTTACTCTCTGTACTAAATACTTTTGCACATAACTAATGTCTATTTAGTACTTTATTACATATTGTGAAGTTTTAATGTTCTACATTCCTTTCATTGGGTTATGTCTCATCTTCCCAACAAGACTGTCAAATTCTTGAGGGCAAAAACCATAATTTTTTGAACTCTCGTGATTTCTAGCACAGTTGTAAGTAGATAGCAGATTCTCAATACCTACTTACTGAACTAAATTGAATTGAGATAACTATTTTATGAAAGTGTAGGAAATCTGCAAACTGTATGTATACCAGGAGGAAAACAAAAATCATGAAACAAACCTCAAAAGGGTAAGAGGCACTTCTTGTTAAGAAATATTCACCTGTCATGTCAATAGACTGGAGTATGGGGATCTTACCTCTGAGAATAGGAGGTAAAACCTTCCTGATTTGCAAAGCATTGATTCACCCCAAAAGTTGTCTGGAAAAATTAAGCCCTCAAAGAAATCTTGGCAGCTTGCTACTATTTCCTGGACTGCAGGGAGCGATTTTGATTTGTGATCTCTTAAGTCCGTAACAATTTGCTATTTCTAATTTATTGCTTCATTTGTGACTGCTGCTACAGCAAGGTAAATTTATTCTGATTTGCACAACCTAAGTCCTTCCTCTGACAGTGACTAATTATTACCTGAGTTAAAATAATGAAAGTGTCGGAAAGTGTCCGAATGCAATTTGTTAGGAAAACATGTGGCATGCTGGGTTACCCCAATCCAGAAAAACTAAGTGATCAGAAATCATGGAGAAATAAGAGCCCTCCCCCCACAAAGGTTAGAAATCAATATAGAAAAATTCAGGGGTACACTATTACAAATGCCTATTTTTGGTTCCTAAACATCTCAGTTTTTTAATAAAAGTAAGTATTCAAAGAAATTTCCAAAGATAATTGAATGATCACCTCATTCAATGAAATAGGACTGATTATTTGAGGTTCATGATGAAAGAATCCAATGCTTTAATGGGGTGCTTATAGAAATGTAAAGGAGCTATAAATATGGAGCCATATGTAAATGCACAAAGACCTATATTCATAGGATTATAAAATCATAGGTTTTTGAGCTAGAAGTGACCTTAGAGGTCATCTGGTACAACCCTCTCCTTTTGTAGATGAACAACAACAAAAACTGATTTGCAGAGAGGTAAGCTACTGGTCCAATGTCACAGCTAAACTGGGATTTGAATCCAGGTTTTCTGGCTTCAACTCCAGGTCTCATGCCACTGTAAAATACTATCTCTTTAAATCTGAATCAGCAGTTGGTCAGAAAAATGAATTCAGAAATAAAATAGCCAAATAATTCTTTACTTGTATCATATCCAAAGAGTATGTCTCAACCAAATCTAGACTCTTTCTGTCTCTTGAAAATTTTTTAATTTGGATACTCAGCTACCAAAATGATAGAGTGATATTCTCAAAAATCAAGATCTGTTCTCTTTTTTAAAAATCATAATTCAAATAGGTTAGACAAGTTTGAATAACTTTGGCTAAAATATGTGTAATCATGAAGGTAATTTTGGTCATGCTTAAATTAAGTTTCACATAAGGGCTTCATTTAGATTTAGTAGCATAATTTTTATATGTATAGAAAGTATTAATTTAATAACAAAACACAGTAACTGACATTTAACACCCAATTTTTTACAATATATGTGACAATTGCACATTTATATTTGGATACTATAATTTTACATGTTGAAAAGTGCCAGTAGGGTATTAAGATAAGCACTTAAGGACGTCACAAGTCAGGATCCTGCTTCCAAATGGTCTAAGCCAGAACCCCTGTGTTGTTAGGCCTCAATAAATGTTAGTTTAAACTGCTATTTAACATGCATTAGCTAAATGACTACATTTTGGATTAAGTGCATGGTTAACCAAATGTAAAATATTATCATGGACTGAGTCTCTATGAAGTAAGTCTTACTAAACTGTATTTTATTATTAGGCATAAAAGGTTTCACCTTGTCTGTTGTGCTTATGCAGGCTGACTCATAGAGGGTGTTCAAGATAAGGGGGAGTGGCCACCTGACTCATTCATTCACAGTCCAGGTCTATAGCTTTATTCTTTAAAACACCTCTAAACACACACCAATTGGAGACATGATTT
The DNA here is from genome assembly GCF_003287225.1 of Phascolarctos cinereus. Lineage (NCBI taxonomy): Eukaryota > Metazoa > Chordata > Mammalia > Diprotodontia > Phascolarctidae > Phascolarctos > Phascolarctos cinereus. The sequence continues at coordinate 128,422,388 of NW_027555736.1, read as the reverse complement.
AGTACAATCAAAATTATGCAACCTGAGAGTTGGAAGGCACCTCAGAATCCATCTAGTAAAACCTTTAGCTAAAAAAGAATGACCCCTGCATAATACTCTACAAGTGATTACCTGACATTCACTTGCAGTTCTTCAGTGAAGAATAACCTCCAATTTCCTAAGGCAGCCTATAGTTCTAATTGTCAGGAAGCTGGTGGTTTTTTTTCCCCTTTCATTAAAACTAAATATGTCTCTTTTTAGTTTCCACACATTGATCCAAGTTCTGCCCTCTGGGCCCAAGCAGAACAAGTGTAATCCTTCTTCCACAAGACAGTACTTCAAGTACTTGAAGACAGCTGTCATGTCCCAGATAAGTCTTCTCTTCCCTAGATTAAACATCCCCAATTCCTTCAACTGATTCTCACAAGGTATAAACTCAGGTCACTTAAATCAAATATTTTTCAGAGCAGATTTGATCATTAAAGGATGAATACTCATGTACAGTTCATATACTGGCAAACTGAACAGCTTATTTCTGAAAATGTACCTATATAGGGATAGTTGTAGACTTATAGAATCATAGATTTATAACTGGAAGGAAACTTAGAGATCATCTGTTCCAACTCTCTCATTTCACAGAGGAGAAAAACTGAAGCCCAGAGAGGTTGTTCCTTGCCCAAGGTCACACTGGTAGTAAGGAGCCAAGCAGTTGTAGTCTTAATTATCAAATTTTCAATCAATTAGCTAACACTGATTGAATACTTACTATGTGACTAGTTCTTACTATGTGCCCTGTTTTAGGGATGAAAGATTTTCAACAGGATTACTGCATTTGTGGCTCTGATAATATTGTTGGGAAGGCAAAATTAACATACATGAAACAATAAGAATAAATGAATGCATGAATGAAAAATATGTATTACGCACCTACTCTTTTTGGAGGTGGGGAGAGGCATGGCTGGCAAGTTTATTGGATGGGTATTCCAGTGAACTCCAAGCTCAGTACAAGAAGTAGATGACAAAGAAATGTAAACTGCAGCTCCTGGACCCCATCCAGGAGAGGAAGCCCATTACCTCCAGGGGGAAGGCAGGGCAGAGGCTCCCCTAAGCTCTTTCCAACACCCAGCTTCTCCAGGGAGAGATGGTCAGGAAGAAGTAAGCGTACTTCCTAACTGTCCAGAGAAGACAGCCCTTCAGACCTTGGGGGTCAGGGCTTTTCATGAGAAGGGAGGACTTTCTATCTAGTCTAAATGGGAGGTGGAGGGACTTGCTGCCCCAGGTCACGGAGGAAGAATTCAAGGCAGAGCCATTTCCTCAACCTGGTGTCCCCTCCCTCCCTCGCCCCCAGCCTTGGAGCTGGAATCCTCTCCTCTCCCTGGGCTGCAAGCTGAGTGTAGCTTGCCTGCATCCAAAAGAAGCCTCACTAAACTGAGTGTGGATAGGGCTCTGCTCCGGCCAGTGAAACCCACGAAGCAGCCATGCCCCCAAGCCAGCCCCATACCAGGGACCCCCAGGACACCCCACTTGCTCAGATAGGCAGTGTTCTAAGCTCTGGGTGTTGAAATGTAAAAGCAAGACAGTCCTAGCTCTTAAGGAGTTTGCATTTTAAATGGGAAGAGGACAGATATAAAGAGGTGATAGTCACAGAAAGGTGAAGTCCCAGGGATAGTGAGTGAAGACACAGTGAAATAATGTACTCTTTAGAGAAACAATGATAATATTGTTTTAATTACTGTACCTACGGGAAGAGGAGGGAAGTGTGAGGAGGAGGGAAGTGGGAGGGGGAGGGAAGTGGAGGAAAAGGAGCATGGAAGAGGATCCTATGATGGGTAGGTGGGACTGGCTAGAGGCTAGATGCTCTCCAGTCATGGCCCCAGGGCAAGAGCTAGAAATCTGGCTGAGGAAGGTAGATGGTTGGAGGTAGATGCAGAATGGCTGGGAGATGGAATAGTGGGGAGGATGCATGTGGTCTTTTAGGGCAGTCCTGATGCAGGCTGATATTTCAGGTTTCATATTGGAATAAAATTAAATACCCATAAGCCATATGCCCTTACACTGGCTGTGTAATTTCAAGGGGTCACATGCCATCTCTGAATTATAAAAGTGATATAATCGATGCCCACTTTAGAAGGGCACTCAAAACATGGGTGAGACCAGGGACTCAGCAATCTCTCCACTGTTGTTCATCCACACGTAGGCCTTATAGTCTCGTTCAGAAGGAAAAATTAACATGCAGGAAACAAACAAACAAACAAAAATATTACATAATAAATTATAGGACATAGACTGTAATAATTACTATAGATGTTTAAGGAAGGTAAAAAAATCAGAATTGTTAACATATTTAGGAGGAGCATCATAAAAGAAATGGAATCTAGAGTGAGCTTTGAGAGAGAATAGAAATTTTAAAGTTATTCAAGTTGAAAAGATAGGAAGGACAAAGAAAAGCGCCTCCTATTGCTGGAAATCAGCAATATTCAGGTAACAATGAGTTTAGGTGGACTGGAGGGGAGGAGGTAGAATTAAGGGTTAATGGTAAATATCATTGTGTTGGCTTGGTGATGTCAGATTACGGAGGGGCTGGAAAGTCTGAGAAGTATGGATCTGATAAAGTAGGCGAGTGATGGGAAGTAGCATATTTAAAATGGCATTTTAGGAAGCGTAGTCTGGCAGGGGTTTGCTGAATGGGTTGGATGGCACAGAAATCAAGGAACTCAGTGGTACAGTAGGAAAAAAACAAAACAAAACACCAGATATGGAACTATAAGACACAGGTCTGAATCCCAGTTCTAGTTTACTACCTGTAGGACCTTGTTCAAGTCCCTTAATCTTTCTGGGCCTCAGTTTTCTTATCTGTAAAATGGGAGATTAGAATAAAAGTTTCCTAAGTTCCTTTCCAGCACTAAATCTATGTTTCTATGATGTACTATCAGGTAGAAGTCTGTTTTGTTGGCTAATGATGAAGCAAAAAGTGTCTGGGTAAGGGTGACGGACAGAAGAATATAAAGAGAAAAAGAAACAATAAGTGTAGTGGAAGGAGCTCTGGACCAGGAGTCTGAAGACTCTATTCCTCAGGTTTGAGACCTTGGACAAGTCAAAAAACCTCTTTCACCCTTCAGCTGACTCCTCTATAAATGAACTCTGAGTTTCTTTTCAACCCTACAATCTTATGGATTCAAGAATAATTTTGAGAAAGATTGAATTAAATTCAAACATTTATAAACTATCTCTTATGTGCATGATACTCTGTCAGATATAAAAATGAAAAGGTTTCTTCCTTTGAGAGGAGCTTACCTACTACTAGGGTCTGTGACCTATGTGCAGATAGGCAAATAGAAAGCATCTAAAAAGTAGTACAAATTAATTTCAAGAGGGAGAGAGAACTGACAACTTGGGGGGATCACTCAGGAGGCATGGAGCAAGATTCAGAGAGGTGAGGTGAGACAGAGTGCACCTACCACCTTGGCAAGGTATAGTGGAAGTTGGAAGGTCATGTAAGGGAAACCAAAAGTTAAACCAGTTGCATTAGAATTGATAACGAGTAATGGATAATATTAAGAAATGATTGGACAGGAAATTGGGTTGTAGATTGTGTAAAGCTTTAAGTGCCAGACTAAGCATTCTGTAATTTAGGATAGAGGCAAAGGGGAACCACTACAGATTTTTTAAAATAAAATATGGTGGCTTGGTGATTATAGAAAAGGTACCCTGGATAGAAAGAAGAAAGTAAGAAAGGCTGGTTTGCAAGGATAAGGGAAGGGTACAGGTAAGCAGGCTGAAGCATTCCCTTATGGATATGCTGACTATGAGGTGACAGCAGGATTTCCAAGTAGAGATATACTGGACAGTTGGAATGTGGGAATGTAGCACAAGTGAGAATCTGAGGGTTGGAGGTGTGATGATTCATTCATTGCTCTTGGCTAAAGAGCATTGCAATAACACATTCTAGGGCTCCAGTTAACAGCTTTAGACCTATCAAGGGCATTTTCAGAATAGGTACATAGAGCTGGCAAGATGTATATATTAGACATTGAGTTATACATAATTAAAATGTTTTTATGTAGACATATTAATATGGACAATTTCTGTGCATACATTCCAGATAGTACAAATTTCATTCCTCTTCAGAAGAGGAGAGATACAAATCTCTAGGGTTTTTTCCCTTGGGTTTTGGCAAGCAGAATCTCCACCCATGGATTAGATTATAAGCTTTACATAGAGTAGTAGTAATAATACACTGGTAATATCAATTAGCAAGGTAGTAATTACTTAGTCTTTTCAGGTAGGAAAGGATATATTTAAAGGAAAACCTTACCTGAGGGTAAGATGGGCATGTATATAGCTCCACTACAATCCTTCTTTCAGAGAAGCCACTGGTATAAAACAATATACAGAATTACCTGTAATGATCAGCTACCAGTAATGAGTTTTTCTGTGCCAAGGCAGAAAATCTCATTTAATTTGAGATATAATATCCCTCCCAGGCTGAGCAGGAAAATAAATATCTTTCCATTGGTGGAATGGACTAAATGTTCAAATCAAAAAGAAGCAGTTACCTAAATCTGACACAATACTGGTCTGTTCTAGATCGGCGTTGGAGACTTAGGCAAATTATTCCACATATGCAATCTAAGTTTTTAAAGACATATATAATTAGTTCTTGAATTATAGGTGTGAAAGTTGCACAGTAGATAGAACATATGAACTGGAGTCAGAAAGACCTGATTTCAAACCCATCCTCGGAAAATTACTAGTGACCCTTACTGTGTGACCCTGAGAAAGTCATTTAACCTCTGTCTGCATCAGTTTTCTCATCTAATAATAGCACATACCTTCCAGGGTTGTGATAAGCATCAAATGAGATAATAATAATAAAAAAATAACAACTAGCACTTTGCAAGACTTAAAGTATTATAAAATGCTATTATTATTATTATAAGAAGTATTAGCAACAGTCAAGATAATGCCAAAGTATAAAGAAAAAAGAATATAGAACAGAGTAGTTTTATAATTAAAAAGTTCACATAAAACAAATGTCCTCTGGTGGTTTATTAGACTCTTCCTTGGACATTTAAATAGAGAAGCATTCGAAGTTAGAATCCTCAGGTATTTCCAACTGTTCTGCCAACTGAAGCTTACAGACCTTGACTTGAAATTGAAAATGAGTTCCTGTCATATTGTTGATTCTCCATATTTACAAATCCTAAAAGACTTTTCCTTCAGACCCTCAGACCCTTAATTTTTATTTTGCAAAGGGAAACAAGCTTTGTGTGGCTTTAATTCCTTTGTACTATACTTTTAAAAGTACTGCTTTGTAGACTTATTTGGCTGGTTGAAAACAAACAAAATTTCAGAGCCTATTTTTTTTTAAAAGGTATTTGAAATAAGAAAATCACTAGAAAATGGAACTTAAAGTATGAAAGAAGATAGTCCATTGTGAAACTTGAAGCTACTGAACCATTTCAGGACAGACCCGAATAAAACAAAACACAAAATAAACAAAATATAGTCTCCAAAGTCCTTGGTTAGAAAACTGAGATATACATAATTGGTTTTGAGAAGTAAGAGATGAAAATCTTCACTTGGCAAGAGTAGAATTCTCTAAGTTTTATTAGCCCAGGCATTTTCTTTAACTTAGATATACTTGAAGGCTAGGTTCATATTAATAAACTGTGCAAGAAGGCATCAAATCAATTTGGTAAACATTTATTAAGTATATACCATGTTAAGGCTTTATGCTAAGTGCTGGGGATGGAAAGACAAAAAAAAAATCAGCACCTGACCTCAGGGGGCTTACATTATATTGGAATATCCAGATGTTAAGGCTAAAAAAAAAATCTATCAATTTTTGTATAATGTGATTGTTTCAGGTGAAAGAATCTTCAAAAACATGAATTGAATAATAACAACAAAAAATGATATTTAGGTAGGATGATAAAGGCAGGGTAGCATGGTACTTTTGGTCACTGGGTTTTAATCCACACTCTACCACTCTGTGTGATGTGGGCAGATTATTTAATCCCCCGAAAATTCAGCTTCCTCACTTGGAAAATGAGGAAGTTGAAATAGATGACCTTTAAAGTCCCTTCCAACTCTCAATCTGTTAAGGAAGGAAGGAAAGAAGGAAGGGGGGAAGAAAAGAGGGAAGGAAACAAGAATTTATTAAGCACCTACTGTATGCCAGACACTGTGCTAAGTACTACACAAATCCTATCTCATTTTATCCTCATGACAACACTAGGACGTAGATGTTACTATTAGCCCCATTTCACAATTGAGTAAACTGAGGCAAACTGTTATTTTAAGGAATTTACCCAATGTTACACATCTAGTAAGTGTATGAGGTTGGAATTGAACTCAGGTCTTCATGACTCTAGTCCCAGCACCACTTCTACCGTGCCACCAAGCTGCCAAAGTACCTATAATTCTATGAGGTAGTAGGTAAGGTATCAGAATTTGGAATCAGAAGGAGTAGGTTCTAATCTTCGCTTTGATACCTACGAATTCTGTAACCCACATCAAATGACTCAATCTCACAGCCTTAATTTCTTCATCAGTAAAATAGTGTTAATCATTATATTGCCAGCCTCACACATATAGGATCCTAGGATTTAGAACTGAAAATCTTTGGAGGAAATCTAATCCTATCCCTTCATTTTACATATAAGGAGACAGAGGCCCAAGGAGATCCAGAGGTAGTGTGGGGTCAAAAGAACACATATATTTAATTATAATATAATAATAATAATAATTATTAGCTGTGTGACTTTTGGCAAGTGACTTAACCTCTATGAACCTCAATCTCTTCATCTGTCAAAAGGGGATAAGAATAGAACCTTATCTTATTGGGATGTTGTGAAGATCAAATAACATAATTTATGTAAAGCACTTCACAAAACTTAAAGTGCTCTATAAATGTCAATTATTAGTATTGTTGAATTGAAGACGTTTTTTAGATGGTGACATCTTAGAAGTATGAATGCCATATTCATATACCAAGGTAAATAGAAACTAGCTGGACAGTTTAACACTATAATATCTATTGAGTGTCGCCTCTGGGAATAGACCTTATATTAGATTACATTATACAAGATTAGACTAGTCAATAAAGGATTTTTTCACCCAGCATGTCAACTGAAATACTTGTTTTTAAATTACTTCAAGACCTTCTTTGTCAGGGCCTAAGTAAAATATATCCATGAATCATAAAATTGAGAAGCCCTGGGGCTGAGTGGGCTTGGTATAAGAGATGCAAGGGAAAGGATAAAGGTGAGCTACAGGTATGCAGTGACAAGGAGGATTAAAGCTAAACAAAAGAAATGATTGGATGAGAAGTGCCAGACAGAATCATACCCTTAGAATACAAATTAATATGGCTAAAAACTGAAGCTCTGAGATTGGAGAGATCAAACTTTGTTTCAAATGTCAGAAAATTTAAAAAAAAGTGAACATCTTATTTGTTTAAATTGCACTGTTTTGATTTAATTGGGCCAGAAAATGCTTTTTTCTTCTTCCTATGTTTTTCCTCTTCTTCCTCCTCTTCCTCCAATAAAATCCAATACCATTCATCCACAGAGAAGTTTTTGTTTTGCTTTTCGATCTCACATCACCACGAGTGGCAGTTACATCTGTGTTAACGGTATCTTAGGCCAAATGATAATAGCCTGGATTACATTAATTACTTCTCCCTGTTACAGTGAATGTTCTTCCCTTATTTCAAAATTGAACTTCTTGGTTAGAAATTGTATAACTTCCTGGCCTAGTATGCATTCTGCCTACAAGAATTTTTCATATCTCATTTAACCAAATTCCTCCATAAGACTGACATTTTAGAAGAGGGCGAAAAACAGACAGGTGAACTCAGATCAAAATGGATTTCACCAGCCTTTCGTTTTAAAGGTCAAGGTTGTTGCAGACTACTGTGTCGCTTTTAGTCTATAGTTTCTGACTTCATTCTCAATATTCAGGACAAGTCCATGAACAAAAGGAAAATAATTATTCCTTGGCTTTTTTCAGCGTCTTCAAATATAACTGTCTGAATTACTCTGAATTGAGCTAAAAAATGACTTCCTGTCACGTGTTCATTTTTCTTGAGGTCGGGAAAGTCTGTATAATTAGTTAATTAATGGATAGATCCCAGACACTAGAAAAGTGACCTCTGATGTAACATTCCCCTTTGCTTTACTTTGTTCCAGGCTCTGATGACCAATTGAATTCAATATTTGTGTTCAAGAATCTTCTATAAGAAACATCCCTCCATGTTGTCCATTTTCCTGCCTTCACCTTCCTGTTGATACATTTCACGCTATTGAGTTTCATAAGTTCCCATCATGTGTTTTGAGTCTTGGTTGCTTTAAAGCTCACCCCTAAAGTCTGTGTAACCTAATGTGAATTGAGAACAGTCCTTTTGCTTACTTGTATTTATTTATTTTTTATTTCTTGTTATATATATATGGATTGACCATGTGTTCAGTGTTATAATAAAAATGTTACAGACAGTCACCAACCATAAAGCATGTATAATCCAAACAAGCAATAGGAGCTGTTGGTAACAGAGGAGACTGGCCTCCTTGTAGAAAGGAAAAAAAAAAAACCTATCCCTCCAACAGTGATTCCTATAAGTGATCCCTGATATCTGAACGTTGGGGAATTAAGAAATATTATGGAAGACACTCCTCATATGTCTCTCCTCTGTACCAAAGGAAGCCTTAGTTTGCTTGCATATTTCACAACTGGGGCATCTTTTTGCTTTGTCCTGATCTATAAATGACCTACTTAGAAAGAGATTTACTTTATGACTTTTATTTATTTACTCTAAGTTTTTAGCTATCTTTGCCACTGTACATGTAGCTATACATACAAGCACATACGAATGTGTGGATACATGTATCTTCATATAGATGAAGCAGAATAATATATTGGACAGTACTAGGCTTCATAAAGGGTTCACATCTCAGTTCTGCCATTTGATTTCTCTAAAATTCAATTTCCTTATCTTTAGAATGGGGATATTTTGCACCATTTACCTGACTTCACTATTAGAGAACTCAAACAAGGGCATAAGATTATAGAGCTAGAGCTGAAAGAGACTGTCAAGTTCATGTAAGCAAACCCCCTCATTTTATAGATGAGAAAACTTAGACAAATTAATTAACTGGCTAATGTTCACCAATCTACAGTGGCAGAGAAGATTTGAACCTAGGTCCTGTGACTCCAAGAGCCAGTAACTTTCTGCCCATCCCATGTTGTTTTCTTCATGTATAAAAATGTATAGAAAGTATTTTGTGAACCTCAAAGTACTACACTAACATACATCATAATTGTGTATTTGTATTCTTTTTCTAAATATTGGGACAGATAGCATTACAGAATAATAGAATAGATGGCCCCTAGGGAATATTTGTTCCAACCTCTTCAATTTACAATCAACTGAGGGACCAGAGAGTTTCAATTACTTGTTCAGTCTCCAGCTATTTTAAGCAACTTGAGGGTAGGGATTCAGTGCCTCTATCTCTAATCCCTAGCAGAGTGCCTTTGCACTGAGGACAAAATTTATAAATGTCTCTTTCATTGAATTGGTTAGCTAGTTAGTGGCTGAAGAGAGCCCCTGAATTGGCTGATTTCCTACTCTTATATCACACTGGCTTTCTTATTCTGAATGCTGCAGATAATGCCTAAATTTCTTCACACCACCAGATTGCATCAATAAGCAAATGTAACGGGAAATGTTAAGGTTCGGAATAGTTGACATTTAACACCTCAAACTGATGAATATCTCTGACCCATCAGTGCTGCATCTGAACCTGAAAGAAAAATGTTTATGTTCAATATTAACATATATGCCTATCTTCCCCCCTTCCCCCTTTGTATGCCTCTATTGTCAGTTCACTTTCCTATGTTTAACCCTTGCTGTATCTTCTATACTGATTGCTCCTAATGGAGCTTGACAGTTGTAGGGTTAATCTGTCCGTTGGTCTCAAGGTTTCATCTCAGGAAACAATCTGTCCCTGTGAGCTTTCTGGCCTGTTGCAAGGTTATATGCCCCTAGGGTGCCATCAAAACCAACAAGTGCTCTGTTCCCATTGTCTGCCAAATGGGCACCAATTAAGTCAACTGTTCTCCAATTAGAATTTTGAGGAATTTATCTTGTTCTCTTGTAGTCAGACTCCTAAGCAGGGTCTGTTTTTGGAATTAGTTACAGAAGGGGGGGGGAATAAATAAATAAGTAGCAGCCCTTTCCTGTAATCTGATACTCCTGGGTTTTTCCAGCTATCCATTCACACAACATGATCCTGGGATATTTGACAACTGCTGGGTAATTCTGAGAGCTATTATCTGCATAATCCCTCAACCAATGTGTTTTTTTTTCCCCTGATGGGCAGTTGGCAGAAAACAAGGCTGGCCTCTTGGTAGAGAAATACACCTACATGCACTAGGACCTAGAGGAAGAAGGAGAATTTCTTATTTGTATGGAAAATGTGAATTTGCTTTGGAGCAAAAATTGTTTGTGCAGAAAAAGGAAGCTGTGTTTCGATTTGAGGCGGAAAAGTCCCTCCAGTTGGAAGACCAATTTTAACACAGATGTGTGACTATGATGAAGGGTTTTGCTGAGTACTGTGCTTTGAGGAAACACTTAAAATGTCAATCTATGTTTTTAAAATCCTTCATGCTATCATAGCTAGATAGTCCTAAAACTGATTTAGGGAATGGTTAAAGAAAGGAAAAGTGATTGCTGTAAGACATATATTATTTCATAAAGTGAATCAAAATTCTGTTCTATTCAAACGAATTCTATTTCTTGTTATTGTTCTTAGCACAGTGCATGGCCCTTAGTAGGCACTTAATAAATGTTTACTGAATTGAATTACACTGACATTCATTTAATGTGGGCCATTGTTTTTTCTGACTTGTAAAGAATGAAGAGTGATGAGGATAAGGGAATTGTTTCAAAAATATGGTTCTATTCTAATTAATAGACACAAAGGCAAAATAAAGTAAATATTTGAAGTACACGTGGACATAGGTCCACTGCAATTCCCTGTCACTGTGATTAAAAGTAAAGACAATGGCTTGAATTTTTTGTATTTTACATCACTATTATTTCACTTGAGAGGCAATATAGTGTATCTGCTTTGGAATTGGGAAAACTTGAGTTCAAATCTTACCTGGCATATATGCTAAGGTGTGACAACACGCATAATTTCTCAGTGCCTCAGACAGCTCACCAAATTTGAATTACAGAGGAGTCCTACTTATGGAGGTGGGTTTTTTTTCCCCATTCCCAGTTCTCTACATTGATGGAATAAAAAGACCTGACCAAAAAATAAATTCAGTTATTAAATAAGTATCTATTCATTACACAAGAAGCAACATAAAAGAGTAGAAGGTGTACTGAGTTATAATCAGGCAGAGGACCTGGGTTCAAGTCCCATCTCTGCCATTAACTTAATGACCTTGGATAAGTAAACTATGTCACTTGATACTTGTGTTTATTAATAAATTGGATTAGCTGACCTCTAAGATCCCACCCACTTCCAAAATGTTCTATCACCTATTGAAATAGTATTGTGACAGATGCTGATATAGATTCAGTGGAAACATAAGACGTTTTCTGTATATTTACAACCTAGATAACATGCATATGAGACAATGCAAGGCAGAACTAGATTTGACCTCATACTGAGTCATACAGATAAGGTTTCAACAAAGAGGCTAGGGAGGGTGGGATTACAGTGCCTGGCACAGAGTAGGCATTTCAAAATGTTTATTTGTTGATTGATCAGCATGGACTGAAGTGATTGGAAGAAGGTGTCCCTAGGGGACACTTAAAAGATTCGTAAGGTTTGACTAGCGAGAGAGGAACTGAAAAATGTTATAAGGATGAGAGCAGCAGGGGCAAAATCCTGAATTTAACTCAACATTTACCTAGGAGCTACAGTATGTAAGATGCTTGGGGTAATTGGGCAGTTGCAACAATTTTTTTTTAACTAGACATATAATTTCTTTGGTATACCTAACATCTGGTAGGGAAACTCCATCTCTCAATGCAGTCTAACAGCTATTCTGAAATATACACTGTTAGAGAGGGTCCTGGGACAGGTTAAGGTTCACATAGCCCAGATGTGTCAGAGGCAGGATCTGAACCAGTTTTCCTTACTATGAGGCTGACTTTCTATTCACTGCTTCAAGATGTCTCTCAGTTGCAGGAAATGCAGAGGCAAAATGGAGATGACCTCTTCCCTCAAAGAGTTATAATCTACCACAAACCTGTGGGGAGGTATGGGTGAGGAGAAAAGCTTGGTTGGAACAGAGTGTATTTGAGGGAGGAGTGGGAAATAAAACTGGCCAGGAAGGATGAGAACAGATTATGGAAAGCCTTTAATTAATAAATTTCTTAATTCCTGGCTTCTCTTCCATTTGTCTGTATAGAAACACATCCTAAATTTAAATATATATATATATATATATATATATATATATATATATATATATATATATATATATACTCCTAAACAAAAGGAAAATATGTATATATTCCCAAAACAAAAGGACGATCACATGGGGGGAAATTGCTTTTAAAAACAAAATAACAGTAGTGTATCAATGATTCAGGTGAGCTTTAAATAATATAAAGCACATTTCCTGAAGGCTGCTAAAGAAATTCCATAGCATGTTGTGAATTATCAGTAATCTCAATAAGACTTCACTCAACAGTCAGATGTTTGTATCTGCAAAGTCATACCCCACAGGGAATATTCAATCCCACATCACAATGAGAGAGACACACACAGAAAGAGAGAGCGACAGAGAGAGAGAGAGAGACAGAGACAGAGAGAGAGTATTTGTACAATGGAAAGGATAACTCAATATTCTTAGTTTAAAATGATTTTTTTCCTGGAAAGTGATTAATAATGCTTTTGAAAGTGAAAATTTATACCTATATTTTAAAAGTTCCACAATATCTGCAAAAGTGGTCAATACTTTCTATTCCACCAAAATAAGGAGAAAAAAGCCACTTACTCTCTAAGCACAACATTGTAATTTTCAAACACCAATTATTCACAAAAGTCTCAGTATCAGGAAGCAATTGATTTAATATTTTGACACACTCGTGTACTAGTTTCCCTTTCTATGGGTTACATTGGATTTCTTTCTCTTTTCTTTCCTTTGGCTCTTCTGCCACCAACTCTATTGTCTGGGCATTCTTCCAGGGTTGGTGTCCTTTAGTAGGCTTCTGTCTGGTTGTTTCCTTAAGAAAATAGCAGCATTGCATTATTTAAAATGACATTATTTTCTGTAGGGGAAGACAAAAGAATGTTTTATATCTAACTTAGGCATGAATGTTACCTGATGAACAGGCACCTAAAAAGACTTTCAGCCATTCCTAGGAGAATGTGTTTGGGGGACAGGCAATGCTTGTCAAAACTTGGCCAAAATATGAATTGAACTATTGAGGGGAGCATAGAGGAGTTCCCATTATTTTTCACAACTGTGTTTTTGCCTTACTGTCTTCATCATCATGAGCAGCAGAAGTGCAGAGAGAGGGTCAGAGGCCTGGAGGAGAGATATTTCTAGCCTGACCAAAAGCAGACAGTCCTGGAAAGTTTACAAGAAAGCTTGTTCTTAGGAAATTTCCAGTCCAATTATCCTCTCCCAAGAGATATGAATAGTTCAGATAACATTCAGATAAGCATCCACATTTTTGGGAACTTTATGAAAAACAGAATACTAAACTTTCTGAGTTTTGGCCTTTTGTGGCTAAAATGACTTTTCCTATATTTCAGGGTGAGGCAGAGAAGCCTAATAGTCTCGTGATAGGCATTGGAAGCAAAACCTTTGAGTTTCAATTCTAGCTTTGCTCTCAGGCTCATTGGGTGGTCTAACAACAACAACAACAACAAAACGTGCTACATTCCCCATTTTTAAACTAAGGATAAAAATATCTATCTGTCTCAGTGTCTATGCGAATTATTTAATAATTTGGAAACAATGAGTGTTCTTGTGAATCTTTCTTCAGGTTCCTCTTTGTACCTGATCAGAGTGGATGTGGGAAAGAAAGTACTCTCATGATCAATACTGGACTTAGACTTGAGTGATGAATTTGCCCATTCTTCCTGTTTTACAGATGAGTCGACTGAGGCCCACAGAGGGCAAAGTGACTTGCGCAGTTAAAGCCTCGCCTGCCCTGGAGACTTCTAACTCTAAGGTAAGTGCTCTTCCCGTTACATTGTGTTCTTTACACTGTATGCAGCCGCTGACACAGAGGTCTGTGAGTGGTGCCAGAATGCTTCATACAAAAACGATCCTCCTGAGTCTTCCAGGTGCCCTGAAATTTCCAGTATTTGCATTAACTTCAGAGGCCTTTCAATGGAGGTTAATAAGTCAAGATGCTATATGAAAGAGTAACTGAATGGGTAAATATAATTTTTACATAAGAAACCCATTATAATCCACTGTAGCAGGTGACTGTGAAAGGAGGGATGAAGTAAGAAAACATTGTATGGGAGGAGATAACCAGGGTGTAGGTCCTTGACTGGCTACCTGAGGCATAGGTGGAGGAAGGACAGTCAGGTAGAGACAGCCCCCTTAATGGCATGATAGCCCTGGGCACGCTGGGGAGGGAGAAGGTGCACAGACACAGGGAAGGGAAATTTTGAAAAAAAGCATGAAGACAACATTCACCTATTTTGTCAGTTAGTTATAGAGTTAGAAGGGACTTCAGACTTTAATGCAAATCTCTCATTTTGCAAATAAGGAAACTGAGGGCTGGGATGTGTTTTGATTTGCCAAAGATCACAAGGATAGGAAATAGCAGAGCTGGGATTTGACGCCAAGATTTCAGGATCTGAATTCAGAGTTCTTTCTAACATCTATATTCCTTCTGAATTATCTTTTCAAATTATTTTGGATTCTATATGAGAAATAAATTGTTCTCCTCTAGCTAGTGATCTCTGTAACTGTTCTGCAACAAATAACAAAAGAGTAAATATTTATCAAGGACATGGTATGTGGAACATTCTGGTAGGAGCCATCTTTATTATTATTTTATTCTTGTTATTAATTATTGAATCAAGAAGCTTGCCAGCTTTCTGACTTTTTTGAAAGGATGTTTTTGTTTTTATTTTTAAGACCGGGTCCTCCCATCTTGCTCATGTGGGAAGTTTTAGGTGCTACTCACAGGCCAAATACCACTACTGACTGATCAGCATAGGAGATTTGACTCGCTCTGTTTCCGATGTGGACTAATTCTCATCTCCTTAGGCAACCCAGCAGCTTCCCAACCCTAGAGGACTCGCCATATTGATACCAAACTTAGCATAGACATCCAATCTGAATATCCTATTGCAGCTCAGAATCACCAGGCCCAAAAGATCCCCAAGACATCAAGCTCCCTTATAACTGAGATTACAGGGGCATACCACCCCACTTGAACTTTAAAAAATAGTTTTATTAATAACTTTCATTTCTCATAAGTCATTTCTAGGTATATCACTGCCTGCCAAGTTGATGTATTTTTGTATCAAAGAAAAACAGTGAAGCACTCCCTGTCCTCCCCCCCCCAACAACAACACCTCCACCACCATCACACGGCCAACCTCAGAGTAATCACTCCTGGCACCAAAGGAAACATCTGTATAAGCTAAGTCTCCATGGAGACTTGTAGTCTCCCACATCTCTGAGGCTGCATTAAGGAAGGCAAAGCTTCAAAGAATAAGCTAATTGCCTCCCCCCACCTCCATACTCCAGAATGATTGGAGCATTATGTTCAGTCTGGGGTCACATTTTACAAAGGATTCTGATAAGCTGGAAAGCATCCAGAAGAAGGCAACCATAATGCTCAAAAGTCCATTCTATGTGATAATTGGTTGACAGAACCTGAGGAAGAAGAAGAAGAAATCCCAGGAAGGGTATGAGCTATCTTAGAGTACTTGGAAACCTGAAGGCAGGTTGGAAGTTACTCTTTGGCTTCAGAGGCCATAATGAAGAGCAATGGGTGAATTTGTTAAGAGGAAAATTTGAGAATTGATATCAGGAAAAAAAAAATCAAAACTCCTAACAATTAGAGATCTCCAAAAGCAGGATGGGCTGCTTCAGGAGCTAGTGGGTTCCACCTCACTGGAAAATGTCCAGCAGAGGCTGGAAGACCTTGTCAGGTGAGTTATATTTGGTTGGGATAGGTTCTTTTAGCAGGAGTCAGTTGTGGTGGCTGTTGAGAATCCTTCCAGATCTGAAATTGTGTGACTTTGTGATTATCTGTTCTCTGCCGCCAGGTTTGATCATTGTAGTTACTCAGAATCTGGCGTCACTTTACTGTTCTCTTTACATCATTGTAGTCATTGTGTATGTTGTTCAAGGAGTTGCCTTATAAAACAAACATAAGACAATGTTCCTGACCTCAAGGAGTTTACAATATGGTTTGAATAAGAAAAAAAAAAGAGTTAATATAAGATATATTGCAAAGCAGTATGCTAGTAGAGATAATAAATGTTCAAAAGTTTAAAAGAGGGTGTGATCACTCACTGTAGGTTGATGTGATCTCTGGTTAGGGTTAATAAGAGGTGGGACTTACATTAGAGAGATAAAACAATTGAAGAAAAGTATGAGTAGTGTATAATAGAAATGAGATAGAATGTATTTTTGGGGGAGAAGTCGATTTAGTTGGAGTAGTGGCTCTATAAAGGAGTATGGGTGAATGTAGGTTGTAGAAATAATCATTATGAAAGTCATAACATCAGAGATTTAGTGTTGGAAAAGACCTAAAAGATCATCAAGTCCAGTGTTCCTTATCCTCAGATGAAGAAACTGAGGCCTATAAAAGTAAAGTGGCCAAGAGTCACACTTTATTAGTATCTGAAACAGGATTTGAACCCAGGCCTTCTTCATGTCAAATCCACTATCTGTCTGCTGCATCATATTATCTGAATGGCAGACTAAGGAAATTGGGTGTAATAATGTAGGCACTGTGGAAGGATTGAAGGTTATCTGATATTTTAAAATCATTGCTAGAACTCAAAGAGGAGAGAGAAAGGATAGGGAAAGAGATTTGACTTGAGATGCCATTGGTATAGGGAGCTCCCAGTGAGGAAAGTCCTCTGTCAAAGCAAGCTGGCATGCTCTTTGCAACCTAGAATCTGGGAGAGTCACCTAGAGCACTGAGAGATTAAGTGATTTTTCCAGGGTCATACAGTTAGTATGTATTGGAAGCAGAAATTGAAATCAAGACTTCCTAATTCCAAGAACAGTTCTCTATCCATTTCTATCCAGCAAGCTGCTTCTATAGATAGTATTCTCTCTCTCTCTCTCTCATCTCTTTATCTTCTCTCTTTTTTTCTGTCTCTGTCTCTCTCTCATCATATATATATATTTAAATGCTATAATAAAAATTAGTGGAATTCTTAACATTTTCATCACAAAAAGTTCAATTTCACCCCCTAATAGAATTGTTTTTAAAGTCTTAATACTATAGTTTCTAAACGTTAACAGGAAAATAATAAAATATGACAGCCAAAAGCTTACAGACAGAGGTTTGTTTATCCATCATCATCCTGATTTCTTTCCATTTTACCTTCAGTTCTGTAAGGAACCAAAGGTTGGACCCCTCCTTTAACCTGAGTTATAACTGGTATTTTGCCTGGAAAGCAAAAAGGATATTTCAGACAGTTCAGTGTTTCCAAACCCCATAGAATATGTTGTGCATATCACAGGCACTCAAAGAATTGATTTTGAGGCTGTGGCTGTTTTTTGTAATTTAATGATGTTTTTAAATAAACATTATTTTCCGGCAGTATTAAAGAAAAGACCTAATTGAAATCCATTTGGGTTCAGGGAG
Source organism: Phascolarctos cinereus (assembly GCF_003287225.1). Taxonomy (NCBI): domain Eukaryota; kingdom Metazoa; phylum Chordata; class Mammalia; order Diprotodontia; family Phascolarctidae; genus Phascolarctos; species Phascolarctos cinereus. The sequence goes on along the minus strand of NW_027555736.1, from coordinate 128,404,579 downwards.
GCCCTTCAGACCCCTTATGCTCAGCTAATCAGCAGATCATTGGCACAATGGATTATAAACTGCTCCTTTACAGTGTATCCTTTGGAACGGCTCTGGCTTATTGAGTCAATGCCTACTTGGCAATGCTTTAATCCTCGCTATGGCAGGATGTTCTCAGCAGCAGGAAGAGCAACTTAAACACAGATGTTTCAGAGTGAAGAGATGAAAAGTACTGGTAGTGACACAGTGCTGCTACTATGCATAATCTAGCAGGTCCAAAGAGAGCTTTCTCAGACCGACAAAAAAAAAAAAAATAAAAAACCTCACATTTACTTCAACAAACAAAAAATAGTTCCCTAGCCAACAGCTTAAGAGAGATTTACAAGAAAAGATTTACTACTTCTCAGCCACTAACTGTTCCAAAGCTTAATTTTTTTTTTAAAGTCTTGGCCTCAAGTGCTGTGGGAAGCAGGGTACTCTGGGCCATCAGAGGAGTCTCTCTGTGATGGAGGCTCTCTGAACGTGGTTGCAAGTTTCTTATTCAAAGAAGCAGTTTAGTTAGAAGCATTAACTCAAGTCCTATAGTGAAACTTCTTTGGCAGTGATAGTATATGGGACCCTCCACAGCCTTGCCAAGGGTTGTTATTGCAAGATTTAAGTAGAGGAAGCAAAAGATGATTTTGAGGGCAAGATACTGTAATTTTCCTTTCCTATGTAAGTACTAATCTTAATTCAGATGTAATTTTTATGAGATCTGAGGACCGGTACTGTGAGGACAAAGAATTATTAGAGAGAAAGCTAGAAAATGTCTCCTTAAATGACATAAAGGAAAAGGGGATTTTATCTTTCTGGGAGTCAATATTAAATTTTGTGAAAATGGTGAAAGTTCTTGAAGAGCTCCATAGAGAAGCAATATAGTATATATCCTTTACTGCTACAAGAACTGACCCTGCTCTCAGTAATTGAGAAATTCTATCATGACCACCTAGAGATCTAATCCAGATTCCATGTCAAATGTTAGGACAGAATCATAAGCAGTGAGGTTACAGAGTAAGGTCACTCTTCAGTAAGTGGAATAATGACCATGGAAAGTATATTCCATGAGGCACATGTTGTCATATTAATATAATAGTGGTAGCATTTATATAGCACTTTAAGGTTTGCAATGGGCTATCAGCATATTAACTCGCTTTATCTTGACAACAATCCTGAAGGTAGCTGATATTATTATGCACATTTTATAAATGAGGAGACTGAGGCCCACAGAGGTTAAGTGATTTACCCAGGATCACACATCTAGTGTCAGAGGCTAAATTTGAACTGAAGTCTACCTGACTCTAGGTCTACTGTTCTACTGTTCTACTGTTTTATCCATTGTACTGATGTGCTGATTTAAATACATATATACATAAATGCATATATATATGTATATATGTATTAGTTCTGAGTTCTTTCTCTCCCTCCAATCCCTCCATTGAGAAGGCAAGAAATATGCTACCCATTGTTTATGTATGTGTATGTATATGTATGTATGGGTATGTATATGTATATATATATATATATATATATATATATATATATATATATACATATACATACCCATTGTTTATGTATGTGTATGTATATGTATGTATGGGTATGTATATGTATATATATATATATATATATATATATATATATATATACATATACACACATACATGCATGCACACACACATATGTAAGATTAAACTAGATGACCTTTAGTTAATTAGTAAATATTTATGAAACACCAAATAGATGCCAGGCATTGCTCTAAGCTTTGGAGATCAAAAAAAAAAAACCTAACTAAAAGACAGTTTCTGCCTTCAAGGAGCTCATAGTCTAATGGGGGAGACAATGAAGAAACAAATATATACCAGTAAGCTATGTGCAAGATTAATAGGAAATAATAAAAAGTGAGAAGGCCCTAGAATTAAGGGGTTTGGCGAAAGGCTTCTTGTAGAGGACACAATTTTAGCTGGGACTTAAATAAAGCCAGAAAAGACAGCAGGAAGGGATGAAGATGTACAGTATTGAATGCATGGGGGAAGAGCAGAGAAAATTTCCAGAATCAAACATGGAGTGTGATGTTCATAGAACATCAAGGAGGCCAATTGTCCCTGGCTCTAAGAGTACTTTGCAGGTGGAGATTAGAAGGATCAGAATGGATTTGGTTATGAAGGGCTTTAAATATCAGACAGAGGACATTTGATCTTGTAGGGGATAAGGAGCTGCCAGAGTTTACTGAGTAGGTGGATGGTGTAGTTAAGATCTGTGTTTTAGGAAAATCGCTTTTGGTAGCTGAATGGAGGATAGATTGGAGTGAGAGGAGACTTCAGACAGGTTGACCCACCAGCAGGTAGGACCTTTAAAATCCCTTCTAGCTCCAAATCTATTGTATTATGATTATATTTTCCCAGGAGTTTGTGGGGAGAGAAGGGGAGGTTTGTTGGGGAAAAGGGAGTAATTGATAAGTGACAGCAATATTTAAAAAGAAGAGTATCCATAAAACATTTTGAAAGGAAAAGAAAAGATATCAAATAAAGCAGGAAAAATCAAAATGAACTGATTAACAAAATACTTTTTCCATCAGCTATCTGTGCATGAATAAGGTGGTGAGGGAATTTGTTTCAAAGGTTGATGAAACATTAGGCTATACTTTTATGCCACCTGTGGAGTAGACCATGACATGACCAAATGGTCAGAAAGAATACTGCCACTGATCCCTTTGAGGTATCAATATAAATTACTGCAATAATATTCTATGTTTTGTTATTGTTGTTGTTTTTCTAAGTGGCAGACAGAATCCATTGCCATGCCAATATTAGGTGTGGAATATAGCTGTTTACACAAAAATGACGAGTCATCTATAGCATCCACAAATCGAAGCCATAGGAAATGCCAATGCTCTCCAGGCAGAGCCAATAGGCAGTATTCTGGCAGTGCTCTCATGCAAGCAGTATGGAAAAAGACATTGGTTATAGTAGGGCTTGTTTATCCATACACATCCATAGGGAGTAGCACCATCTGGAGTGCCATATTCATTTTCAAAAAACCACTAGCATTGCTTCACACTCATCAGTCTGTGCTCTGTTTTATCAGAGGGCCACATGAAAGAAATGAGTCTGAACTCCAGTTTAACCTCCACAAAATAGTCCAAAGGCTAAATTCTGTTCCCTTGCCTCAGTCAAGCTTTTTATGATCTCCATCCTGATATGAAATTTGCTTGTGAAATAAAGACAAACATAGGCCAGACCAAAATAGCACAAATAATCAGATCATCCTATATTTGTATAGAATCCAGGCACATTTCAGGGATGATTGCTTCTTACCTCATTTCTTTGCTTTGTCAGAAAATTCTGATAGGAAGACTTGGGTAGCTCAACATTATCTTGGTATGGTCCGTGTTTGTCTTGAAAATCAAATCAAAATCAACACTGGTTAATGTAGATCCATGACAGGGAAGTAGAGGTAGGTATGAGAAGAGAAAGATTGAATACCTAAAAAGAGCTGCCTTAATAGAAAATAATAGTTTGTATTTCACAATATCCATTTGATCAGCTTCCCAAACAAATTAGTGAACATGTGTATATTACATTATGCTTTCATAACAGAATTTCTCTTGCGTGGAGTCAAAAGCATTTTATGGGACAAGTTTGTTGGTGAGGTTTCCAGACTCAGTAAGTAATCCCCTGAGACCAAAATAACTTGGGACATATTTAAATGTGTACAGCAAAGCCTGAGAAATGCCAAGTTCCAAAGAGAATGGGGTGTGTGTGTGTGTGTGTGTGTGTGTGTGTGTGTGTGTGCACGCACATTGTATGTTTGTTGAATACACATCTTCACAGCAATATGGTATTCTACTTATTAATTCTGTTTGCTGCAGATGGCTTCATTATGTGTATTTAATTTTAGTGCTTAAGTAAACATAAAGTAATGGTGTGTCAAAAAATCCTGGAGGTATGCTTAAGAGAGAACCGGTATGATAGTTCAGAGCTCTTGCTGAGGCCAAGTTATTTAGGATTACAATGAAATTATTGAGCGAAAAAGCTTTCTCTTCAAGAACCACAATCCCATGAATCCTTCTATTTGTGGTAGGTGGTAGAAAGAGATAGGGATGACATGGAGAAAGGTACTAATCGATAGAGACTTAATTTACTACAGCAGTCACAGGCTCCTATTTCTCCACACAGTAATCGCCACATGTTGAGTGTACAGATGTCCGAACACATGGGAGCACTTCCCGTTCCCTAAGACAAATGAAGATTTTCACTTTGTTTGGTAAATGTGTCAAGATTTATCACTTAGTCATGTGTCATACATTAGGGTGTTTATACAATACTGCTTTCCACACCCTGGTTATAAAGTTCTATGATTTCAACAACATGGCAGCGTCTCTTGCTTCACCTTAGCCTCTGGCTGGGCCAAATGTTGGGCCCCTCAAAACAAAACATAGAACCAGATCTGCTTTCTCCCATGCCAGTTAAAGGACTCATTTTCCAGCTCCTTTCTTTCATTTGGCAAAAAAGAAACTTGCTCTAGAAGCTAATACTGAAAGAATACCTTAGGTAAACGTATCTCCCACCAAAGCAGATTATGACATATACTTACTGCTTCCGGAACCTGTCAGGACGAAGGAAGTTTGGAACAAGATACTTTAGATTACTACAGGATATGTACTGTGATGTAACAACACGTTCTGGGAAGAGAAGACAGAGACATGGAAAACACAAACACAACTATGAGTAGCTTAAGCCTCAACTTCTGGGACCCCAAATAAAAACAGATTTCTGATGGGGAGAGCCTGCTCCTGTTAGGATCCTTTGAGGAAATAGGATACCTTTTAGGTTTGCTTAGGCCTATGCTGGCTTGGCTCTCAGTTTCTTTTGGAGAGCACATTTGTTCAGTTTGACATTGTTAAAATTCCCCTAAAATGGAAATGCCATCTTATAGTCATTCTTCATAACTTTGGGGAAAATTTTAACTTCTTGGTTCTACTTATACCAACCACAGCTTCTTTAAAATGTAGGAATTTCTTTGTTACAGAAGCATAAATGGAATTAGAAATATTTAAGTGCCTACTGTTTGCTAAGTACTGGAGAAGGAAATATGTTTCTAGCAGGAGAAAAAAAGTGCATACAACAGAGTGATGGCTGAGGAAGGCTGCTTTGCTTTGGGAAGTCACCGAGATGAGTGAAACAATATGGCAGTAAGTTGTGACACCCTTCTAGAAGCACTGGTAGCATTTAATTTAATTTAATTACCATTCCTAGAGCAAGAGATAGAAGGGGGAGTGTTACTATATGTATGGCAGCAGGGTAGATGAGGCAAGAAAATACCTGGGGATGTGAAGCAAGGCCAGATATAGAGAGCCACCTGCATTAGTATTGAATGAATTACCAGTCAGGATAGTGTGACCCAGGACAGTGCTTCCAAAGCTAAATGAATTAAGTTATACTGGGCATAGTCTCTGGAGATCTGCTGGTCTTGCAAGAAGCAGTATCAGGGGAGGATGAGAAGTAGACATAATGTTGTAATTCTGAGACAATTGTGAAAATCTGTGCACTTTCTCAGAAATACTTTTACACACTGATGAAGATGGAACCCCTCTCCCCACTCCCTGTCCCATCGATGAGTGTAAGCATAAAATTTGTTAAATGAGAAGCCTCAGATTGATTTTATTTGGTATTTGTCTTGTCTTCTCAACTAGATCAAAAGATCCTTGTGCACAGTTTTTATTTATGTCTTGTAGAACTTAGCATAGAGTCAGTTCAGAATGGATGCTAAGTATTTGGTGATTGAGTGATTAATTTAACCACCTTGGATAATATTCACGCAGGTACTCTAGAATGGTGAGGAACCCAGGAAAGCAGGATGTGGGGATTCCCCCATCAAAAACCAGAATCAAAGTAAAAGGAAACGATTCCAAGACAGACTTCATGCCCTTCACTCACATGCCTCTACTTTCAACATTAAATTTTATGATGCAATATGACAATTAGTAGCTGTGGACAGCCTATCAATTCCATAGGGTGTGTTTATGAAGACAAAACTTGCTGTGGAGAAGCAAGCAGTCAGTTGTTGCAGGCTTTCAGGGCTTACAGCAAGTATAAGATATTTGTAGTAACTCAAAAATTGAGCAACTCTGGAGGATCGTTCCATGACAACCAGTGTTCTCTTACTCTGGTGAAACAAGTCTTTCTAACTAACTCACCCTCATACCCCACTGTCTTTACTCCCTGCCCTCACCCCAAGTAACACAAGCATCAATACCCTTTAAAGACATAATTTCTAGATCAAATGCTACAGTAATTTTGATTAGCAGAGAGTTAATAATAAATTGAACATCACCCAAATTACCTTGAGAGCTAGCATTTCCTCTCATATCAAATCTGTATTGTTTTAAAATAATTTCCATCATCTAAAAATTAATTTGGAAAAGAAAACTGAAAAAGAAGGATAAGAAGGATATTTATGTGATGGGTCATTTATTCAGCATAATAATCTAAAATATTTTAAAGAAAAAGCTACAGTAATGCATTCTTTTTTTGTATTTAAAAAATGCTTTCATTAATAAAACTAAACTAAATTTTCTTGCTCACAGATTGAAGGCCAGGGTGCTCTTAACTGATCAGATAGAGGTTTGCCAGGTGAAGAATTTTGGCTTTCCAACAGCAAAGAGCTGATGAAGATTTTCTTCCTTCAAACCTGAAAGGGGAAAAAAAAACCCAGCTCATTCTTTTTTAAATTTTCATTTGTATTGATGTTTTATTTGCATATTGATTTAATTTTTTAATGAGCCTTTTCCCTCTTACCTAGCAACTATTTCTTATATCACAAAAGAAAAAAAGCAGTTCATTAAAATTAACCAAAATAGCAACTAGGTCTGATGGTATGTGCAAGGTTCCATACATACTGTTTTCTACCTTTGCCAAGAAAGAAGGCAAGTGTCTTCGTTTTTTCATCTCTTCTTTGGCGCTAGGTTTGGTCATTATAATTACATGACATTCAGTTTCTTTTTGCTGCTATTGCTTTTTCTGTTTACATTACTAGAGCCTTTGTTTGCTTTATTCTGCTAACTCTACTTTTCATCAGTTCATATAAGTTTCTCCACGATTCTCTGAATTCTTCCTACTCATTTTTTCTTACTATACAATTGCATTTCTTTATATTTGTGTTCTACAATTTGTTTAGTCATTCCCCTCAATAAAGGGGAATCTGATTTGTTTTCCATCCTTTGCTATCATGAAAGTGCTTCTGCAATTATAATGGTGTATATTGAATCTTTGTCTTTAACCTACTTGTGATATAGGATTAAAAGGGGGATCTTTGGGTCACAAGGCATGAATGTTTCAGTAGCTTTGTTCACATAATTCTAAAGTACTTTCTAGAATGACTGGGCCAATTCCTAGCTCTACCAATAATGTATTACTTTTTACAACCCTTCTAACATTGATTATTCTCATCTTTTGCATCTTTGACAATTCCTGGGTTTGAAGTGAACCTTTGGAGTTTTTTTTTTTTACATCCTAGTTCTTATTAGTTATTTAGAACAGTCTTTAGTATTTTTATGAATACTTATTGATTCTTTTGAGAACTGTTTTTTTCATAACCTTTAATTTTTTTTTTCAGATCCATTGTGGAGAAATGGCTCTTGAGCTTATTGTGTGAATTCCCTTTTCCTATGGAGATCAACCCTTAACAGAGATATTTATTATTTTTTCTCAATTAATACTTTTTTATTCTCATTCCATTAATTTTGTCAGTCCATGCGTATTCTTTTTTTATAAATTATTGTACTACCAAAGTTGACTCAATAATATTTTTTTTCTTTTAGTTTAACTTCTCTACTTGCAAATGAAATAGCAATGAGTCAGTAGTATTTTCCTCTTTTCCTAAGCCTGTCTATTTGACATGCACATATTATTTCTACCAGCAAAAGGTACAAATACTCAACAGATGGTCAGTGGTTGCCTTAAAGAGGACTCAAAGTCAACACCTGCCCCTTTTTTCTGCTGAGTTGTTTTACAATTTATGAGCGTATCAGATAATGGAACATTCTTGGACGGATGATATAAATCCCCATGTCCTACAATGTATGCTACTATTCTTTCTGAGACTTTCTCCATTAAATGCTGCTAAGAATGAAGAAGAAAGGACTCCCTGATGGCTTTGAAAAAAATGATCAAGCCTTTTGGATTTTCATAAAAAGATACATTCTCTCAGTCATTCAGATATCCTTTTGAATATATTTAAAGGAGGTCATTGAATAGATTTATGAAATAGTTTCCCCTTGTGACTAAGTGTAAAAGAGTCAGTAACTCACTAACAAACTTAAAACTATAGTAAGCACCAAGCTTATACCTATGAATAATTAGATCTGCTTATTACTTGATCCCTAATAAAATAGCAACCTTTCCATATTACTTTGGTCATTATATCATAAGACCTAAAATGTCTTAAATTTATTAATTTTGCAGTTCAGTCTGTCTATGTCTATGAGTATATATACACATATATACATACATGTATGTATATATATGCACATACATATATACATATTATATATATACATACATATTTACATCATTCTTTTTCTATGAGGATTTCATTACAAGGATATCTGAACACTGTGATTTTAATTTCTGGACAATTTATCTTTTTGAATCTCAAAATCAGAATAGCCACATAAAATACAAAAGCAGTAGCAATCTCTTTACTTGGCCTGTTTCCCTTTTGGATGGGCTCTTCAGAAGAAACAGGGTAAAAAGCCATTACTATCTGTTAGCAGACAAAGAATGTAAAGAAATTCAAGCAATAACACAGTACAAAAGCCTGAACCTTTTGACCTTTCAAGGCCTGAGGCCTAGACAAGAGTTCAGGCCTGGCTCTTTCCTGCGAACTGCTGTAGGGCAAGGTCTAAAAAAGGACAGATATTGTTTCCTTTAAAAGCTGAGACTAAAATCTTTGGATCTAACAGGTTCTAGTTATACAAAGAAGAGTTCAGCACTTACTTTCAAGGTAACTTAATAAAGAAAAAACACTACTAGAGATCTTAATTCTTTAAAATTTAAAAGCTAATTTTGTGTCTTTTAGTCAATTTCCTGCTCAGGAAGGAAAAATTTATTAACTGGCTTCTGATGTTAAATGGAGTGCTAATGGGTAAGTACAACAATTCAACAGGTACCTGGGAGAAATATAGAGACATTATATCAATACTAATCTTAGTGCTTTTGCAAATGCATTTATGGGATGGATTTCTTTTAGTTTGCTTTGGAAAGACCCATATCTTACCAAAAGTGAAAGTGACTTGAATATGAAGATATTTTAATGATAAAATTATATATTATATTCTATAAACTAAAATACTACAGTTCATATTTAAGAATTCCATATTTGACATGTTATAATGGGAGGTCAGTCTTATAGAGTACATCTCAGGAGTTGGATGACTAGTTCAGTTTTCGTTTAAATAATAATGTTGAAAAATTAGGGCATTTCCTGGAAATTAAATACTGCTGGAAAAGTCACAGGCCTAAACCTAACTTAAAGGCTTACTTCACACAGCTGGTCAGGAAATCCCTGATTCAGAGGTCGTTACTACAAACATAAACCAGGAAATATATGTGTGTGTATAAATACACATATACACATATACATGTATACATATACTCATATATAATATGTATAATTTTAATATGACACTTTTCTATGTATTGAAAAATATAGATACTGTCTTGACATAATTGCAAAATTCTTTATTTGGTCCTCATTTTTCCCCCTGAGTTTTAATCCTACTGAAGGCATTAGAAACATAGAAATTCCTTTTAAGTTCATGGAAAAATGAATGTCATGGATTCAAGGAACTCTTTTTACATGAAATTATTCTTTTTGGTCTATACTCATTGTTTCTTTAGAGAAACAAAATATTCTTCTTGTCCAGGTAAAACTGAATATATTTCATTTAAGTGTTCTCACTTAGGCCTCATGTTGCTTCTTAAAGGAGATTTGTTCCAATTCTTTAGCATCAAACACTTAACTTTGTTCTTTCCTCCTAATAGTGAGAAAGGTCTAAATTGCAGCAATGTTTTTCTCTGCTTTTTTTTCCCCCCTGAGGCAATTGGGGTTAAATTATTTGCCCAGAGTCACACAGCTAGTCAATGTTATATATCTGAGGACAAATTTGAACTCAGGTTCTCCTGACTCCAGGGCTGATGTTCTACCCACTGCACCATCTAGCTGCCCCCAGTGTTTTTCTCTAGAATAGGCTTGCACAACCTGCAGCCCGCCACAGGATTTCCAACAGAAAAAGTAACACTTTTCAAAATTAACATTTTCAAAATCCTTTGGCGCGCTGCAGGTTATGCAGGCCTGCTCTAGACCTCACGAAAATGAAAAATGTGTTTCAAATTCAAAGGCAACTAGATGATATAGCAGAGAGAGCACTAGGCCATGAAGACCAGGGTTCAAATGTGACTTCAGACACGCACCAGTTGTGTTTCCCTAGGGAAGTCATTTAACTTCTGTTTCTCTCAGTTTCCTCAACTATAAGATGAGGCTAATAGTGTTCCAGGGGATGCAGAGTTGTTATAAGGATTAATTGAGATTATAGTGCCTGGACCATAGTAGGTGCTGAATAAATGCTTGCTTTCTTTCTTTCCTTCAAAGACTGAGTTGAAAATTCACCTGACTCATTACTCCTGGTGAGATTTTCATTGAGTTTTCAGATTAATTTTCTGTTCTTCAAATGCTTGAGATAACAATGATTATTTTTAAAGGAATAGAACAACTAGAAAGATGTAAAAACACAAGGTAATTTGGTGTGCTGGAAGGAGCACTGGACGTGGAGTTGGGAAAGGCTTGAGTTAAAACCTTACTTTGATGCCTGATCGCTGTATGTAGATAAGTCACTTGATCTCTGACTCAGTTTTTTTCTTTTGTAAAATGGGGATAGTAATGTCTGCAGTACCTGACTCACAGGATTGTTGTTAGGAATAAAATAAAACAATGTATATAAAAAAGTGCTTTGTAGGTCTTAAAGTGTTATTCCTTTCCCAAAACTCTATGATCTAGCAAAACTGGCATTTTTCTGTTTCTTACATAACCACACCATCCCCTATCTCCATGGCTTTGCATTGACTCTTCTCCCATGACTGGAATGCACTCCCTTCTCACCCCTGTCTTCTCATCTCTGCCTTCTTATCTCTAGGTCCCACAATCCCTTGCTTTCTTCAGAATGAAAGTTTCAAGTACCATCTTCTACAGGAAGCCTGTACTGATCTCCCCAAATTCTAGTGACCTCCTGTTCCAAAAACCTTGTGTTTATTCTGTTTGCATTTATTTGTATACACTGGGTGTCTCAAAACTTCTTGCAGTTTTAAGATATTAAATGATTATAGCTTATACATACACAAATGTAGATATATAAATACATACAGACACGTATATACATACAAATGTAGATATATAAATACATGCAGACACATGTATATACATACATATGTACATACACTATACATATACACATATATACAACATATATATGTGTGTGTGTGTATATACTTGCACACACATACTTACTTTTTCTCCCGTTAGAATATAAGCCCATTGACAGCTGACACTGTATCATCCTCTGTATTTGTTTCCTCAACATATAGACATAATGACTGGACCTGAGCTTTATTAGTATAGGGAACTTCTGCATAAGGAAATTCTCTCTACTAATGGAGTTGTGAGCATTCACAAGGCGTATTCTTATAGAGTTGCCCAAATCTCTAAGAAGCTAAGTGACCTGCCCAAGGTCAAACAGCTAGTATATATACACGTATATCCATCCATCCATCCCCATATATGTGTGTATATGTATATGTGTACATATACATATATACATTCATGCATACCTGTGTACATAGCAATTCTTTTCCTTTAAAAACAAAATCTAATTGTTGCCTCAAATTTGAAAAGCTTCCTGGAATGTAGTAAGTACTTAAGAAATGTTTGCTGGTTGATTGACTTCAATTCTCTTTAGTATTTATACAGCAACTTTTGAAATAGGGTTGGTAGTAGAGTACCTTTGGGTTAGAGAACCAAATAAGATAATCGATTTTGAGCTGGAAGTAACCCCAAGGGTCCTTTAGTTAAATTCCTTCATTTCAGAGATGAAGAAACTGAGGTTAAGCAAATAGAGCAGGGTTACCTAGGTCTTCAGTAGCAGAGACCGATTTGTGCCTAGTTCTGCTGCATCAAAATTCGGTCCTCTCTCCACCATAGCATGCTGCCTCTTTCAGAAAGAAAGGCTAAAAAGACACAACCCGCAGCAATGCATACCCGCCCTGGTCTGTTTAATCCATACTTTAAAATTCTGTACAGATGCCAATGATTAGAAGCATTGAAAACTGAGGTTATTCTGAGAGGGGGAGAAGGGGAAGAAGGACACATTAGATCATACTGGGCATCTCCAAAGGCTAATGTAAGAGCATTCCCTGAGATATACTTATGTTGTATAATCACATAAATTAGAGATGGGAAACACCTAAAAGATTTTTAACAGCTGCACACCAGCACCACACACCACTCCACACAGGAAATAAAACAAAGCATCTTATCTACATGAGATGGCAGGAGGTAGTTGGATCGTCAGGATGCAATGACCCAAATGAGTGCTAGCTGGGGCAACTGCTTCTATTCTTCTGAAGAGTATCCAGGGATCCTTAATGGTCTTATGTGGTCAGAGGCACAGCTTAATGTGGGGCTGAAATATTACCTTAGGAGAGGAAATTTTCCCATGCTCTGGTACAATGAAGTCAGACTTCAGATTCCTGGAATTAAAATGAAACACAGACAAACTCCCTAATTTGCACTAATGACTGTGAAACCTATTACACATTACAGGATCTCGACAGACTTATGTGAGAACAAATATGAGGGGAAGGGTTAGGAGAGAAGGAAGGAAAGAGAAACTTACATTGTTGTATCAGAGAAAAAAATGATGTTTGAGTATGCAAGTAAAAATATGCCTGAACATTAGATTGAATCTAACCTAGCATCTTAATAAGTGCTTTATGGTTGTTCATTTTGCATTTTAGGACAGCTAAGATGTTGGCATATTAGAAGGCAGTTGTTCTTTCTTTGGTGATTTTTGTTTTGTAGTTCATAATTTCAAATGAGCAATTAACTGAAGTGAAAAGTAGCAAATTTACAATGGAAACAAATTCTACCAAGTAGGATGTTTAGCCCAAATAACTTTAGAATATAAATTACTCACATGCGCACAGATGTAAATAATCTTGCTTCAAACAGACTTATAAAGTCTAAATTACGATCCGTACCAACAAAATAACACCAAGAGGAAACTAACCTTGGTTAAAATAATACTGTGACCTCAAAAGAAAAACACAAAAGAAGCAGTAGTTGCTAATTTAATGACTGCACTAGATTTTAATAAATACAAGTCACCTCTTCCAGCAAAAATACCATTAAGCTTCCCGTGAACCAAGGCTAGGAAATGAGAGGTGAAGCCAGGCTCTTTGCCCTTCACCTGCTTAGGTAATGGAATTCGCTAGTGAAATGATGTTGTTTTTAGAGCTTGGATATGGGGACACAAAAACCACAGTGACTAGGAATCAGTGAGAATTAAGGCAACTTAAACTGCGTTACTTAAGAACGCTTTGACTTTATTTAAATTTCTAAAGCATTACACCAAATGTCTCAAACATTTTGTCTTCTGTTAATCTTTAATAGTGGCTTTTATTGTAAGCACTATTACTAGAATATTATATTTCAGAGACCCAAGATAATGACAAATAATTAGTAATTAATTTATTTTATTATTTTTGCACAGGGGTGGAATTTGTACCTTTCCTTTTACCCTTTCACTTTCTGTCCTGGAACACAGTTATTAGTGTATATGCCTTTTGTCCCCTACTATATTCTAATTTCCAAAAAGATAGAGGGCATATTTTATATTTTATATTCATTACCTCAAGCATACAGCAGAATATCATGCATGTGGTAGGTGCTAAATACATTTTTGAACAAATGAGTAAGGAAAGGAATGAATAAATGAGTGATGTTAAAAGAACATTTCCAATTTACTCCTCATAGGAGAGTACAATAGCCTGCTAATCAGTCCAACTGTATTCTAATCCCTCCTCTCTGCTTCTAACTCACTGTGTTACGTTAAGTAAGTCTCTTTATGTCTGTGGGCCTCAGTTTCTGCAAATGTATGGTGATATGGTTTGACTAGAATTAGTTTTTAAGGCCCCTTCCAATTCTAATCTGGTTTGATGGCATATTGCATACATTAATTTGCTATGATCTTGCAAATTAATGTTCATCTCACTTTGTTTTTTAATTGTATATAACTAACTCAGGATTGAGATCAGTGGATCTATGATATCCTTAAATGTGAGTGTTCCTTGAATAAGGCTGCAAATTGCAAGCCAACTATGCCTTTTTTTGGTAAGATATCAAAAGCCTTACTATATAACTCCTCTCCATATAGTTCTGTAGATGGTTCTTAGAGGATTTACTCAACATACTGAAGACTTCTGGCTATTTTAATTTTGTGGATCACAATGCAAGACAGGGGCTTTCCATCTGCCATCCATCCCTTACTCTGGATACATAATAGATACGGCTCATCTTCCTATTATTCACATCCGTGATGATTACTCTTATTTTAATTCTTTGGGAACAAATCATAGTTGTATGTTGTAGTCTATGTAAAGCAGTGAAGTGGTGCAATGGGTAAAGCACCAGGCCTGGAGATAAGGAAAACCTGAATTCAAATCCAGTCTTAAACACTTTCTAGCTGTGTGATCCTGGGCACGTCACTTGATCTGCATTTGCCTCAGTATTCTCGTCTACAAAAAGAGGATAATAATAATAGTAATGCCTATCTCCCAGGGTTGTAGTAAGGATCAAATAAGATAATATTTATAAAGTATTTAGCATAGAACTTGGCACATTAATAAGTCCTATATAAATGTTAGTTGTCACTATTATTGTTATTGTTGTTATTGTCATCATTAAGCATGCATGCATCTTTTCACTGTTTTTTGTGTCATCTGAAATATTGAAGCATCACAGAATAGAATAGGGGATAGTTAAGAGCAATATTACCTCCTAAAAGGAAAGGGGGTGGGGGAAACGGTTGAAAAGAAAATGTGGTACACTTATTATTTAACTTAATATAAACTATTTTATTTAAATTGTTCTTCAATTAATAAGCATCTGCTCTCTCTTCCTCACACCTCCCCCACCACCACTCAGAAAAATAAAAACAAAACCTTTACATACATAGTACATAGTTAAGCAAAACACATTCCTACGTAGGCCATGTCCAAAAATGTGTTTCACTCGGCATATCTAATATCTAATCCTTCACATCTGTCAGAAGATGGGCAGTATTTTAAGTCATCATTCTTAAGACTTTCAAAATTATTATTTTTTATAATGTTGTTAAAGTGTAAGTTGTTCTGATTATGTTCACTTTGCTTTGCATCAATTCTATGACATTAAGTGACACCCACTCATTTCATCCTTTTCTCATTCATATAGATTTCTTGCTTTTCCTGATTACGAGAACTAAAAAAGTCCTCTCAATCCTCCCCTTTTCTTCCTATCCTTTCCCTTTTCCCTCTTCCTTTCTTTTCTCTTTTACATTACCAAAAACATAACAAAAATATTTCCAAGTACTGCATCTTATTTCACTCCATGTACGATCCTCACTGATAATATGGTTCTTGGCGAATGCTTTTATCATTCCCTCTCCCTCACCATTAGAATGCAAGCACTTCATCCTTATAGTATTTGTCCATTGCTGATTGCTTACTTATATTTATATCTTTAATTTTCTCTTAACTTCCATGTTTACATTTCAAAGTTTCTTCCAAGCCCAAGTCTTTTCATCAAGAATATGTGGAAGTCCTCTCTTTCATTAAAGGTTTAGTCTTTTCTCCCATAGAATTATTCTCTGTTTTATTGAGTAAGTATTCTTGGTTGCAAGTCTATAGATTTCATCTTTTTGTGATATTGTATTCCATACTCTCTCCTCCTGTAGAGGGGTATCTGGTAAATCTTGAGTGTTCCTGACTATAGTTCTCAGAACTTAAGCTTTTGTTTTTTTTTAAACTTGGAATATTTCTTTTTCTTTGACTGGGAAGCCCTGGATTTTGGCTATGACATTCCTAGCAGTTTTCATTTGGGGGTTTCTTTCAGGAAGAAACCAGTGTATTCTTTCTATACTTTTCATTTTCCCTCTGGTTTTTTAAAAAAAAATCTATGCAGTTTTTATTATTTCTTGAAATATGGCATCCAGATTTTTTTTTAATCACAGCTTTCAGGTAGTAATTATTTTCAAATCGTCTGTCATTAATCTATTTTTGAGATCAGTTTTGTACATGATATATTTAACATTCTATTTGATTTTTTTCAATCTCTTGGCTGTTTAATATTATTTTCTCATGAAATCACTAGCTTCTGCTTGGTTCATTCTAATTTTCAGGGAGTCTATTACTTCAGTAAGGTTTCATTTCTTTTGTGCCAAGCTATTAACTCTGTTTCCAAGTCTCTCCTCTATAACTCTCATTTTCCCCCAATTTTTTCCTCTATCACTCTAATTTCATTTATAATACAAATTTAATTTATTTTTGGGCTTTTGCACAATTTCTTCTAGGAGTCGAATTGATCTTATGGGAAAGCTTTGTTTTTTCTTTGAGTCTTATGGTCCTGTTTCTGGTTTGTTTCTTGGGCATCCTTGGCCTCCTAATAGCTGGAATCTCTTTTAGGCTGAGTTTGTGATTCTAACCTTTGGGTGGGGGTGGGTGGGAAGAGCACCTGATTTCCTGTTGGAAAGGGGAACTGAGTCCAAGATCTTCTTTGGGCATTGAGTAAGTGCTCAATCTCTGTTCCTTCTCTGAACTCCTGTCCTGGACAAGGGGTTGAATCTGTGCTCAATTCTGGGAGTCTCTGTCCTGTAAACTCAATTTAGAGTGCTAAGCACTGCATCCTTGCTCCCTCCCTGAATTGATGATCTAGGCTGGGGACCGCACTGTCATCTTCTGGCCTACCTTTGAGCTCTAGATACCCTTCTGGGTAACTCCCTTACTTATTACCTTTAACCCAGAGATGAGTCTCTGATCATCCTTGGCTATCCCCATTCTGCTGCCATGGTTCAGAACTCTGGGCTCTTAGTAAATGATTTCTGCTCATTCTTGTTCCACTGCTCCTGCCATGGTCATAAATTGAATATGTAAGGTGAGTGAGAATGAGAAGTTGAAGAGAATTGAATTTGGGAACCTGGATGACTAGAAATATGGTGCTGCCCTTGGCAGAAATAAGACAGTTCAGAAGATGGATGGTCTTTTTTTTTTTTGGAGAGAGGAGAGATATAATAATATAATAAGTTCTGGTTTGTACAGGTTAAATTAGAGGATGTCTACTTCATTAATTTAATAATCACTACAAGATGCTTTTACATTTATTTTAATGCTTGAGGAAAGCACTACGAACTGAAAATTTGAGTTCAAACTTCAGTGGAATATTTTTAAGTAGGGCTGAAAAATCTTCTGTCAATTCAATGTAATCCTTAAATCAGCAACATAAATTCCATTTTATTCATTTCATTAAAAACACTGTGCATTTATCCTACATACTAAGGTATTTCTTAAAACTATGGTAGGAATAATACTAGCTTGAGTGCAATTTAGAAACTTTATTTTATGTATGTATGTGAAAATACTAAAAGACTTTATCTCAGATGAAGAATTAACTTCCTGTCAGGAAAATTTTAAATTAAGTCTTTTTTTTGATTTACAACTTGGCAAAAAAACATCTGAGGCCTCCCTCCATCTTTTTTTTTTTTAATTCCATAAATCAAAAGAAGTTTAGCATGGTAGAACTTTTTTTTTTATGTGAAAATATGTAGCTCTGGACAGGCAGGGTATCCCAGTTTTGCCAAGATGCAAAGTCAATGCAGCAGCCTAGATAGTAAATCCTAAAAACTCAAGGATTTAAAATGTAGATAAAAATAAGGATGTAACTATATAATTCAGTAAAATTTTTCATGTTGAAACATGTAAAATAATTCTATAATATGTACAATTGCTTTTTTTTCCCTAAAGTAAAACATTCAAATGTAGAAAAATTTTATATGATTTTTTTTCTTTGTGTGGAGTCACCAGCTCACTTCAACAGCATACTACATAAAGTGAAATTGTGGGTGGTATTTTGAAGTTTCTTCTTTTCATTATATCTTATCTGAGCAATAAACTCTGGTCAAGAACAAAAGATTTCAGTGAGGTATGTGTGTGAGTGTGTGTGTGTGTGTGTGTGTGTGTGTGTGTGTGTGTGTGTGTGTGTGTGTGTGTATAAGCCTCATGAGATTTTATTCTTGAGAAAATGGGACTTTAAAAGGCAAGACTGGAACATAGAGCTCTTAAAATAACAGGTAAGGGTGCTATAGCAGGAAATTAGAATTTTTGTCCTGACTTTTTTAAGACTGATTCTGTGACTTGGGGTAGTCACTTAACATCTCTTGGTCATAATTTTCTCATTTCTTCAATGAGGCATATGAACTATTTTTATAAACTCCCATCTAAGAATCTCTATAATTCTAAAAAAATTAACAAAATTTTGTTTTCTGCTTTATCTTCTTCCATGTAGAGGGCACTGCATTGGTGTTTGAAAGCTGGAAATTAGTGACATGTTGTAGCACCCTGGCTACTTAACACTAAATCATGAAATCATAGATTATTGGAACTAAAAGAGATCTCAGAGGTCATCCATAAGTGGATTCTTCTTTAATTGTGCCATGCATTTTTTTTTAGTTTCATGTATGTTAGTCATTTGGTAGTCTCAAATGCGTAAAATAAGAGCAAAAAATTTTGTTTGAAGATTAATAGAAAATAATCATTATGAAGAAAATGATGGAGGGAAAAGTCTAGTTAAATCCTTTCATTTTATGCCAGAGATATAAGGCTTGTACCACTGTTAAGACAAATCTAGACCAATGAGAATTAGTAAATGTTCATGCTCTTAGACAAGTAAAAAAATCTAAACTTAGTACTTCTAAAGTGTTTGAGGTTGAAAATGGATTTTTTTTCTCTTCCTAAAATACTGTTAAAGAAAAACAAAGCATTCATGTCATAATTTATTCTTATTTAGCTAACAATTGACACAATGGGTTACTGCTTTCTTTTTTCTTTTTTTCTCTTTTTCTCTTTTTTCTTTTTTTTTTTTTTGCCATTTTCCATTAAGCAAGTTCTTTTAAAACACACTTGAACTTTTCCCATCCGAATGATTCCCATGGACAGTTGGCAAAGAAACTAGGACAACTTGCAAAACTGGGATTTTTTCCAGGCATGAGTAACTTGTTAAAAAGCCACTATTTCTCTAATACTAACAGTAAACAGAGTTCACATCCACATAAATCCTCTGTGACCCATTGGGAAAAGTTTTATATATGTATATGAATCTTTTTTTTTATTCATAAAACACTTTGCTCTCAGCATGTCTGTTTATGTTTCACTTTTAAAAAATAAATACACACATCTATGCCAGTTGAGTTTAAAAGGTATCATTTTTCCAGTTGCCTGCTGTGTGCCAGTGATCTTTTGATGGTTGTGATTTAGAGTACCTGGCAAGCATTTGGGAAGTATGCTTCTATATCCTCCTTCTCTGTTTATGGGAAAATATATGGCATTTGAATAACATGTATACTTTTACACATTTTAATTTTATCACAACAATTCTACCAAATATATTTCTATCTTTGATTTTTTATTTGAAACTCTTGGTCTATGGCTGAATTTAAAGGACAAGGTGATAAGAAACTGTTTGATTCAGGGCAAAGGGAGATAATAGTTTAATGCTGGTACTGTTAGCTCCTGCTACCCTGAGTATAAATCTTCTCTTATTTGCCAGTGGGTAATAATAATAGTACTTTGCAGATACACAGGACCTTTAAAGGGTACATGTTTTAAAGTTACTATTATTAAGTTCTATTTTGTAGATCTACTTAATGAGGCATGCAGAGGTTAAGTAAGACTTTACACAAGGTCACGCAATGATCCAGAAGTGGTTTGGGGATTAGAATCTGTGGGTATCACTTTCTGCCCACTGTCATTTAATAGTGATATGTGAATGTCAGAAGTCCCTGACATTCTATTCAATGATTCTGTTTGAATATTTATTTGGTTACTTTACAAGCACCTCTGACATTCTGAAACTGATTTTTCCCCCCTGATAACAATCCCACACTCATGAGATTTATTGTGTTTTCTGCTTCCGGTCACATGGTCCACAATAATAACTTTTCTGTGTAACACTTTTTCATTTTTTTGATCATGATCCCAGCTAGAATCAGGAAGTAAGTTCTGAGGCAAAATGGAAATAGAAAATGATGGGAAATTGTAGCAACATTTTTTGACTCTCAAAAATGCTTAATCTTGTTTTGACCTCATATTTAGATCTGGCACTATTTACTTCTATGTCACCACTTAAGATCCCTTGCAAAATATACATTCCCACTAAAATAATAAGGAAATGGAGATATGGGAATACTTCAGAATTTTTCCCAAGGTCACAAAACTCATCTCAGAAAGACATGGGATTGGAATTCTAAACATCCCACCTCCTAATGCTGAACTGAACCCCTTAGGTAATCTGCCTTGTTGCTGTGTTTGTCAGGGTCAGCAATATTTTATCTCCTTTTAAAAATATAGCTAAGTAGGGAATAGGAGCTGAGAAGAGATAGTTGAGGGAGGCTGGGTGGTTATTTATGTTTTGCTTTGTTTCAGAGCTTAAAAAATTAATTCTAAACATTGCCTTTATAGTTCTGTCTTAAAGATTTTTTTTTTTGCCTCTAGAATATAATCCTGAGGGGTAGTGTGGTTTGTTAGAAAAGAGATCTGATTTTAGAATTAGGAAGATTGGGGTTCAGATCCTACTTCTTATATACAGGGTGTTCCAAAAGTCTTAGTGAAATAAACATAGCTTAAAACTATGCTAAGACTTTTGGACTGTCCTATATAATTGCTATCAAACCATAAACAAATTTCTTAGTTTCTTCTCAGTGCCTGAAACAACTCTTAGACTAAAATTAGTTGCTGATCTATACTGATGGAAGGAATTTCCACAAGGCTATTTCCACACTGATGAAATCAGTTTTGGGCAAATTAGAATTGTAGCCGTAATCATAATAGTAAGACTGATACTTAATACAGCAAGTTGTAGTTTTGTTTAAATAGTCCATGCAAGCATGAATGCCCTATTCTTTTCCATGCCGGAATCAATCACATGGCAAAATTCAAACACATGTTAGTGAAGACATACACAATGATCAATTCTTGGTTTTTACCATTCACTATTATGAATATTAATGCAGTATTTAACTCAGAAAAAAACTGCACCATAGTAGAACAGTTGGGTGACGTATCTAGTACAGACACGGATGCTTAATTGTGTTTGGGGATGCGGCCAGAGTTATGCCCAGTAGTTTTTCATTGTGTCTTCTCCAAACACACAGTGTGTCTCTTTCTGACACTTTTCCTGTGGTCTTCTGGAGGCTGCAGTATAAAACTGTTTATTGTGGACATCTGGTTCCTTGTTAGTAATTCTCTATTGCAAAAAAAGAAACCTAGGATTGTGTTAGAGAGAAAATTATCTTCCTTCATTTTACAATAAGGTACATTGTTTCCACCTTCCTTGGAGCAATAGGTAGCCTCCCATAATTCAAACTTGATTCAGCAGGAATTCTGAATACCTGTTTTCCAATGTTAAACCAATGCAAGTTAAAAACAACTCCTAAGGGGATGCATATTTAGGAATTTAGTTAGACTGCAACTTCTCCTAAGATGAGATGATCTGTCTCTGGACATGGAGCCATGAAAGTACCAAACCATTTGTCAAGAGAGACATTTGCAGGCACCCAGTGAAGGCAGAGGAATCTGTCAATCAATCCATCAGTACCCATTTATTAAGTATCTACTATGTGCTAGAGACAGAAGATGCAAAAACAAAAACAAAAAGAATTAAACAATAAATCTTATTAAAGTAACCAACTAACAAATCAATCAATCGTCAAGCAAGTATTTATTGAGCATCTATTATTCAGTACTGTAATAGTCCTGTGTTACAGAAGTATGTACCGTGCCCTTGACAAGTTTATTTTCTTGTTCTACAGACAACGCTAACACAAAACAACAGTGAACAGCAATAAAATACAATAAATAAGTGCTTGCTTGTGTGATATTAATTATAAATTAAGTCAGGAGAGAAAGGCAACTGGATATAGTGGAAAGGGGACTAGATGAAAAATCAAGAGAACTAAGTTAGAATCTTGGCTTTTTCATCAACCTCCCTGGATCCCAATTTTCTCATTTATAAAATGAGATGGTTGCACTATATGGTTTGTAAGTATGCTCATTCAAAAACTTTCTGTATTAGCTTTTTTCTTCTTTTTTTTTTTTAAATTTGTATCTGTAGCACTAGTACCTAGCTCATAGTAATAGCTTGAAAAATGCTTGTTGAATGACGATTCAATGAGTAGGTAAGCAATCTGAAAATTAGATTGTTGCTTTTCTTTTAATAAATGTGCTTTTATACACTTTTTTTCGGCCCTATTGTAAATGAGAAGTCAAAATATACATAATGGACTAGACAGTAGAGAGATTTTCCTAGATTTCCGAGTTAGAGTTTGGGTGAATAAAAATAGGGAACCTTTGAATAGTAACCTGCTGCATGGATATCTTCAACACAAATATTATACTTAAGATAAATGCACTTAAAAATAATGTATCTAATTGATTTCTAAGACAGAAATTAAATTTTATTAATGAAAATGCAAACTTTCTTAAATAGCACTGCTGTTGAACAATTTTTTTTTTCATCTTTGGGCAATACTTTGTTGCTTAACTCAGGTGTTCACTGAGCTAAGGTAGCTGAGAATATAGCTTTATCCTCAACAGATGCACTTCTCAGGCATAAGAAACTAATTCTACTTAATTTAGTCATTGGCATCCTTGTGCTACTTCTGTCAAAGTGAATCAAACTGAGCGTTAATTTTTGAAGCAAAACCTCTGTGATCATTTCACTTGTGATTTAATCCAGATCTAACCTCAGGCCTTTTTAGGTCAGAGGTCAATGAACCAATTTACTCTGTTATTCAACTCCCTATCAGTAACCATTGTTATTCCCATACATGGCTCTTATTACAGTAGATTATTCATTCATTTTTCAGGCTGTCTCAAATTGTGCACATTTCTCATTTCTCAGAAACTTTGTGAGAAGGTTCAAGTCTTTCTTACTTTGTTTTAAAAAAATCACAGGACACAGTCTACCTCCCAGGTAAATAGTTTTGCAATAATATATTATTAGAAAGTGACTCACGTTAGCATGATGTAAAGACTAAGGTGAAAGAGATAAAGACTAAGGTGAAAGAGAGAAGGGATAGTTGAGGATGAATGAACTATTTTAAGGACCTAAAAATTCTTCTAAAAATGAAGTTGCTTTCTTTCCTTCTTTCTTTCCAGTCACCTTCACCTTTAGCATCTGATGCATTACATGGCCCTCCTTTTTGTGTTTTAAATATTCATTTCCAATCCCTCTTGTCCCATAGCTATTGTCTGGAGAGAGAAATATGACATCCCAGCAAAGCTCTAGTTAAGTAAAGGAGAAACCCCAAGGATCAGCAGTCCCCATTTGGGGAATCACTGCTCTAGGGCATTAACCCTCAAAGGAAGAATTAAAGTGGGTTTCTGTGTCAATGAAACTGAATGAAAGTGGGGTGGAATCATTAAGAAAGAAAATGACCTAGTTAGAGATATCCATATTTTCCATTGCCAGTCTTTAAAAAAAATACATCTATAACTTCCAAACTTTCCCTTCAGAAATTATCTCTCAGCTTAAGGGATACCCATTAGCTATGTTTCAATCTGTGCAAATGTTTTTGAGGAATGTGTTAAAGGTGAAGAAAATTATCTTTAAAATATTTAAGCTTAATTTTTTTTAGGGAGAACATAAAAACCCACTGCCGTGTGGAGAAACAAAGATTTTAAATAGAAAAGAGAAAAATGGTGGTAAAAAGAGCTTTTATTCTTGAACTGTTTACTTTGGATCTGTTGCTAATCAGAAACAGAGTATCATTGTCTGATAATTACATATGTGGTGTTGTGCGGCAATTTATTTTCCAAATTCCAGAGCTATGCTCACTTTGGATTTTTTTCACAACTGTGGAAGTCATTAGAAAACCAATTTACTCCTTCCATTATCCTCCGTTCCCGTCCCTGAATCACTGTCTCAGTGGAGAAAAATCAAATGATAACCCAAAGTGGATGCCATGGAAAGTTAACCAATACTAGCTATGTGTGATGTTATGCTGTTTCTCAAGTTCTTTGGGGAATGTTTCTATTTTGAGATGGGGATGCATTTATTTGGGATGTAGATGCAGGCAGCAGGGATGCCATGAATAGAGTGGGACCTGGAATCTGCAAGACTGAGTTCAAATCTGGCTTTATATACTTACTTGCTGTGTGATCCTGGGAAAGCCACTTAATGGCTATCTGCCTCAGTTTCCTTATCTGTAAAATGGGAATAATCATAGCACATCCCCAAGGTCATTGTGAGGTAATGTTTTAAAATCTTTCTAAAGCTTAAATGGCTACATAAATTCTAGCTATCATGACCATTAACCAACATCATCATCATTATTGTAGGAAGATCATTTTGGAATTTACTCAAATTATGAATTTTCATTTAGGATCATAGATTTAAAGCTGGGAAGGACCTTAGAGTTCATCCAAATTAGCCTCCCACCCCTGTTTTATAGCTAAAGATACTGTACCTCAGAGAGAGAGAAAGTAACTTGCCCAAGATTACACAAAGAGTAGCAAGTCATCATTCTAACTCAGATCCTGTGCCAAGTTTACGACTTTTTCCACTGCACCACACAGCCAGAACGTAGTTGAGCACCACTGTGTGAGATTTGAGTTGCCCCAGTATTTGGATGTTACCTTATTGGGGTGCTTAAGGAAGGCAAAGCAACTTCATCAGGAAACATGTGACTCTACTAGACACAAATCAAAGATATCCTTGATATTCAGCCCTGCCATTTGCATCTTAAACACCACAAGAAGATTAATGTAAGTTTTGTATTTGCAGATGGACAAACAGCGATCTGACACAAACCTTACACTATTTCATTTATTCTGTTTTGGGACTATTATATTTCTTTTCTAGTAGTTTTTTTTTTAAATCATGACCTGTGTGAAAAAGATTGTGTTGTATATTTCAGCCACCAAGCACTGAGCGAATTGCATTAACAGTAAAATAATATTCTTACTGCCAAATGGACAAATATTCAATAATAACCATCTTATTCTCTAAGGCCCCAAGGAGTGCTTCATCATGTTAGCATAGCCTGTCTTTTGACAGAAGGCTTCCCTGAAATCCATCCACCCCTCTGTCATTCACAGCTTTCTGATTCAAACCAGCTTGACTCTCAGTCTGGCTGAATGACTGAGTTTCTGAAAACTTACACTGTATATTAGCAAGAGGGTTATTCAGCTGACCTTCTATCCTGAGTTGGACAGGTTGGGTCTGACCACTGGTGCTGCTTTCAATCATAAAAGATTGTGCCAAGAAAGAAATTTGAAGGAACAGGCACCAAATGTGATCCCCTCCTCCCACTGAAGTCTGACCTAGACAGTGAACAATGTAAAAATAATTTCTAAAAAATATCCCCATAGTCTGGTTTTAAGAACCTACTCTAGATAAGTTATTTTAAACCTTAGGCTTATGTAATGGAATTTTTAAGTGAATATAGTGTATTTGATAGTAAGAAAATAACCATGGCAATATTAGATGCTATTACTTTGTTGAGATTTCTTACCACCTTTTTTTCCAATAATAACTCAAATTTCTCTGTAAAGTCTCTCCTGGTAAGACCTTCCTTCCAACACCTAGGTGAAAGTGACCTCCCCCTCTCTAAACTTTTCATGAGTTTATGCCTTTGTACTTTACCTTGTATTGTAGATCTTTATGTACTTCTCTC
This sequence comes from Phascolarctos cinereus, assembly GCF_003287225.1. Lineage (NCBI taxonomy): Eukaryota > Metazoa > Chordata > Mammalia > Diprotodontia > Phascolarctidae > Phascolarctos > Phascolarctos cinereus. The sequence continues at coordinate 128,378,526 of NW_027555736.1, read as the reverse complement.
CCCCAAAGTCCATTAGCCTGAAACCATATTGAGAGTAAGATCAATGTTATTCTACCTTAAAAAAAAAAACCCAGTGCCTTTAGCATAGGAGGTACTTTAAAATGCGATCTGTTATTTGTTCAATTGAATGTATTTTTAAAATTTACCTTTGTAGAAATCACAGAAGCATAGTAGGATGGTTACATTCATATATAAATTTAAGTATTTTATTTTTTCCAATAACATGTAAAGATAGATTTCAACATCTATTTTTTTAAGATTTTGAGTTCAAAATTTTTCTCTTCCCCACCCATCTTTCTCCCCAAGATGGCAAGCAATCTAATATAGGTTATACATGTGCAAGCATATTAAACATATTTCCACATTAGTCATATTTATATATTTTTCTACTGAAATAAAGACAATGTGATAAGTATTAGATAGCTCAGTCTTCTCATCTGAAAAATGGGGCTTAGGTTATCTTCCCTGCCTGTTTGACCTAGCATGACTACATTAACTTTGTGTGACTAGTGATTTGTGGCTTAAGTCCTCTTAACCTTAGTTGAGAGGCATCATAGTTTAGTGTTGAGGTGTCAAATAAACTGTCCGCAATGCTTCAGTCTTGTGCTTGATTAAAAGTAAAGATAAATGTAATTGGGGAATATCTAACAAAATAAATAAAAATAAAATAAAACGCAGATAATGTTAATATGCGCTTTTCTAAGTCACTGTGTGGCCATAAGGGTCATTATGTACAATCTAGTGACTCCAGTTTCCATTTAAGTTTAATATTACTAGCTTAGTAGGCTTGGACTGAGGAAGGCCTGGTCTCAAATCCTACCTCACATATAGACGAACCATGCATGTAGACAAGTCTCTCAATGTCTTTTCACCTCAGTTCCATCATCTGTAAAATTAGGGCATTGGACTTGGTTTCTAGCTTTCTAGCTTTTCTTTCTAGCTCTAAATCTGAGATCTTATTTCCCAGAGTTTTATGAGGATCAAATATAATAACATATGTGAAGTGCTCTGTAAGCCAAAAAGATCATATATATCTCAGGCATTAGTCTCACTGTTCATAATTTTAAAAATTCAGTGCCAGAACAGAGAGAGCATTGTATCCTTACACACACACATACACATATCTACATTATATATATATATATATATATATACATATATATATATGTATATATATATATGTATATATATATGTATATATATATATATATATTTCCATGAAAACATGCAAGTTCACAATGGTTTTTCTTGATCTAATGTACATTTATAGACTGTCCTGGTAGAACACAATAAAGTGGAGCCTCCTATTTTATCTACAAGTCTCAAGTAGCTACGATATATTGTTGGGGGTGTTGCTTTTTTTCTCTCTCTCCTGTCCCATCTATGACTGGGAGGGTCAAATCCATGGCAAGTTCATTTCTGGGCCAACTCTGCCAAATTATATGATATGAATTAATGTCCACTAGAGCTTAGAACAGCAAACTCTGATTTAAGCTCATAGGTTGAACTTGTCTACAATTGTTGAGGTGAAAGGCCAGTTCATACCCATTAATTAACCTAATCCATCTCAATCTACTTTATTTTATACCTTTTAGGGAATGTGGCTCTGTGAAGTATATTTAGATAAAGTAATGCTATTTAAAATCTAGAAATACAGTTGTTCCTCTGAAGATGATTACAACTTAGCTGCATGTTAAAAATAACTCTGACTACCTCGTCCTTTTTGGATTTTAGATACTAATTTATTTAACATGAACTGTACAGTATGTGTATGTATGTGTATATTTTTATTAGACCTGTACATGAAGCAGTTTGCTATCCAAAAGAATCAAATAAGTTTATCCATTTAAAGCTTGCCTTTTTTAAAATGTGTTTCTGGTTTTGAACTCTTTTCTTTCAGATTTGGTTGGTATATATGCTGTGCTTGTATAGATGATGTTGCATCTTACAAAACATGAATGATAACGACTGTGAAGCCATAGGGTGTTTGTTATAACATGGGCTCAGAACTGAAACAAAAAAATCTAGTTATGATTTATTCCTTATTGCTCTAAATGCTAAGATCCAACTATCCCAAAATATTTATGTTGTACCCAGATTTTTCTTTAGAATGTGGAAATTTCTTAGGACAATCAAGTCTGAAAACACAGGATTTAATGTAGAGGTTCATGGACCCCTACAATCTGGTGAAATCTGCAGACCCCTTCTTAAAATAATGATTGCTACATATATTCATAATTGAACTGAATTTTACATTTCAGATAGAGGTTAATAAAAATAAAGGTATATTTTTTCCTACCTTCACAGACCCTCTGAAATCTAAGTTTAACTGAGGTAGCCATTAAATCAAAAGTTCTTAACCTGGAGTTCATCGATTTAGTGGATAATGCAAGTCTTAGTTAAACTTTTTTTTCCAAAAATGGTTTATATTTGGAGCTGGAACAGACCTTACAAGTCCATTATTCCAGCCTGCTCCTCATCTTAGGGAGGAAGCTGAGACCCAGAGAACTCAAAGGACTTAGAGAAGGTTACACAGGTAGTAAGTGGCAGAGCCAGAATCTGAGTCACTTTAAATTTTAAATTCATGATTGAAATAAACAATATCTGCAAATTGTATAACTATGCAAAATTACAACATTATTTGGTAACAGATGCAATGTCTTGTATGGCTTTAAAACTGGGTTTAATGTTGTCATGATGCTTACTGTTTTGTTCAAAGTATTTTTCCAATCTTTGAATCACTGAAAACATCTGTGAGTCTTGTAACTAAATTGTTATTCCTACTTTTCCTACCAGTCTGTTAAAAAAAGAAAAAAAAACCTACCCACATAAATAAACTGCCTGATCTGGAAATAGTGTGGGAAATAAAATGGGAGTATCTTTTTAGTGATACTCAAAATCTTTACAGCTTGAAAACTAATATCAATAGAATTTGGGCTTAAAGAGGCAGCATAGGATAGTTAATCTGTCACAAAGACTTGGGCTGAGCTTACCCTCTGACCCATACTAGCTGTTTCACCCTAGGCTGGTCACTTAAACTTTTAATGCCTGAGACAACATTTTAAGACTTTATGTTACAGATGTGTTATCCATCTGCATCTGTTGGAATAAATTTCCATATCCTAGGTTACATGGAGGAAATCACAGGTCCAGACTAAACAGTAGCACCAAAAAGTTAAATTTAAGATAACAGTTTGTCACTGAAGTGAGAAATAACAATAGAAACATGCATATAATTGAAAAGTAATTTTACTAGTATGCTTTTTCCTTTTCTTGTGTTTAAAAAAGATAAAAAGAAGCAAATAAAAGATAAAAAAAAGATTCATTATGCACTAGGAAAGGTGATATCACTTAATACAATAATGTATGCCAATATTTGTTTTGCAAATATTTTCAAAAGGGAGTGGAGTTAAAAGGTTCCTATCACATTGATTATTATTGCTAAATCTGAAAATGAATTTATCACTAGGGGAAAACCTATGCGAATTATACCCTTTTGTAGTCAGATTAAGTATTGTAAATAATATGTTTCATCAATATAAAAACCACAACAGAAAGATATTTCCATCTCTCTCTCTCTCTCTCTCTCTCTCTCTCTCTCTCTCTCTCTCTCTCTCTCTCTCTCTCTCTCTCTCTCTTCTCTCTCTCTCTCTCTCTCTCTCTCTCTCTCTCTCTCTCTCTTTCTGTCTCCCTGCTTCTGTCTCTCTGTATCTCTCTTCTTTTTTGTATAAGGGAGTTGGATGTGATGACTTCTAAGTTTCCTTCCAGATTGAAATCTATAATACTAAGTGAAATGACAGTGCTGATGTATGTTTAATTTTTGAGAGGACCTGTAGTTTCATTAGTATAAGAAATTCCTGGTAAAGAACCTCCATTACCAATGCACTGCTTCACTTTTCATCTAATTTAAAATCTTAGTGTGATCTGTTACAGGTCACACAGTATGTATTAAGAGGCCAGACTTGAACCCAGGTCTTCCTGACTCTGAAGCTAGCTCTTATCTTTGGCCATGCTGTTTCTCTGGTCATTGCACCGCACAATAATCACAAAAGACCGATTGATATAACCCTAGTTTTATAAGTAATTTATAGAAAACTAATCTAACCTTTCACCTTAAATTTCCCTAACAGTTTGGCTCCAAGGAATATTTGGAATTGGATTCATGGGGTACTTTGTTTTATACTTATAATCTTAATAATTAGTATCATAAAAATATAATTGAGGCAAACATCATCTGACAGATCATTCTGTTTAATTTTCAATTCTCATTTTCTGCCAGCCCCAGGAATAGAACATAGATTTTGAGATTGTGAAACAGGAAGAGATTAAGGAGGTGATTGGGAAGAGAATGAATGAGTAATAGAATGCTTCTTGACTCAGAAATGTATCTTTTTTCACTTTTCCATGTACAAGTAAAGGAATAGATTAAGATAATGCAATGCAGGAAATCTGATTCTCTGGTTTTTCAAATTTAAGACGAAGTTTTAAAATAAAATAAAAAAGAGAAACTAATAGCAAAAGCCAGAACAACATGAACTGTCAGTAAGGTCTCCTATTGAATAATAGTTTTGCTGTCTCATTCTATATTTTAAATGATGGTTTAGATTCTGTGCTATTATGCAATACCCACTGGTTTATTAGGCTATGGATACTCAGTGGACTAGTATATATGACAAATTAAAAGGGATGTGGTCTCAGAAGCTAGATAAGCATTGTGAATGGATCATATGAGGCTAGCCTATGGAATTCAAATCCTAAAAATGTCCTAGTGGTAATGGTTGTTGTAACTGGCAGAGGGAAGTAGAAGGAGAAGGGGAAGGGGAAGGGATGAAGTCTCTTCTTCAGCTCATTTCCTATGTGAACTATGCAGTGCCTTATTTTATTAATGTGGCAAGTAGGAAATAAGCTGCATACATAGCTCACCTGTAGGGTCAACCAGCCCTTTCACCCATGCTCTATAGAATGAACAGTATAAGAAAAACAATTTAATTCAATGAGAATTTATTAAGCACCTGATGTTTGTAAAATATAAGGGTAGATGCTGGAGACACAAAGATGAAACTGATAAAGTCCCCATCCTCAAGAACCATTAAATCTAATTTGAGCTACTGGTCCTTCTTTTCATAGTCTCCACCTGAGTTAGAATAAACAATATTAGCTTCTTGAGGGCAGGGGCTGTTTTCATTTTTGTCTTGGTAGCCTTTGCACATCAAATGGTGCCTGATAGCAATGATCGCTTAATAAATGTTTGTTGAATTGAATTGAATTAATGGGGTCAGGAAGGGGAATACAACACAATCATAGATAACAACAAGTTATACAGATAATAAGAGTAGATGGGAGGAAGATGATGACACCATTCAAATAAATAGAGAAATCCAAAGGGGAAGCAGGTTTAGCAAGGAAAGGTGATGAGTTCAGTTTTGGACATGTCAAGTTGAAGGTATCATCAGGATATGAAGTTAGAGATATATAGTAGGCAATTTGAAATGTGGAACTGCATGTTAGGGAAGAGATTGAATATATAGATGAAGGAGCCATCTATTCATAAATAATCGAAATCATGAGGAAGGATGGATTACTAGTCAATAGTCAATAAATTTGATTACTAGTCAATAGTTAATAAATTATGTGAAATGCTAAATTTTATATAGAGGTTAGTGAAAATAAAGATTTAATTTTTCCCATCCAAGGTCACACCCCCCTGAACACTATTGGCATAGACCCCACAATAATAAAACCTCATTGAGGGGATGAGATGTTCTCTCGATGCACATGCACTTATGGTGGAACTGTCATTTGAATCACTGCCATTTTCCCCTAGAAAAAAATGTCCCAGGCACAATTTTGACTAGCTAGAGATCTGTGTGTGTGTGCGTACACGCACACATCTACACAGACAACACTCCCCCTCAAAAAAATGTCAGACTGGGAAGAGAAACACCAGAAAAGTACATTGTTATTGGAGGCAAGGGAAGGAAGATTATCTGAAAGGACAGTTATACTCAATAGTGTTAAACAAAAGAAAGAAGCTACCTCTTGATTATTAAGTTTGTGACTTATCTAAGGGCTCTCATTTTTTAATTGTTTTCACTGTGTAAGTGAATAGCAAAACAACTCCCATTGACCAGCTCTGAGAAAAGAGAAAAGATGAAACTCAGTTGAGTCCATCTCTAGCAATCCTTTAAAAGTATCTGAACAAGGAAGAGAAACAATATTCAGAATTTTTCTCCTCCTTTCCCTTGAACCAGAGATTTGAAAGTTGATGCCTGATTTGTGATCTAGAATTCTTCAGTTGATAAAAGCTGGAGGAAAGGCTCTGATCATGATTCAGTAATAACTATAGGGGGGGCACAATATGTACAATACAGTAACACTCTGGAAAGAAAACTGATTACTTCATGTTGTTACAGATTGTCTGCACTCCAAGTTGTGTGTAGTCTGTAGGTGAGGGGATGATCTTACAGAAAAAGAAATAAATATAAAAACAAAACAGAAACATACACATATACACAATGCAGAAAAGTAATTATTTTTCCTTAAAAAGAAAAAATAGTTCACTTTCTTTTCCCCTGGAGATTTGCCAAATCAGAGAGTTTTACCAGACCTCAAAAAAAAAAGTTGGAGTGGGTGGAGAAGGGCTGGAGAATATTGACTACTTTTTGTTTCTAATGTCAAGGCCTCAGCTAAAAAGATCTTGGGCCAAACAGGCTCTCTGATAGAATGCATTTTGCCAAAGAAATGTCACTGCTGCTAAATAGGCCTAATGAATACATAGATTGAGAATCTCATTTACGTTGAAATATGTTTAGTAAGCCAACTTGGAGACTGAACCTTGGGACAAACTGTTTTCTCAATAGTTTAATAACTCCAAAGACCTTGTCGGCTTCAGAAAGCTAAAGAGTTGCACCATTTGCTTACAATTCTATGTCATGTTCTTTTAAAATTGTATGAAGTGGTCATAATGAAGCAGCTATACACACAATAGCATATCATTGTGTTCTGCCTGAAGTCAGCTAGAGTGAAAAAAAACCCCAGGAAACCAGGCAGAAGGAAAATGACTCATCCCAGGACCTGCATTCCTTCTAAAGGCTCAAAAAGGTTCACAAGCTATTAGCACAGGCTAGGAGAGGCATAAGATTAGGGTTAGATTTGGAATGGAAAGAATAGAATGGAGCCATAGAGAAATGACAGAATGTTAGAGTTACTGGGTACATTAAAGTTCAGTTCCTCTGATTCTTACATTTTAGAAATGATAAAATTGAGACACAGAAGAAGGTAAGTAATTATCCATAGCCCCAAAGCTAATAGAGCCAGAATTAGAGTGTAAGTATCCTGGCTCTAATGCTAGTGATCATTCCAACACACGAACATTCATTCATTAGGAAGACTCAGTGGAACTTAGTGACTAATTGAATTTAATATGGAGGAAAAGGGATAATCTTGTGGTTCAGAGCCTGAGTGACTGGAAAACAATAACAATAAAATACAGTAATGTAATATTGATAAAGCATTGTAAGGTTAAATAATTTTCTTTAATCCTCACAGCAATTTTATTAGTATACCTGTTTTACAAATGAGAAAAGTGAGACTTAAAGTGGTCAAGTGACATCAGATGTGTCAAGCCTAGCAATTAATGTGGCTAGGCTTCAAAACAAGGCCTTATCACTCCAACTGTGCTCTGACAAAAACAGGAGAAGGATGATGTGCAATTGGTTTCAGGGAAAAATAAAATGAGTTTGAAGAAATGTTGAGTTTAGGTTGAAGTCAAGACATCTATTTAGAGACATGGGTCTAAACTCAAGGAAAAAGGATGATTTTTAGTAGTTGGTTACAGAGGGGTGTGAATTTCTTCCCTAGTTGTCAGATGCCAATGCCAATGAAGATCTACTCCTTTTGAACATTTAAAAAAAAATTGCCTAGAGTAATGAGTTGTTAAGTGATTTGCCCCAGGTCTTCCACTATACACTATAGCAGGCCCAATTTGTCCCATGTGATGCAAATGTTTAATTTGATGGGTTTACAGGTCTGAGTGGTAAAGAGCAAACTTAGGAACTTCGCCTAGGAGCCTGAATGTATGAATGGTCAAATCATCTCTATTTAATGTTATTGTTGTTTTTGTTGTTTCAGTCATGTCCCCATTTGGGTTTTTCTTGGCAAAGATACTGGAGTGTTTTGCCATTTCCTCCTCCATGGTACTCCACTGCAGAATTCTGTATTTGGTGAAATTTGAAATTTGGACTTTTTTTTAATGGCACCAGTCACAAATTCCATCCTTTTTTTCATTCTCAAAGCAGTTTAGAGAGGTTCTTGGCAACTTTTTTCTGTGTAGTATACAAATTCTGTTTATAAGATTTATTAGTTTTATAAAATTTTATTCTTGGCTCAGAGCTTCAGGGTTCAGGTAAAATAAAATAATTTTTTAGAATACTACATTTAAAAACTAACTGCCATAATATTAACAAAAATAAAATCTAAGTCAACATATTTCATATTATTGCTCCACACGGATTATTTTGTAACATATCATACTTAAAGGCAAATTTTACCTCTAATCTTAAAATAGTATAGTAGGATCCTGTCAGACCATGTCATGTGGGGTATTCCCAATCCCCTGTAATAGTTGAATATACGATTAAATGGAAATTAGGAGGCTGTTTACAGAGATAGTGTTGGTTGAGGGTATCTGCTTAAGGGTTTGTAAGAGGTAAAGATAAAGACTGACAAAAACCAACAAGTTTAAAAATTAGAGAATTTTGGTCACCTTGGTGAGCAGAAAGAATGGTGTATATGGATGTCAGGTGTTGTGGAATAAGTGGTGAGGGAGTTGAGGCAGTAAATGACCATAACTCTAGGGATTTAACAGTCCTTAGGAACAAACATAAAATCATAACTTAAAAGTGTAGCAAGGGCAAGAAAATGTCTTTTTGTTTGTTTGTTTGTTTTTTTCTGACTGGGGAAACATAAGTATGTTTTTAGGTAATTGGAACAAGTCTGTGGAATGGAGAAGATAAAAAGGGGGAGGGGAAAAGGGATGCATTAAGGTTCCAGATGACGTGGGTAGGGGTTAGCCTCAATGAGCAGACAGTCTCATCCTCTGATAAAAGAGAGGAAAAAACAAGAATACACAAAGATTTGGAGACGTGGAGGATGGAAATCACAGGATTTAGAGAATGAATGGATCACTGAGGTCATCTAGTTTAAACCCTTTATTTTATACATGGGAAATTGAAGCCCCGTTGAACTAATGATGGATGTAACCAATTATCTTGATAAAATAGAAGGAAAGGTCATCTTCTGAGAGGGAGTGGGAGTGGGGCAGAATAAGGGGCTTGAAAAGAGAGGAGAAAGTTGAGCACAATCACTGTGGGGATTAAGGCAAGGGGTCAATCAGATCTGAATACAAAGATTTCAACAGCTGAGAGAAACACAGAGAGAGACAAAGACAGAGAAAGAGACAGAGAGAAACACACACACACACACACACACACACACACACACACACAGATGAGAACAAGACAAAAGAAGAGCTGACCTGTTTGGTAAACTTTCAAACTACTTCAATTTTTTTGATTTTCAAGACTCCCTACTAGTGTTTTTTTTTAATCACCCATGTTTTGACATTGCTCTACCTTCCTATTTTGACCTATATGCATTTGTAGATGATTCTGAATTCCTCTTTTAATGTGCCTGTGCTGAAGATTCAATTTCCTGAAATACTAGATGCTTATTAGCATCAGTAATTATTCAGTATGTTCACAAGAGGATTGGATTTAAAGTTAACGTGGATGGATTTGGAAAAATTTTTTTTTTCATATTTATTATTTTGCTTAAACTATGATGACAATAGCTGTCAATTCCACAAAGCAATTCTTATATTTCTATCTCATTGATTTCCTTGCCTTCTGCCTCCTTTCCCCCCTTTCTCTTCTCTGCTTTTTCCTCATCTTATTTCTTCTCTAATTCTTTTTCTTCCACTTCTTCATCTCTTTCCTCATCATGCTCAACTGCTTCCTCCTCTTCTTCCTCTTTCTCCTCTTTTACTTCATTTTTTTCTCCTTTTTATCCACTTCTTTATTTCTCCATCCTGATATATTGACAGATGTCTGAGCCTCATAATGATTCAAATTAGCCAGTAAATCTTAAATATTAGTCATGATGGGAAGCAAGGAAAATTATATCTTCTAAACCATACCATAAAATTTTAACCTTAACAATACTCTTTTATCTCCAACCTGCAAAACAAATTTCCTAGAGCTATTTAAGGTACTTAATGGAGAAATTATCAGTGAAATAAAAAAAAAATCTTAGTTTGGATTTTGACCATAATAGCCACCAAAACTATATAAAACATTCTTGAAATGAGCAGGGAGTTACAACTATTCTTAAAGAAGAGTGCTAATTGCTCCTAGAAATTTCATGAAGCTCCAATTTATCCATAACTTATTTTCAATTTTATTATAGAGATTTGGGAATTTGTTTTACATTTTTAGCATTTAAAACCATTTTGACAAAATGATTATCATATGTATGTGAAAGGTTCCTTATAACAAATTTTCTTTCTATTTTTTTATTTAAATAGGAATAGTATTTATGATAGAGGAGATGTGGGCTCTAGATCTGGCTCTACCTGACTATAGAGGTTTTTAAAATTTAATTGACTCTATTTCATATCCTGGAGAATGATGGTATTGGCTAATATATAAAGCGCCCTTCCAATTCTAAAATTCTATGAAATCTGCTAGGACTTAGTCATGAAAGAAGATACTAGATATTTTCTATATAAGTAACATCCCAGTATCTTGGGTCACCATGTTTCCTTGAAGCTGATACAATTAAAAGGTAGACTGGATGCTTTATGTTTATAAGATCTCCACTAACCTCAATGTAAGCTTCATTGAGAGCTTTGAAATGCTTCCTTTCCCCTCCCCAAAATTTCCCATTTCCCCGTAAAAACCATTAGAAAGTACATTTGAAAGTGAAGCCTCTATCAGAATATGGTATTACATGACATTGTAACCTTTTTCCCTCCAGAAAACCACCCTTTATGAATAAAACATAGGTGACCTTTAAAAACTTAGCAGTTGTACTAGGTGATTGCATATTAACAAGCTTTTTGAAGAAATAGGACAGGCACTGTATGTTTCAGTTAAGGACAGATAATAGAACTATTCAAATAATTTATTATTTTATTCAATATGGGGAAATGTAACAACTACCTCAACAAAGTCCTGTTAAATTTCCCTGAGTATAATTTTATGCAGGTCCCCATTCATCTAAATTGTACTCTTACTATTAAGTTAAAAGCTCCCATAGAAATGACATTGCTTCATCTTCTCCTGGAAATTTTACGTGGTTTTGTTAAATTTCTCTTGAAGACCTCAGCTCCATTTTTTTTTTAAGTAGGAGAAAAACTAAACCAGCCTTTTCCCTGGCATGTGGTGAATAATGACAGTCAGCTCAGGTCCCATATTCTGAGGGCTACATGATGCTAACATGATTGACATCATGGTAGTCACTCAAGGAGTTGATATGGATACTGTCCTTCAGCTGGGTTAAAAAGAACATAAGGCTCAAATTCATTTCATTCAGCAGCCTCAATATTTAGCTATACTGGGACTGATCACAGGTGACATAAAAATATCATTGAGATACAGACAGTGCTCTTAAGGAGTTTATAACCCTGGAGGAGAAAATGGGACATACAAAAATAAACACATTACAAATTAGAGTATGGCAAGTGTAAAAAAAAAAATGCACTTCCCATATGGGATAATTTAAGGAAGGCTTAATGGAGGAGATAACATTTGAGTTGACTCTTGAAGGATGGGGGCAATTTTAACAGGCAGAAACTGGAGACAGGAATCTGGCCAAAGAGGGTGATGCAGCACTAGGGATTAATTTAAACAGAGTTTTAGAGATGAGTGACCTCAGGTGACATATTGGCCCAACCTACACCAAAGGGACAGTGACTAGGGAGCTGAATTCTTGTCCTGGCTCTATCAGTAACTTTTAGTATGATCTTGGGCAAGTGTCATTACCTTTCTATGTTCCTGTTTACTTATTCATTTGTAAATTAGGAATCATCTACTCTTCTAGTCTTGGATGACAACTGTTAGGCTAAAAGAGAAAGAGGAGAAAGAAAAGAAAAGAAAGGAGAGAATTTATTAAGTGCTTCTGATGTGCCAAAAACTGTGCTAAGCTGTTAGAGATGAAAACAAGCAAGACAGACTCTGCCCTCAGGGAGTTGATATTCTAATAGGGAACACAACACATAAAGCTGGAAAGCAGTTGCTTGGTATGGAAGTAGTTAGGAAGTATCACAGAAGCTTGGTGCCAGGTAAGATAAGGAGAAAGCCCACCAGTCAAAGTCTGGCAACCCAGAGATATATCCTGAGGTTGTGGGGAGTAGGGGTTGAAGATAATAGTAGGCATATAGATAACATACTCAGAAGCACTTTGAAAAACCCAAATCGCAAATGCAAAGTAATATTTTTATTCAATGTTTGAAACAACTAATTTTAATTAAAAGTCTGCAGCTAGGTGGTACAATAGAGAGAGCACTGGGCCTGGAATCGGGAAGATATAGGTTCATATATGGTCTCAGACATTTACTAGCTATGTGATCTTAGACAAATCACTTAATCTTAGTTTGCCTCAATTTCCTCATCTGTAAAATGAGCATAATAATAGCATCACCTCTTAGAGTTGTTGTGAGAATCAAATGAGATAATATTTTTTTTAAAGTGCTTAGCGCACAATACCTAGGAGGTAGCACATAGTAGGCACTATATAAATGTTAACTATTACATATAAACTCAGGATTTTTCTTTTTAAGATTTATTTTTTTGTTGTTGTTTTAACAGCTTTGCAGACAAGAACATATTCATTTTGAATTTGATTTACTTGCTTTTTCTCTTTTGTGTGCATAGAGGAAGACAGACTTTTTAGGAAAAACACTTTTTAAACATTATCTAACTTGTATAATAATTTTGTTCATTGTGGAGGAAAGAGGGCTCTTGTTAGGAAAAATTACCACACCATTTTGCTTGATAAAAGAGTATAAATGCTTTGAAACCATCAATACATGCCATTATCTTAAATGCTCTCTTTTGAAAATATTTGTGTCTCTGGTACATTTGCCTGTATAGACATTAATATAGTTTAAAGCCATAAAGATTCATTAGATATTATAGATAAAGCCATAAAGATTCACTATTTTCAAACCAATATGGGATGAAATGGTAAAAATTGCTTATGCTTACAAAGTCTGGCTATCTCATTAGTATGGAAACTCTATCCACTGATACTGGTCACAATCTCTCTGTATCTTCTCATTGCAAGTATGTACTTCTTCTTCCTGTCTTTCCATAGGTCTTCCATAAAGAACTATCCAATAGATTGCCCTTCCTCCATTAGAAATACTTTGTGGGTGTAAGTATGACATCGGACTGTCCATTTCTGTTCACTCACTCTTCATATATGACTGCTTGTTACCTCCTTCTCAGTCCATCTTCAATGATATGTTATACCATTTCTTGTGCATGTAATAATTGGTAATATTTTTTCAACCTTATGAAACACACATACATAAAGTCAATCAATAAACATTTATTAAGCATTCTCTTTGTGCCAGGTACTATACTAAGCACTAGGGATACACTTAAGAAAAAAGACAGTCCCTGCTCTCCAGAAGTTTACAGTCTAATGGGAGAAGACAACCCACAAAAGGAATCTGAAAAAGATTGGGGCAGGGGGAGGATAGGATATAACACACCTGGCATCTGGGCTTGGTGGAGTCCAGTTCGAGGAGTGCAGCTGGTGAGAAATTAAGAGTTGGTTGGCCTAGAAGCCATCTTTAAATAGGCTTTGGGAGGAGTTATTTGCTCTGCCCTTTAGCCAGAGGGGCACAGGGCACTGAGGGTTCTGATGACATGTTTGGCCTTGAACCTATAATTTTTATTATGATATTATATAATTTTTTTTAAAAATTGGATAGATAATGGAGTTGTTACTTGCCCAGGGTCACACAGCTATTAAGAAAATATTTGTATAATATTTTATTCTGTCCCTGTACCTATAACTTTTATTCTTCTATGATTTCTAGTCATATAGTATCACTGGGAAGATCTTGCTGAATTACAGTCATAATTTTTGTTGTTATGTGATGATGTTTAAAAATAATGTATTAAGTATTCAGAATTTAGGTTCGAAAATCTAAACTGAATGCTGCTACTCACACTGTGTCAACATGATGCCAAATTAACTCAGCTATTTGTTCAGTTAATATATCTTTTAGAAAATCAGATGAGATGTAGTTGACTACTTGAGCTGTCATATCCATCCAGATGAAAGACTTTCATGGGTACTCAACCCAATGCCATCATTAGATAATATTGTATCCCAAATTAATGGTTGTTTTCTCATTACTTCAGGATTTTTAAATTTAATTTAAATTTTTATTGGACTTGTGATTTTATCATTATAGAAAGCTCCTGGTGAGGAGTTTCTTCTGCCAATACACATTTTCACCTTCTTTGCAACTTAAAGCATTATAGAGTTGGCATAGGACATCAAGAGGTTAAGTGACTTGTCCAGGGTCACACAGCCAATATGTATTAGAGGCTAGACTTGAAGCCAAGTTTTCTTGTCTGCCAGAAGTGAGTTCTCTACCCACCTTGCCTCTCACATCAAATTTGTTGGATTTGAAAGGGAAATAACTTCTGTTTTTAAATTCCTCATCTTAATTAGAAATCAAATAATACATTAGAAATAAGAATCCATGGGCAATACTTGACGCAAGGTGCTACTGAAATGTTCTACGTTATCATATACTGCTGAGCCAAGGTGTCAAATGGAATAATTGTAATTAGTTAAAAATGAAATATTCCTTTTGTATGTATGTTTGGGATTTGGAGGGTACAGCAAGAAGGAGCTGTGGTGATGGTCCCCAGGGAACTTAGGGAACTTAACCTTTATGTCAATAAACAAAGTGTTCACTATTTTGCTTGTGTCCTTATTTTGCCTCCCCTTTCCCCCACCAGGATCCCATGAGAATGAAATTAATTGCATTTTAGCAGCAATCAATTCATTCCAATATGTATTTCAATAGGCTTAAATTCTAAAGATAGACTAAAATAAGACAATCTTGGTTACTACTAGCTACGGTGAGAAACAAATCTCTGTGTGTAAATGAAACATACTTCAGCTCAGTCTAACTTCATAGTAATAAACTCTCTAACTTTTCTTCCTATGTTTTATTGAACAAATCTTGGATATGATTGCCTTTAGGTGCTTTGGTGCTGCTTCAACCTTTTACTATATAAACTACCTCTCCTGAGAACTAAAAATATATCCAAGCATTAGGTAGACAAAACCACTGCATTTGTCATTTTAGCATTTTAGGTTTGTAGGTTTGTATCAAGAACTACTGAGATGTAAAGGAAGATTGTATGTATATATGCATGTAAGTATGTATGTATGTATGTGTATGTGCATATATGTATATACACATGTATGTTTTCTATGTATGTATAAATGCACATACACATACATAAACATCTGTGTGCATATATACATACAAATGCATAGGTGTATGTGTGGGTGTATATACACATATATATACACTCATACACATACATGCATATGTAGTATATATTTGTATATATATATACACAATACAAGTGTACAGACACATATATATATATATATAACTATATAAGCATGTGTGTGTACATTTTATACATGTATGTGTGTATGTGTCTATACACACATAGATATGGAACTTCCTGTAATGTACAAAGAATACATGGTACTTTCTCGTTTGAGCCAATGAGAGGAGGGGGAAGGGGAAGAACCCTGTGTAAGACCAACTTGAAAGGTTTTCTCCAATGTATCATTAAGGTGTTTCAGAGCATCTGTGTTGCTGCCATGTGAACTGGATGGGAACACAAAGTAATCAATTTCAGTTGAGAGCACTAATTTATCACCTTGCCATTTTTTATTGCAAGGTAGAGAATCCCTCTGCTCTTTCGCACCAAACTCCCTCCTCCCTCCTCCATTCCCCAACATACAAACTCTCATACTCAATATCTTATTCTCCCCTACTACCCCACCTAACTGAAAAAAAAACAGGAACTGATAACAAGCTTTGTTTCTTTGGTCAATACTTGCTCCCAGTTATGTGGAAAAATCATTTAGCCAAAATTTTATTTTTCAATGTTGAAGGATTTCTCTATTATCATATACTACTGAGCTAAGATGTCAAATAAAATAGTGACAATTAGGTTAAAATGAAATATTACTTTTTTCTGCACACTTGGAATGGGGAAGGTACAGCCAGAAGGGGGTATGGCAACTGGCGGTTTCTAGGTTAGTTAGGGAACTCAACTTTTATGAAAATAAGCATAGCGAGTATTTGTTAGAATGACTATTTGAAGGGCCATAACAAAAATGTATACCTGTGAAATTTTTCATCTCTGAGTCTATGGAGTTGACATGGAGTTGAAATTTCTAGCTGGAGCATAGAATCCCTGCTTGTCTGAGGCTATAGGGATTAGTGACCTTCACTACTATCTGTGCTCTATCTATTGTTGACTTGCCATAGATTTAATCATGGGAACCCTCTACCTTTCCTTAGGGGATTGGGCTTCCCCTTCTTACTCTCACTAGCTCATCATCCATACCATGGTATCTTGGGGCTTATAGTTTAGAAGTTTAATGGGTTGTCCAAAGCAGGAAGAGAAGGACCCAAGATGCATCAAGTACAGAACAAGTTACTTATTCTCACACATAAAGCAATGCTAAACCTATTAAGTGATCACAATGCATATTAATAGAACAATTTAAATAGGATTCAGAAACTTTACTTTTAACGACATCATACAGTTGGCTGGGAGGCTGATGGTCAGCATCATAACATGTAGTTGTACAATACTACTAAATAGACTTTTCCCATCTCAGCTCTATCTTAGGCATTGTCTGATCAATCCGCCCACTGATGTATGCACTTACCTAGCCACCAGGCCACTCTTGTTACTGGTATTTCGGCAACCTTAACCATTATGGTAGATGATGCCTTCTCTGCTCATAAACTCTTCAAGCTCACAAGTTCACCTCCTTAAGTAAAAGAAACACAAAATATTCAAGGGCTGTCAGGGACCCAGACACAAGCTTGCCCCGTTTGAGCCCCCCAGCACCAGTTGCCACTTGTGTGGAATGATCATGACACCTAGGACAAAAAAAGGATCCTATCCTTTCCTATGTCTCCTTGGAGTCACATCTTGTCACCTTGTGGGTGATTGCTAAGTCAATGCAAGCTACAAACTATTTCCTCTTTTAAAATTTCATCAAAGACCTCAGCTTTTCCAGTTCAGCAGCCAACTAGGGGACTCAGAAGTCATATGTCACTGATCTAGCCTTCAAAAGTCCCTCATAATTAATTGGAATGGGACATCAAATGTTCCAAGTGGGTGGAAGGACCCCATTAGGTATCCTTTTGTCATTGGGTGCTGTGTTAGGTACTCTGAATGCAAAGACAAAAAAGAAATGGATCCTGCTCTCAAGGAGCTTACATTCTACTTGGAAAATAACAAGCATATAGACGACTAAGTATAATATGCATACAAAATAATTTCAAGCTAAGAGGAGAGTAGTAGCAAGTTGGAGTATCAAAAAAGGATTAAAGGGAAAAATGTTCCTAAAGCAAATTGAATGCCCAGAACAAAAAATAAGGTATCAGAAATGGAGACGATAAAAATATCACATTGTCTTCCTTAAAATTTTCTTCAAGCTAAAAAAGGTATCCAAGTGCTTCACATTAGTGTATAAGCTTATTTTCTTAGATCAATGAAAAGGGAAAGGCAGCCTAGCCTAGGTGGTAGATTATTGGACTTGTAGTGAAGAAGACTGAGGTTCAAATCCCACTTCTGGCCTTGATTAAACATGTGAACCTTGGCAAAATACTTGATGTCCTCATGTGTTAAGCAACTCTCAAAGATTTATCTGCTAAGGAGAGATGGGTCACCGTCTGCCTTGGCATAGATCTTTGTGTGTCTTTGGGAAGAGGAAACTTCTAAGATGAGTAGAATAGGAAGGCAGGTGTGAAGTTTTATTTGAGGTCATACTTTATAACTCTAGCCAAACATGAACTCTCGTGGGTTTACCTCTCTGCTTAATATTTTCATGAAAACACACCATAATAACATCCCCAGAAGATCTCATTGTTTAGAATAAATACATACTTTTTTTGGTAAGTAACTCTCCTGAAAGGCTGGTTCTCTATATATCTGCTTTCTATTATGCTTTGCTCCCATTTAGTCCAGAATACTTCTCCACAACCCAGATGTGTATTATTTTCTAATCTCTACAAGATCTGAGCATCTTTTCATAAAAATACAAAATCCCATCATAGTTTTTTCTTTTTAACTCCTAATATATTTTTTTTTCTGCAAGCCCTGATGTTCTCTACGTAACTCCCAATATTTCTCCCTAGACCCCAATTTCCTAACCAAAGCACATTACTGATCTGATTCTTTCAACAGCCTGGTAGCACATCAATAAACTAAAGATTATTGTGCTTTGTCAGGTTTTATTTTGTAACATTATGGGAAATTCTCTGCTGCTTTGGATGAGTGCATAAACTCTTATTGCTTGACAATTAACAGAGCTAGTAATAGAAAATGCAATGTAATTTACCTTAGTACAAGGGATCTCAGTTAACAAAAATTAAACTATTGAACTCTCCTCTTGTAGGAAAGGGAAGTCGCCTCATTATGTTAAAAAAGAAAAACGGATTCCAATGGCAAGTGGGTGCTGAGTCTGGCTGGGTGGATTTATTGTTCAGATTATGTGTTTTTCTGACATGCATATAAAATTATAGCTTTTAAACTGGACAAAACTCTTTCTTTGTTAAATGAGTCTTTTTTTCCATTGCTACTATAACTCAAAGAGTGAATTCTATATAAATAATGTTGTTGGGGGAGGTTCTGAGTACACTCTGGGATTTGGATGTTGAGAAT